>NC_090709.1:51248927-51554515 GCF_040954835.1 Lepisosteus oculatus | reverse complement strand
ACTCTTCCAGTTTCTCACTTCAGAGAAGGATAAAAAACTCAATCATCCTCTACAGAGAAAAACCATCAACACCCCTACCACCTCCACCAGTCCTAACCTTGTTGTTACTGTACCCTCTGACCTTTCCCTTTCACCCCTTTGCATCCTCAGCTAACATATTTTAATATTACAACACAATTACAATAGATTGTACAGTATTTACAGTTTAAAATTAAGATAAATGTCAAAATATCAAAATCCAACTGCACAGTGCTAACAAAACAATGCTTGTCAAGTTCTCAAACAAATCCGCATTGTATTTTTAAAATATTTCAGCAGAGGATGTGACGGGAGTATAAATGACGATTCGACGATCATTTTTCTTGGGTAAATATGGTTTTCTGGGGAGTTGCGATGTTGGGCATTATTGGACATTTTTGACACGTGTTGAACAGTCGCATTTCCTACAAATATTAAAATGGCTATGGTTTAGCTGAGAAATCCAATCGACCTACAGTATGTAAAACAATGTTTACATCGCAGAAGAAAGCCGTCCCTGGGGGGACTTGAACCACCAACCTTTCAGTTAATAGCCAAACGCGATAACCGATTGTTCCACAGAGTCTTTCCTCAGCTCAAAAAAAAAAATCTCTTACCGTTTATTTTGCCAGCCGGTAATATTTCTTCTGCACTGATAACCAAGAACTGAATTTCATGTTTCGCAAGCTGTGTGAATTTCATCAAAAACAAGTTTTCCAGAAGGGAAAAGAACACATGCATTAAACGAAATCAAGCCCTTTGGGAGTGCCCAAAATGGTACGTTCTGTACTACAAGATAAGAAGAAATACACGGCTGGGATTTGAACCGCGGTTCTTTTGTTTAATAAAGAGGCACTTTAACCAAGTGAGCTACGGTGACAGGACCACCATCACCTTTTACAGCCACTTGGACACACCGCTCTGAGACATCTGTGTTCAGAAAGCGCTGAACCTGCTCTCAGAGCAAATTGCCTCTTTTACATACAGTAGCAGCCCCGACACTGAGAAACGAAGAGAACTGGCTTTTATCTGGCATTTTTCATGTCCAATGCGTCTGACATCTCCCAAGGGCGACAGAGTTCTTTTGCAACACTATTTCTTCTTCTTTTTTATTTCTGTACGCTTTGATAAAAAAAACGAGAAATCGTGCAAGGGAAAAAATGTATTTGTTTCATAGAGAAAACGTACACCAGGAAATGTTGTGTTGAGAAGAGGTGATTTAACATGATACGTAACCTAATTTATCGGAGTAAATGCTCACCCAGCAAGGTCTGGAGAAGTTGGAGAGTCTGGTGGATGTGTTAATTATACGGTGTTGTGGAAGAAAACAGTCTTTCTTTGAATTCTCAATCAATCGGAATTCCAGTGCGAAACAAACCCTTTGTCTGATTTAAAGAAATAATATTTTAAAAATCATAAAAAATCGGAAAACACATGTTTCTCACTTTGAAATTTTAGACGGGGCGGTATATTACTAGTAGCGACGCTGAGCACACTATGGGGGAATTCCGGTTATGTGAAATACCAGCAGTTTAATAAATAACGCATCTGATTTTGAATCATAAGATTGTAGGTTCGACTTCTACCTGGCTCGTGTAAATTTTATTCAAGCTCCTCAGTAATAGATGTCTATTATGTAATGAACCGCACCTAAAAGCAAACATTGGGTCTGTTTCCTTTGTTTTCCAGCATGAAATAGCAAATCGTTACAAAAAGTACCTGCTAATGTCCAATAGCGGGTTTTTTTTTTTCAAATTACATTTTCAGGCTTCAGACACTTTTTAATAAAACAAAAGTGTCCGGAAACTCCCTAACTTTCAGGTTTGCTTGAACCTGTATTAAAAGAAGTTATTTGAAACTTCCGGGATTCCATTCTCTGATGTAGCTGTCTCTAAAGACGGATGTGATGTTTCGCAGATGTGAACTGTGCCTTCTCTCTTGTGTTCAAGGGTATTCGCTGTGTGAGATCCTAACTGTATGTCCAGTAGGGCTCTATTTTGTTTAGATTATCTATGTGGTGTACAGATAGAACTCAACTACATGGTGTGAATTCCGTGTTTAGGACGAGCAGAACCTGAAAAACGAACAGCAGACCTCAATGTGATTTGAACATGCAGCCTTCTGATCTGGAGTCAGATATGCTACCTTTGCGCCACGGCTATCAGCACCTTTGAATTTCCCAAAGGAGACAAATCGACTTCACACAAAAAAATCTCCTGTGAAGAGCGCCGCTCTTCCGAAGAGAGTCTCTTCATCCCAGACCACATTTTATTCTTCCTGCGCAGCTCTTGTGCAGGTGTTGTTCTCAATTACAGATCCAGGAACACTGATTTTTTTCCCCTATTTTTTTAACTTAAGTACCCCATGGTTCAACGGTAGCACGTCTGACTCTAAATCCCCAAGTTCATTTTCAAAGTATATCGGAGTCAACTGATACTGATCAGGTTCTGCTGCTACTGAACCCGCAGTCTTCACCTTAAAGTTCAATTCCCCAAGCCTTTTGACCTTATATGTCCATCCCTTCTCGTCAAAACTCGTATTTTCACAGAGTACCCTTCAGAAATCGCAGTTTAGAATGAAAAAACTCCAGTAGATCTCGGCCGCTGTTGGTGATTTTCCTTTAAAAATAAATGAATCTCTGGAAATTTTACGGAGTGTATCACTTTCACTGAGACCGAGAAGTGTTAAGCTGTACATGAGTCTTTGTGGTTCGGTTGTTAACCAAAAAGGTGGTGGTTTGAGCCCTCCCAGGGACACTATGAGCCTTTTAATGTACACACCCGTCTCACTTTATCTCCACGGCCGGTCTTGTACCGCAATCAAATACAGAGCCCGTAGGAGGCAGTAAGCTCGCATATATAGCTCACTGTGTATATAATGAAGAAGTAGAGGTTAGTTTCTCATCTGCGCGTTACAGAGCCTTACGCAACTCGTACTGTACCAATAGCTAGGGTTTGATCCCTGCACGGGCTATTAGTTGAAAAGTCATTGTAAATGACGTGTAAGAGATTTATAGATACTGTAGATCAGTGTCGAATACGCAGCCTACGTACTACGATACAGTGCATGCTAATACTTCAGTGGACACAAGAGATACTCTGTAATTCTATACCACTCTATAGGAATGCGTGCTATGGATGCAAGTGACCAATTGTATTTAAAAAAAGCTATTGTATCTCCAGCAAATAGGGAGAAAGGAGAATGTGCGTGATTTTGGAACAATGCCAACATTGTAAACACAGGAATGCATAGAAATACGTGCTACGAACGCAGGCAATCTTGTGAGCACACGAAAGCGTGATAACAGAAAAATATTTAAGAACTGTTCGAATTTGAGAAAAATACACCAAGCGTCTCTGTGTTTCGCTCCCATGCGCATGAAATAAAAACTTTAAATAAATACGGAAATAAAAACAGAAACGCGGAAAAATGCAAGCTTGCGGATTGCTAAAGCAGGTAAGCTACACTATTTTTGAAGAACCTTATTTACCGTTGGCAAAAGAGCTGACACGTATTATGTGTGGAGAAAAAGCTGCTAAACAGCTCGACCTGCTGCCCCCCTCCCCCTGAAAGACACAGTCATTCAAAGAATTATTGAAATGAAGGATTATATCAAAAGTACACTGATAGAGCGCGTTAAGATGAGCAGATGTTTTTCACTGCAATTAGATGAGTCTGTAGTCGATTTGGCCAATTTGCTCGTTTACGTTAGATACGAGTTTGAGGGTATGTCCCATGAAGACTTTCTGTTCTGTAAACCGCTACCAACAGGAACTACAGGAGAGCACATATTTCAGCTTCTGAATGAATTTTTCGAAGAGAATGGCCTCGACTTGATAAAATGCGTCTGAGTTTGTACAGACAGTGCTAGAGCAATGACAAGCCGACATAACGGTGCAGTTGCACGAATTAGAGAGGTTGCTCCAGAAATTAATGTACGCATTACAACATCCACCGCGAGACCTTTGCCGTCAAGAAAATGCCTGATGATTTAATATCTGTTAGACTCTGTTGTGAATTGTATCAAGGCTCTAAAAATTAATTCACATCTCCTTTGCTCAACTAAATAGGCTCACCCCTCTCACTGAAATGGTGCTTTTTTATTAGTTGTTGTTAATGTTTTTTTTCTGTAAAATACTTTGAGAAGCCACCTTTAAAGGCGCTATATCAAATAAAGTTCATTATTATAATATTTATTTCTGGGGTTCCTATGAGATGATGACTTGTAGGTGGTACTTGGATGCTTTGGTTGGATTAGGGGTGGTACTTGGTCCAAAAAGTTTGAGAACCACTGCTGTAGATACTTTATTGATCCCATGAGGGAAATTAATAAAGCTTATCCAGCTAGCTTTTATGTTTCACACTAAATTGCGATCTTGAAACCAAAATAATTCGAAATATGGAACACAACCGTTGTTCTCCAAGAAGGAAAGCTGTTTATCACTGACGTCACTCCTTTTTATTTAACCCAGATTGTGAAGACAACTCCACCCTATCAAAGGTAATTGTTGCACAAAAGTTGGAAAGCACACTCTGAATCCATCTGTACTGTATATTTGATTTCCGCGATCCGTTCAAGGCTGCTTGGTGCTTCGCAAGCAAGTCATTTCAGGGAAGAAACTCAGTTTAGAGAACTACTGGTGCATTTTCACTCATTGAATTTGATCTTTGTACTCTCTTTTCATTCTCAGCTATAATATTTCAAAATTACAGTTCGGATTTGTTGGAAAACTTCACAGGCATTATTAAGTTAGGACTGTACAATTGTATTTTAATATCTTGGTATATTTACCTTCATTTTAATATGGATGTAACCATAAATGTTGTACTTTTGTCGTACATTTTAACTGAGGACGCACGACGACTATTATACCTTGTGATACATGCAAGACATCTGTAAACGAAGATGTAATTACAGTCAAATTGGCAATTAACAGAAAACCACAATTGTATAATATTATTTCTCTATGTCGATGATCAGTTGAAGGATTTGAAGAAACTATATATTATTCCTCGATATCGATGATCAGTTGAAGGATTTGAAGAAACAGCAGCGATAGCAGGTGATTTTGGTTTTGAACCCATCTTTACACCTCAATAATCCATTTGTCCTCGAAAAAAGAAAAGACAGGCATGTTTTGAGTCTCATAATGATCATCTTCTCGATCCAAAGAAACATATAAATTTGATTCCTTCCGTAGTATTTGGGATTTTCTTACGAAGATCTCACGAAGTATTGCCAGGATCTATATTTAGCGTTCGGTAGTGATAACACTGCTGATATTGATTGAGTAGAAATCTATGATGTATTGACAACTTTATCTGAAGCGAGAAGTCCTAGAACGCTGCCTATGAAGTGTTAGGATTCATACAAAGATATACGTTTTGTTTTCAACCCAAAATGCTGCTATTGCATTACACACTATATGAACATTACCAGTTTTGGTAGCTTCTCTGCATGATTTTTCAAAACTGAAACTAATTACAAAATTATTTAAGATCAACCATGACAAAAAATTATAAATCAGGACTAATATTAATATCAACTGATGTTACTACAGAAAAAAAGATTTAACTGAAATATTAATAAGACTATTTGTGATTATGTCACTTCTCTGCTTCAGCAAGGTCAATATAAGACTCTGAAAGTAGTAAAGCAAAACTGAACTCAAAATCATATTAGGAATTCTGAGCGATATCTCCATACAGGTAATCCAACAGAACGTTGAAATATTTGAATATCATCTCTCTGTATATTGCGGTGCTTTTAACCTAGAGTAAAACTATTGGATTGAAGGAATGCTAACCGCTGGGTTAAAATGTATAGTTGTTATTTGGAGAAATCTGTAAACTCGTGATCTTATATGTTTTAAAAGACAGCACAGGAAAAAACAGTGCTGAGACGGAGCACTGATGACCTATCTGAGCTAATCGATAAAACCCACCCAGTGGATACTCTAGCAGAACGTCAAAGAATATTCACCTTTGTATCCAAAGAAACCACAGGAACAACATCAGGTAGCACAATCAATTCCCCTTTTAAATCTTTCCTGTAAGGTATGCTATGTGAATTCATGAAGTTAATCCTCTGATCTCTTTTGAGCACGAACAAAGTATTTTTGATGGAGCGCTCTGTTCAAAGATAAGCTATTACCCCTGCCAACGATTCGGCGTGAAGAATTAAAAGTTTCACAGACAAAAGCAGCTCACCACCACAGCCAATATTGAATGTACTGTACTTGCCGGTACACTATCATGTGCACTGCCTCAAAAGTGATCTTGGCAGATGTTGTTCCCTACATAAAGCTGAACATGCCAAAGAGAATTTTTGTTGAGAAAACAAAATATTTTTTCTGCCTTGATGTTAAGCCTGTCTTTTAGAAAGTCTAAACACCTCCTGCAGCCTAACAAAAAGCACTTTTACTGACCGTTTTGCAGGTCTTAAAACACTAACATTTGGCAGCAGTGTGATTCGAACCCACGCCCCCAGAGAGACTGGAGCCTAAATCCAGCGCCTTAGACCGCTCGGCCACACTACCTTCCTCCATGTCCGTCTTCCTCACATTCCTGGCTTGGACTGGGGGGCTTCAGCTCTTGTCGTCCGATCTAATGATATCATGACATGTGGAAGTGACTGCAACTTCATCTTCCGAGATGCTTTCAATAGCACAAACGCTACTTTCACCGGCACAAACATAGCAATAACGAAAGAGGTGGGTTTCATCCTTTGTGCTGTTTGTAGGGGCGCAACTCTACGTCGATCTACTGACTTGAAGAGCAAAAATCAAAATCCTCTGCTATTACTGTTGCTTTTTTCATAGTTTCTTTAAATCCTTCATTTGAACATAGATTTTGAAGGATATTGATGATAATACCACTTAAATTGTGGTTTTCTTGTGATCGCCAATTTTTTTCAAATACCAGCCTTTTTTACAGTTCCTTGCGTGTTTCACAAGGTATAATAGCCCCCCTCGCATCCTCAGCTAACATATTTTAAAATTACAATAGATTATACAGCATGCATGTTTACATTTATATTAAAATTAAAGTAAATACACCAGAATACATACAGTGCTAACCCAATAATTCTTGTCAGGTTCTCCAACAAATCTGCGTTGTTATTTTAACATGTTTCAGCTGAGGGTGCAACAGGAGTATAAATGAATTTTCCCGCCAGCCGTTCAAAGACCAAATTCCATGAGTGAACATTATTTTCTCAGAAGTTGCCGGTATTGGACTTTGCCGGTGGTATTGAATTATATCCACAACTGTTGTAGTAGTTCCTTCTTGAAATTCGACACGTGCAAAGCACTCGTAATATCATAGGTGTTAAAGTTCGCTGAGTCTATTCGAGTCATGGTGTGTATCCCTGCCTATCATTGGGAGACGGGTAGCTTTTTTACACTCAGATTCCAATCTTCAATGCTTTGTGTGAGAGCTTACATAACTTTCATTTTCTCACATTTTCTGACGACTGTTCCAAAGGGGCACCCTGTCAATTCCGAATACTTTTCAAAAATCTGCCTGCATGTTTGATTATTGTCATTTCATTTCGAAAAAGTTCAATATTGATCATAACTAAAGAAAATAATGATCACGAACAAAAAAGGGATAAAGATGCGAGTCGATCTTGAATCACAGCTGGATGACACGGTCTTCTGTTCTGATATGGTTGTACGAGAAACAGGAGGCGTCGCCAATCTCCTATAGAACATGAGTTGAATCAGGAGTGAGACATTTCGTATACTCGTGCATATGTCAACGCCTGACCTACATCATAAAACTAACATTACATTGTCAGAGACATTCATTTATATACAAACAAGAGACAGACCAAGTAATAATTCTACATTAGTTCAGGTGGGTAAACCTGAACTAACTAACTAATAAGCCTATTAATAATTCTACATTAACGTGTCCTACACTGATCAGACTGATTGACATGGTCTGATTCAGAGCCTGTGCAGTTCGTGCTAATTACAACAAGGACAGTTCTGAACCCTCATCACCGAACTGAGCACAAGTTCAGCTGTTCTCCAGTTTTGTTACGCATGGTTTTTCATTGCAATTGAGTTCAGAGCTGGAGCTGAACTCCAGACAGTACAGTGTTTTGGGTAAGTTGTCGAAATTCGCATGAGGCTGCAGACAACTTACCTAAAGTGTGTTCTATAGCTTTCAGGTGGAGTTCATTTATATAAAAGAATGTAAGTGGTATAAACGAAACAAGCCAGACGGCAGTCCAACCTACAGTATAATTTTCTGATGGAAGTCCTGACGTGTTATTCATTACGCCACTGACCCTGCTATTGTAGTGCTAAAATAAAACACGTTTTCTACATTTATATCTGTTTAAAAATCACTATCTAAAAAAGACAAAGGGTTTGTGTGTCAAGCTAAAATTCCGCTTCATTTCGAATGCAAATAAAAACCATTTTGTTCCAAGAAATCATAAATTTGTCACATCCTTCATACTACTAATAAGTATACGAATAAATACTCGGAAGAAGCCGCTCAGGTATTAGAGAGATTTAAAATCGGATCGGAGGATTTAGAGTCCAGACTGCAAACCAACAGCTGACACAGGTCTTTTATAGAACCGTTTTGATTTCCTCTACTTTGTCCCCGTGACGTCATTGTCCTGCTCACAGCCGAGCCCGACACACATCTGGTTTCTGTCGCTGGGCGCACACCCTGCGGTCCATGCGGGTCCTGATACCCCAGTACAATGACGGGGACACTAAACTGTAAACAGGTGCCGTCCTTCGGCTGAGACGTAAAACCGAGGTCCTGTGATCATTCAGGAGAATGGTGGTAGTGGAAGGGAGTCCCCATTACCTGTAAAGCGCATTGAGTGGAGTATCCAGAACAGCGCTATATAAGTGTAAGCAATGATGATGATGATTATTATTATTATAATGTAAAATGCAATAAAAAAATCAAACTTTGATTCAAAATAGATTAATTTAAAAACTGATAAAGCTAATGCTTTTTTCAGGGCTATATCTACTTTTTTTTTTAAAAGCGAAGTCTGTCGCGATTGTGAAAGTTAGAGAATGTATTCCGGCGGGTGCTTTCATATCATGATCGTCAGTCTCGCCCGTAGCTGCGAGAAGGTTAAAAGCGCACAAGTGATCTGTAGACGATGTTCGGGGAAGAAATAATTCTGTTTTCAGCACAGGGAGTGAGAATGAGCTCAGCCCGGCTCCCAGCAGAATCCATTCTGGTTTGGTTACTGTTAGACTGTGCGTCTGAGGCTCTTTGGATCGCAACGTAAAAAAAACAATTGCTCACATCGTGTGACTTTCACGACAGGAAGGAAAGATATCACTTTAAAAAATCAGAACTGAAGATTTGGATCCTGGGCCTCAACTTAAAAATAAACAGAGTTTAACGACAGGAAATTGATTCCAGTTGTCAGATCACGTATACGCATACCTTAGCTTTGTGCAACAACCTGAAACTTTCAGGTACCATAAATAATATTATTGCTAAACATATGCCATTCTAATCTGCAAGCGACCAGAATATAGAATACAAATTTTTGTATAAAAATGCATTAAGTCCTGTTCTACACCTGCATGCTTTGGAAGCGCTGGCCTACCTGTATCAAAATATCAGATTGTGTTTCTGCAACATTTCGCGCATAGTACGCCATTTTATCTAAAACAGTCACAACGAGGGCTTTACATGCAGTCTGGGGTATTTTCCCCTTTAATATTTTTGCCACTTTATATCGAACCTGTTATACTCCCAGAAGTGCACAGTAGCTTGTACTTAATAAAAATGTACAATTCACCGCTGGTATAAACAGATGTGTGCCGTCTTTGCCTTTGTAAGCATTTGTTTAAAAAATAAGTTCACAATACGATAAAAACACAGAAAGCACAAACTTTATAATACAAGGATACAAAATCAATACCAAATCATTATGCCAATTAAGTAACTATCCTTTGAAAACAGAGAACACCTTTATATCTACAAAAACTTGACATTTGTATGTATTTTTGAATTACAAAGCAGACAGTGTAGTCCCTTAATTCAAAGATCAGATCTTGGCCAAAACAAGACAATCAGACGTGGGCTGAATTCGGAACAGGAGCCTTTGCTTAGTCGATTATTGAGCTTTTGATCAATGTCTGAATAAAACAGATTCGCTTTTTTAACTCTTTGATTAAATTACACGAAAAGCACCTTCCTTCGAGCCGGAATCGAACCAGCGACCTAAGGATTCCCTGTTGACTCCACTACAGTCCTCCACTCTACCAACTGAGCTATCGAAGGGATGCTGTGGCATTGCTCTCTGGCGCATACTGCCCAATGAAGTAAAATGTGAAATGGGTGATTTAAATCCCACTTCGACATCAAGTTTCCAACTCGTTTCCTTAGTCTCATTAACTTGAATTTAAGCCACGAACCAGGATTCTACTGTATAAACTTCCAGGGATATTACAAAATGTTTGATGGGGCATCAATCATTCCAGGCGGAAATTGGTTCCTTTTTTTTCTCGAGGGATCATATTAAACATTTCATTAGTCTCGAGAGGAGGATCACCATGAGACACAAAACAAACAGTTTCTTTCGGTCTTTATTAGAAAGTAGCGTTTGTGCTACATTAATAATATTTTCGTGGAAATAAAGAAGTTGTAAATTTTAAAAATTTATATTTGAATCGAAATGTGGTTTTGAGTTAAATATTAGCGTGTTCATGTAATTAGTTTGTGTTTGTCATTAATATATATATATATTGCCATGTTACTAGAATTTGTAACTGAAGTTTACTAGTTGTGTTTTTTATAATGATTAGACATTTGAATACAATATTGAAAATAATGTATAATTTGAACTACATATTGTTAAGGTGTGAATAATTGTATATTTTAATAATACATTTCTAAAACAAATCATTGGCTTTATTTACTAGTTTCTACACCTATAAAAAACTTTCTTTGATGTATAAAAGACATCAAAGAAAGATGTCTATTATACATCAAAGATGAGCAGTGTGTGTCGTGTTCACAGCTGATAACTAGAAGATGTCTGGAAGAGGCAAGGGCGGAAAGGGACTCGGGAAAGAAGGCGCTAAGCGTCACCATAAGGTTCTCCGCGACAACATCCAGGGAATCACCAAGCCCGCCATCCGCCGCCTGGCTCGCCGTGGGGGAGTGAAGCGGATCTCCGGGCTGGTCTACGAGGAGACCCGCGGGGTGCTGAAGGTGTTCCTGGAGAACGTCATCCGCGACGCCGTCACCTACACCGAGCATGCCAAGAGGAAGACCGTCACCGCCATGGACGTGGTGTACGTGCTGAAGCGCCAGGTCCGCACCCTGTACGGCTTCGGAAGCTAAACAGGAGCGGAGCTTCACTACCGGACCCCGACGTATAAACCCAGGTGACCCAGTGACATTTGTCACTGCTGAGGTTGCTTTATGGGTCTATTTTCTATACTGTGCTGATCAATTGGAAATCAAATTGCAAAAAAGACCCGTTCCCACACCTAAGGTCAAATATTAGGAATCAAAACTGCTTGAGTGTATGGAAGCACACAGCTTTATCAAGATTTCCAAGTGCAAGATCTTTTTATTCATAAAAGACCCTATTTATGTTGTATGAGAAATATTAATATTAATACAGAATCCTTTTTCACCAAATAAATGGGCTTCCTGACTTCAGAAAGCCTTCTAGACAAATACTAAAAGAGCAAAAATTCAATTTGGTAAATGAAATGAAAACACATACCCTACCAAACCTTGAGTACAGGCCATTCAGGATGATAATACAAAACCATTTATAATTCAACAAATAAAACCTGTCAACTGGTAATCACCACTTATCATAAAAAAATAAGTAGCAATACACAGTAGGGGACTCTTGGGTGCAAGTTAAATCCATGCAAGAAGGGGTTTAGTGTTATATTTCCAAATCAGATATGCAAATGAGAGATCTGGCCCAGCCAATCTCAAAGCTCCCATGGTATGGAATGGAGCTGCTCCCCTCTTCTAGTTATTCACACTGGAGTTAGGTTACATATTAGCACATTTCATCTAACAGTTGCTCCAGAAACAAAAACGTAAACAAATGATCTGGAATGTGACCACACCTATGAGAATGTAGTTCAACAGATAACTTGTAAACCTTGTCATAAGATGTTTTTTGTTCTACAAAATATACTTTATTCTGCAAAAAAAACATCTCAAAAGGAACATCTCACACATATTAACACTCCATGTAATAAAAAACAACGGCGGAACGGAGATTGATTGTCCGTTATCAATCTTTGCGAGTGGGGGCGGATTTGCGCAATTAAGAGAGTCCCTCCAAATCTACCACTTGCTATTGTCCTTTAATCTCTGTATAGGTCCCAAAGTCCATTCCAGCGCTCCCTCGCCGTGGGGAGACCCCATTTGGTGACGTGGTGCTTCGTCCTCCTCCTGAGGTCTGCCAGGATCCTCTCCTCCAGCTCCCTCGCCCCCCACTTTATGTTGTGCCGGATGAGAGTGTTCCTCGCCTTCCACAGTCCTTGTTTTGTGAGGGACAGTAGCAGCCCCCACAGGTCCTGTGTCCCCTTGTCCAGTCTGGTGGGTGCCAGCCCCCAGCAGAATGTACTGGTAACTGAGCACTGCATCCTTTCCCAGGAGTTGCATAATGTTGTCCATTCTGCCCCACACCACCTTGGCGAAGAGGCAGCTCCAAAACACATGCTCCTGAGTCTCCTCGACAAAACACGTGTCCCGGGGGCAATGCGGATTCCTGGTTAGCGAGTGTCTGTAGAGGACCTCTCTGGTAGCCAGTCTCTTGTGCACAGCCATCCAGTTGAGGTCCTTCAGTTGGTTGTCAAGTTCTTTGGGCTGTGTCCTTTCCCAGACTTGTCTGGGAACCTGCAGCCTTTCGTCAGCGACCAAATGCCCCCTCACCTCTTTGTACAGGGCTCTGTGGTTGGTGCAGAGCTCTGGCTGTCTCGTGGCCTCGTACCTCCTGCTCCACTTGACAGCGTGGGTGTAGAACTTCGGTCGCCTCTCTGCCTTGGGCCCAGTGTTTGACCACTGGACCAAGTGCCTCATCGGGACGGAGAGCCACAGCCTGACAAAGTACTGGTACTTGTGGGCAATGGGTTCCTGCAGCGCCCGACAGAGGTTGCAGTAGAAGATGCAGTCGAGTTTCAGGGGGAAATGTGGGACATCTCGAACCCCTTCCTCGACCGGCTGACACATCTGGTTTTCGAGTGATGTACTCGTACTTGCCGCCCCAGACGAGGCCGAAGATAATCCCTTGCAGCGCTCGTCTGAGTCTGGCCGGCAGCGGGTACACCACCGCCAGGTAAACCAAAGCCGGCAGGATGTCTGCTTTCAACACCATCACTTTCCCTGTGTAGGACAGCGACCGCGTTTTCCACAGACCCAGCTTCGCATTCACCTTGGCGATCCTCTTGGTCCAGTTGTTGGTCTCGTTGTCCTGGCTCTGGAAGGAAACCCCCAATATTTTGAGGGGCTCCGTGCAGAGCTTGAGACCCTCCGGCGCTGTCGTCCTGTGCTTCCAGGGCCCGAAGAACTTCAGTTTTCTCTTTCGGCGGTTGAGTTTCGACCCTGAGGCTCTGGAGTATTGCTCCATGACCTGCAGGGCCCTCCTCAACCCCCTGTCCGACCTCAGGAACAGCGTTGTGTCGTCGGCGTACTGGGAGATCTTCAGGGTTGCCCCCGCGCCTCCCGGTATCTCCAGGCCGTCGATGACAGGGTCCCGTCTCACCGTCTCTGCTAAGGGCTCTTGAAGAGGAGATGATGCCCTCCCTCATGGTGTCTCCGAGTTTCCCCCGGCGGAAGATCCACTTCCACCAGATCTGCCGCCAGGGTGTCCCAGAAGCAGGTGTAGAATTCCTTGGGGAGTCCGTCCGGCCCCGGCACCTTGCCATTCTCCATGGACAAGAGCGCCGCCTTCAGCTCCTCGGCCGCGATCGGACCCTCCAAGTCCTCCCTCACCTCCTCCGGTACTCGTGCCTTCAGCTCTTCCAGAAAAGCATCGCCTGCCTCCACCTCCGTCTGCTTTTCTGAAAAGAGCTCTGTGTAGAAAGCGGTGGCCGCTTCTACCTTGTCGCTCTCGTCCAGCACTTCCTCTCCATCTTCCCGTCTCAGGCCGTGGATCACCCTCTTTTTCTGAACTCCTCGGACCTGATTGAGTTTGCGGAGCCTCTCCTTCAGGTCCCGTGCCCGGGCTGAATTGAAGGCTCCTCCCCTGTTAGCCGAGCTGTACTCCTCCTCTAGTTGTCTCTGGAGTCGTGCAGCTTCCTTCCTCTCCCTGGCCGCCTTCCATCTACAGTACGTCTGCGCCAGGGTTCGGGTCCTGTCTTTCACCGACTCCCACCATTCCACCATGGAGCTGTAGCCGTCTCTCAGATCGACCCAGCTTGCGTAGTCTTTACGGAACAGTGCCTTGAAGTCGTCTTCCTCCAGTATCTCCCAGTTCAGCTTCCAGTACCCACGACCGAATGCCGGCAGGTTGGTGTTAGCCACCACCATCAAGCGCTCGTGGCTGGAATACCACTCCGGGGACACCGTCGCCGACTCCAGGGAGCAGGTCGTGTGCAGAAAGATGTAGTCCAGGCGGCTGCACACTCCCCGGGAGTTTTTCCATGTCGTTCCGGCGTCGTTAGGGCGGCACCGTCTGAAACCGTCTACCAGGGAGAACTGCTTGAGTAGCGACTCCAGCTCTGCCGAGCTAGCGTCGCTCCCCTTCTCCCGGTCGACGTTGAAGTACCCGCCAAGCACCACCTGTCTGTTGGTGGTGCAGCAGCTGGCCAGGTCAGCAAACACTTCCTTCAGGATAGAGGGTTCTGTTGGAGCATAGACGTTAATTGCTCTCAACTTCTGCCCCCTCCAGTCGATGTCTACGACCAGGATCCGGCCCTGCACCACCGAGAAGGAGGAAACCAGCGTCATCTCTGGGTTTCCGAGGAGGATTCCCACTCCGGAAGAGTGGACCCCTCCTACGCTCCAGCATGATTCTCCCTTCGTCCATTCCCTGCTGAATGTCAGCTTGTCGCTTTCATCCTTCAGGTGGACCTCCTGTAAGAAACAAACTGAGAAAGACTTTGAGGCCAGATCATGAAAGACTCCCCGTCTTTTCACCGGGTCTCTTAGCCCTCTCACGTTAGTTGTTAGAAAGATAAGTTTCACAGTCATGATTAAACAAGTGAAAGTTGAACCTCCTCTCTTTGTGCTTACAGTGGAAAACTTGGGAGTCTACATCTGGGCACTGTTTAGCCTAGATGTAACTCCTCTCGTTCGGGTCCTGGGGGGAATATGCTGGGCTCCCTCCAGGTATCGCTGGGGACTGAAAGGTAAACATGCTGGACAGGTCCAGCCCTACCATCAGTCCAGGCTCCAGGGCGGCTTCAAAGTAATCCTAGTCTTCCTCGAGGATACTCTCCGCCACTGCTTCGGGAAGGCTTTTTTCTTCCCTTTCTCCAGGAGTTTCGGGGACCTCCAGTTGCTCCTGGGCCTTGGGGGAGGGGGGCTCCACTTCCTGGGCTGCCTCTTCCTGTTGTTCCTGGGCCTCAGGGAAGGGGGTTCCGACTTCCTGGGCTGCCTCCTCCTGTTGTCCGTGGGACTCGGGGGAGGGGGGTTCCGTTTCCTGGGCTGTCACTTCCTGTCATCTTTGGGCCTCGGGGGGGAGGGTTTCCATTTCCTGGGCTGCCTCCTCCGTTGGTTTCGGGCCTCGGGGGAAGAAAGTTCCGTTTCCTCTAGGACGAGGAAACGGTTCTCCCTTACCACTCTTTTCTTTTGTCCTTCGGAAGGTGGATCCTCTTTCCCTTCTTGCTGGGAGTTATCCAGGGCCCTTCCTCCGGTCAGCCATTTTGTCCGTCGTCCTGGCGGCCATCTTGAGGCACTGGTGCGGCTGGGGTGTGGCCTCGGCAGTTTCGGTTCTCTGCAGGGGAGGTGCGGGTTCTTTGTTCTCACCTATCTCCCTTTGTCTTGAGACCGGTTTCTGCCGGTCGGCTTCCACCACCTGCGCAAACGAAGGTTTGCTTACCTTGCATTAGTGAAGGAGGTGTCCCTCGACGCCGCATCCATCGCACTTTTTGGCTGCCCGGCAGGTTTTTGCCAGGTGCCCCTCTTTGTTACAGTTGTGACATCTGACGATGTCACACGTGTTCTCCTTGTGGCCGGACTGTCTGCACTTCTTGCAGAAATCCGGCATCCTGGGGTAGTAAAGCTACCCCCTGTCAGCTCTGATGTTGAAGTGGGCCGGGGGGTGCTGGAAACCGTCAACGCCCTCTAGGTCCTCTTTCAGGAGGACTCGGTACTGGCGTTTGCCGTACCAGACGCCGCAACTGTCCCTGATCTCCGTCGGTTTGCCCACCACAGTTACATACCTCCCTAGGTACGCTGTTACCAGTTCCATTGGTACGTAGGGGTTGTATGTGAGGACTGTGATGGTCCTCTGGTTTGTCTTCCTCATAGGCTCCGGCCTGAAATCAGAGAAACAGGGGTGCTTACCTTTTTCTCTGATAATTTTTGTTGCCTTTTCATATGAGGCGTCCGTGGCTATGTAGGCCTCCATGTATCTCTCTGCCTTGTTGTCTTGCAGGCAGTAGAGATCTCCGGCCACCAACTGCAGGATCCCTCTCAGGAAGGTAATGAAAAAGGATTTCGCAGTTGGCATCGTCTCTGTTTTCTTGGTCCAGTGGAACCGGATCAGTGTCTTCTTGTCTGCCATCTGGAAAGGAGAAAAAAGAAAAAAGGAGAGAAAGAGAGAGAGCAAGGTCCTGTGGAGAGGAGGGTTTAGCTGCTAAAGGAGCAGCGAGGGAGCCCTGGCCTTTGTCCTTGTGGGCAAAGCCCAGCTAGGTGCAGGCGCAGGAGGAGAGAGAGGGAGGGAGCGGATAGTGCTTCCGTGTCTCGAGGAAGAAAGTAAGCACCGCGGGCAGGCCACGAGTACCTACTCCCAGCCAAGAGGCCAAGGAGGCAGAGAGAGAGAAAGGGAGAGGGGAGAGGAGAGAGCAGAGAGAGAGAACGTTGCTGCCGGATCCCACCCAGCTCAGCTGCTGCTTGGCCTTAACCCCCTAGGCTCAACCTAGGGTGATACCAGCTCAAGCGCTCTTCAGGATCTTCGATCGCCTTCTAGAACTTTGGAAAGACAAGAACTGCGGGCATGCCACTTGAACTTGATCTTAGCCAAAAGGCCGATAAAATTGGATTCCAGCTCACTGGCCCTGCAAAACTTAGTTCAAGACTTTAAACTCTCAGACACATATAGATGTATATATCCCACAACAGCAGGATATACATGGTCAGGGAGGAATAGCAGCTCCAGAATTGACTATTGCTTTGTGTCAGAGAAAATGAAAGTTGTTGGGGTCACTCTTCAGCCTGTCTTCTTCTCAGATCATCAGGCTTTAGGGTGTAGAGTGGAACTCAAGGGCGGGACTGTGTTTGGCCCAGGCCTCTGGAAACTCAACACAAAGCTGCTAGAGAACGAGGGGATTAGTATCCCGCTACAAGGAGAAACTATCACAGTGGCTGTCCTTGCAGTGTCTGTATGGGTCAGTAGGAGAGTGGTGGGAGGAGGTGAAGGTGAGGACAAAGGCCTTTTTCATGGCTGAGGGAAGGAAGGCTGCTGCCAGACGGAGAGGAGTGCTAGCCAGGAAACAGAGGCAGCTGCAGCGTCTCTACACGATGCTGCACAGTGGCTTCGATGTGCTCGAGGATATCACCCTCTTAAAAAAGGACATCCGGAGCATAGCGAAAGAAAGTAGTCGAGGAGTGCTGTTAAGAAGCTGAGTGCAGTTCTTGGAAGAAAATGAGAAGTGTACTCGCTTCTTTTTCAGGAAAGTGGTAGGCTCCAAGTCTGTCATGGAAAGTGTAGTTGATGAGGAGGGAAGAGAGAGAACAGAGCCGAGTGCTATCCTCTCCTGCACCGAGGCCTTCTACTCAAGACTGTACAGCTCTACAGAGGTAAAGGATGAAGAAATTCATTTTTTTACCTCAAAGCTAGAAAACGTTTTGAGTGAAGAAGATAGGGAAGTACTTGAGAGGAATTTGACAGTAGAAATGCTGAGACAGGCTATGGAGAGCTTACAAAAGGGGAAAAATCCGGGTGCTGACGGGCTCCCTAAAGAATTTTACTGCACCTTTTGGGATCTGCTTCAGGATCCGCTACTGCTCCTATTCGAGGAAAGCTATAAGACAGAATTGCTGCCTGACTCCTTTAGAGAAGGCACTATCTCTCTCTTGTTTAAGAAAGGAGCAAAGAATGACATAAAGAACTGGAGACCCTTCAACCTGTTAGGCATGGACACTAAGATTCTGTCCAAAGCCCTTTTCCTGCTCCTACAAAATGTAGTGGCCTCACTGGTAGGGAAAGAACAGACTTGTGGGATAGCAGGACGCCTGATGAGCGACAACCTGGCCTTGTTGAGGGATGTCTGTCTGTACTCAGAGGATCGCTCCCTCCCTCTGTGCATTTTAGGTGTAGACCTAGAAAAGGCCTTTGACTGCCTAAACCGGCAGTACTTAACATCGGTACTTGAGCACATGAAGTTTGGCCCCATCATGAGAAAGTGGATTAACCTGCTGTACACAGGTAGCAACAGCAGAGTAATGGTTAATGGCAATAGATCACGCCCCTTTGAAGTCTGTTCAGGGGTGAGGCAGGGCTGCCCATTATCCCCCTTGTTATTCGTTTTGGCTATGGAGCCCTTAGCCTGTGCCTTGCGCCAGGATCAGGCCATTAATGGGATACCAGTGCCTGGAAGTGGGGGAGGAGAGGTAAAGACATCTCTATACATGGATGACGTCACCCTGCTCCTCTCTGACAATGCCTCAATTAGCAGAGCTCTGCAGTGATGTGATCGTTTCTCTTTGGCTTCCTCTGCAAAAATTAACAAATCTAAGAGTGAGATTTTTTATCAGAACTGGAGGGAGCCAAAAGAAGGACATGACCTCAGGCTGCAAGAGAAGAGAATTAAGGTCCTGGGGGTGTATTTTGGAGAAGAGATGGGAACAGTAAATTGGCAGAACAAATTGCCAATCTTAAACAAAAAACTGATGCAATGGAAGGACCGAGACCTCACCATGACAGGTAAGGTGCTGGTCATCAAAGCCGAGCTCTTGCCTGTCTTGAATTTTCTGGCTTCTACCTTCCCAATCCGACACCGTGTTGCGGCGGTGCTGAGGAGATTGATGTTTCAATTTCTATGGGGTGGGAAGCAGGAAAGACTCAGAAGGGAAATAATGTACAGGCCGCTACCCTCAGGGGGGAAGTCTGTCCCAGATATTGCTACGAAGCTGCTGTGCATTTTCCTGGCCTCTGTGCTGAGAGGCTTTGCAACAGCACCTGCAGCGCATACCTGGACTTATTGTGCCAGGCTCTGGGTAGGTAGGGAGGTGTTCAGAGTGTGGGGTGTCAGACCCAAGCTGGATGTCCCACTCTCTGACACATGCCCTGCAATTTATGGGACAGTTAAAAGTTTTCTAAGATCTCACCCAATTCGCCATATTCCCCTCCGAGATGTCAGCGTCCAAAAACTGGAAGATTTCGTTGCACCCCAGAACAATAGGCAGACCCCTGTGGGCATTTTAACATCAGCCCAAACAAGGAAGGTGTGGAAACACACATCCTCTAAGTTTCTGTGCAACATTCACAGAGATTTAGCCTGGAGTGTCGTCCACCAGTGCTTACCGGTACGAACTTTCTTAGTTCTTAGGCCTCACCCCCAGCCCTCGCTGCGTTAGGGTGGGCTGCGGCGAGGAGGAGACTGTGACCCATCTCCTGTGGTCCTGCTTTTTTGCTAAGGCCTTCTGGGCACAGTTTGAAGATTGGTTGCAAGCTCTCTTGCCCCAATTTACCCTGACCGCTGCTTTCGTCATATACGGCATCTCTCCTGTCAAACTTCCTCCTGACGTGTTTGACAGGATCTGGGCCGTGGTGAACAGTGGGAAAGACGCCCTGTGGAGAGTGAGGAACATGGGGCTGTTCAAAGGCATCGAGGTCCCAGTCAAGGCAGCAGGTAGCCTGGCCCTGTTCATCACCCGAGAGAACTATTACCTCAGAGATCTGTGGAGAGAAAGGAGGGAGGAAGCAGAAAATCTGTGGGAAATAGAGAGCATAGGTCAATATCTCAAGAAACTGTGAAAAACATTATCATGTTTAAGTAAAGAATGTGATTTGCTTCAGAAAAAAGAAATTGTTGCTATGTAACTGGTACCGTGTCAAAATGTAATAAGATGTGATCATATATACTGTTTTAAGTATGTATATTAATGTAAAGCATTTGTGATGCCCTGTATTTGATTGTGAAAAGGAAATAAAAGTTCTTAAAAATCGAAATCGGTTCACCCAGAGCGAGGCTCGGCCATTGCACTCCGGCTGTGCTGACCCCTGCGAATTCCCCAAATGTGGGAATCTCGACTGCATAATTTCTGGTAGTGGGGGACTGTGTTCACGCTCTCCCCTGATGTGCTTGGTCCAATATCAGATACGGAAGAGTTACGACACCACGAGCTGCGATAGGATCCTAGTTCGAAAGGAGTCGATGCCACTGCTGGTTCCCGGTTTCTTTTAGTTAGAGGTCCGGAGAAGCATCTCAAGCTGGTTACACTTCTCCTTCCGGACATTCATTCCTTTTTCAAAGTCAGTCGTTTTGCTGTGGTCTGCATTATTTAGGCCGATTATCGAGGTTAGCCTTTATTTGGTCATGGGGGTCTCAGTACTGTGTGCTAATTCTAAAGACAGTTTCACCTGTTTTCTGATTGCTATGTTCTGTACCAGTACAGACATGTCAAATAGTGAATGGCTGTACCTCTATTGTATCCGTGCTCAATGAATGAAACCAGTAATAAATGAATATATTGTAGCATTTATAGGTTCTTTTCAGAACAAAAGACCAGTAGAGACGCGATTAACAAACCAAGCGCTAGCTTTATTTGTTAACAACCACACAAAACCAAACACAGAATATACACGCACATGAGGAGACGGAACACGTACACATCTTTATGGTGGTAATTACTTAACAACACGCTATACTCTTATAAGACTACACAGGGCGCTAGAAATACTAGGACATTATTTACACAGGTAGGGTCAGCCGCTTTTCATCGTGCTGACCCTCAGACTCTCCCCGGCTACCACTCCCAGCATGCCCAGCGGTACTACGAGGGCCTAGGGGCGCTTCCTCCTCACCACCAGGCGAGGGTGTTACACTGCCCCCACCTGAAGCGTCTGGCGTCTCGCCGACGTCGAACACCCCCCTCAGGCTGTACTCGTACTCGGCTAACTGCTGCGGAACCCTGCGTGAGCGGCCGCTGCGCCGCGGTGATGGCTGGCGACCCATGGACGCCCCACTATCGGCCGGCTCAAGCCCCGGCTGCTCCTCTAGAGGCTCCCCACACGGCTCCTCCTCCCGGGCCCGGTAGGGGGCCAGGCGGTCTCAGTGCAGGACCACCACTCTACCCCGTGTTCGCAACCGGACACGGTAGCAGACCTCGCCCACCACCCCGAGTACCTCAGCGGGCCCCTCCCACGACGGCGCCATCTTAGGGCTGAGGCCTTTGCGGCGGCGCGGGTTGTACACTCAAACCGAGTCCCCGGGCTGGAAGGCAGGCCCCCTGCAGCGCAGGTCGTAGTACCGCTTCTACCGGACCCCCGCCTGTGTCAGGTGGGTCCGTGCAAAGCTGTGCACCCGCTGCATCCGCTGCCGCAGGTCCCACTCGTAGTCCGGTCCAGCCGGTGGTGCCGACCCGTCTCCGGGCGGCGGGCCGAAGACCAGGTCCACCGGGGTTCGCATTTCCCGGCCCAGCATGAGCGAGGCCGGGTGCACCCGGTGGATTCCTGGACCGCGGTCCTATACGCCCAGAGCGCAAGGGGGAGGTGGCGGTCCCAGTCCCGTTGGTGTAGGGACACCAGGGTGGCCAGCTGGGTGGCGAGCGTCCGATTAAACCGCTCCACCAACCCGTCGCTCTGGGGATGCAGCGGTGTGATCCCCAGGCGCTGGCACACTCTGGCGAAGACCTGGGACTCGAAGTTACGCCCCTGGTCACTGTGTAACTCCTCCGACACCCCCAGCCTGGCAAACATCCCCTCCAGCAGTGCATCGGCCACCGTGGGGGCACTCTGGTCCGGGAGGGCGTAGGCCTCCGGCCACTTCGTAAAATAATCCATGGCCACCAAGACGTAGCGGTTCCCGGCCTCGGTGCGCCGAAACGGGCCCAAAACTTCCACCCCCACCCGCTCCATAGGAGCCCCCACCTGGTGTTGTTGGAGGGGGGCCCGAGAGCGCTCGGGGGGACCCTTCTGCGCCACGCACACCGCACACGTTCGGCAGTACCGCTGCACGTCTCTGTGGCAATGGCCTCGGAGACGCTGCAGGGTTTTTTTACCGCTGAAGTGGCCCACGCCCGGCTGGCCGTGCACCGCGGCCTCGCAGGGGCGCCGCGAGAGAGCGAGACCCCGCACGGTGCACGACAGTGAAGTCGTACTCCTGCAGGATCTCTATCCATCGCGCCATCTGCCCCTTCGGCTCCTTAAAATGGAGCAGCCAGGTGAGGGAAACATGGTCGGACCTCAGCCGGAACCGGGTCCCGAACAGGTACGGCCTGAAGTGGTGGACCGCCGCCATCACCGCCAGCAGCTCGCGACGGGTCACGCAGTAGTTCCGTTCAGCCCTAGTCAAAGCCCGACTATAGTAGGCCACTATGCGCTCCCCATCCGGCCCCTCCTGCGCCAACACCGCACCCACCCCCGAGTCACTCGCGTCGGTGTCGAGAACATACGGCAACCGCGGGTCGGGTAGGCCAGCACGGGGGCCCCCACCAGAGCTTCATGCAACCGGCCGAAGGCAGTCTCACAGCCCGAGTCCCAGTCAAAACGGCGGCCCTTGTCGGTTAGGCGGTGCAGCGGGGCAGCGATGCTGGCAAAGTCCCGGACGAACCCCAGTACGAGTACGAGGCCAACCCCAGAAAGCTGCGGAGCTCCGTGACGGTGCGTGGAGTCGGCCAGTCCCTCACTGCGGCGACCTTACCTGGGTCCGTAACCACCCCTCGCGGTCCAACAACATGTCCAGGAAGCTCACCTCCCACCGCAGGAGCTCGAATTTGCGGGGGTTGAGCCTCAGGCCAGCGCGGCGGATGCAGGCCAGCACCGCCTGGAGGTTCGTCAAGGCCTGGTCTAAGCCCCGGGCATGAAGTATCGGATTGTCCAGATACAGCACACACTGTTTCCGCGGGACAGATGCCAGCACCCTCTCCATCAGCCTCTCGAACGTCGCCGGGGCATTGCACAGGCCAAAAGGCATGACAGTAAACTGCCAGAGGCCCTGGCCGATAGAAAATGCCGTCTTCGGGCGAGCATCGGGAGCAAGCGGTACCTGCCAGTAGCCGCAGCGGAGGTCCAGGGAGCTGAACCAGGTCGACCCAGTGATGTAGTCTAGGGCGTCATCTACCTCGGCAGGGGGTAGGAATCTTTCCGGGTGACCTCGTTCAGCTTGCGGTAGTTGACGCAGAACCTCCACGAGCCGTCTTTTTTTTTACCAGTACAGCTGGCGCCGACCACGGGCTCGCGGAGGGCTCAATCACCCCCCCTGCGGCCATCTCCCGGATCTTTTCCTCGGCGGCGGTCCGCTTGGCGTGAACCATGCGTCCCGGTGGGATGCGGATGGGCCGAGCGTCGCCGGTGTTGATCTTATGTTGGACCAGGGCAGTGCGGGTGCAGTCCCCATCTCTCGCCGCAAAGAGATCCTTGTTCTTGGTGAGTAGCTCCTGGAGCCGCTGCAGCTGCTCTTGATCGAGGCCCTCGCAGCTCCGCTGGTAGAGATCCTCAACGGCGCGCCTCGCTTCCACGCAACCTTCGGCCCCCGCCGCCCCCGCTTTGTCTGGCCCCCCGGCTGACTCGGGAGCAGGATCTGGCACGCTCGCTCCCCGGCTCACAGGCCTGGTCTGCCCCGGCGACTGCCGCCGCCGCCGCCACTGCCTCTTTTTCTCCCGGCTCCGGCAAGCCCGCGTCCCTCGGCCTTCGCCGGGCTTGCCCTCCACCAGGTGCAGTCGCTCCCCCTGCCACACCAACTCCTGCCGGCTCAAGTCCAAACTGGCCCCCACTCGCTGCAGTACGTCCAGCCCCAGAATGCAGTCCTCCTGGATGGGTGCGAGGTAGCAGGGGTGGCGCACCGTCGCTCCACCTAGACGGAAGGCAAGCACCTGTTTCCCCCGGACTGCAGCGAGCTGTCCCGTCACAGTCCTTAGCCGCAGGCTGGAGGCCTCCCATCCTGGGGGGTTGGTGCCCTCGGTGTCGGGGAGGACGCCCGGACGGAGTAGGGTTACCGATGAACCGGTGTCGAGTAGGGCCAGGCAGGGTTGGTGCTCGATTTTGCAGTGGAGGTACAGGCCCCGGCTACAGTCGACTCGCCCCACGGTGGCGTGAGGGGCACCGGTCTTAACATCGCTCTCCGGAGCAGGGGTTGAGGTGTTCGAGGGGCGGCCTTCCCCACGCTGAGCCGCCCCGTTCCCGTTTCCCGACGCCGATCGAGGAGTGCGAGGTTTGGGTGCCCGGCAGAACCGGGCTCGGTGTCCCCTCTTCCCGCAGCGGTTGCAAATCAGCGTGCGGGGCTGTTCCGCGGGGGTCGCTGCCCGGGCTGGCTCCTCTTCCCCCTCGCTGGATCCCTCCGTCGCCGTCTCGGTCAGCCGGCAGGGCGCACTGCGTCTGCTGGCACTTCCAGTCACCTCGAACACGGCCTCAGCCCGTGTAGCAAGGGCCAAGGCCTGCTCCAGCGATGTTGGCGCGGCCAGCTGCACGTGGCGCCGCAGCTCCTCGGGTGAGAGGGCCTTGAGAAAAGCCTGGAGAGCCATCTCCCATGTTGGGGAAATCCCTATTCCTTCACTGCCATCCAAAATTGTGGCATACACCAAATGTATATATATAGTCTATATAAATTGCTACAATTTTCCATTTAGCATATTTACAAGTTTCAATTAAATATTTTAATTCGGTCTGCTAGTTCTACACCAGATTATTCACAGTTTATACAGCCAGGCAGGTAGCCTGCACAACACATAAACACGGCCCCTTGGCCACCGCATCAAGGGGTCCTGAATAATAATAACCCACCAGACGATGCCTATCTCCATGCTCCTGCACCAGCACAACGGCTCACAAACCATTTCTTTCACTTACAGACAGATTACATACAGATGATCCGTCTGAGGGAATCCAGTCCAGGGCCAGTGTCTGCAAGAAAGCTTGTCTCAAAACATCAAAAACGGTTTCTGCTGCAGGGGTCAAGGCAATTTTGTCTTTAGACTGCACTACCCCCCTTAAACCAATACGTCACTAGACAAGCTCGTTCTGAGAAGGCATTCACCCTGGCTGAACAGTTACAGTAACTGCACACCAGCTTATTAGTAGTTTTGTCTTTGGGGTTTTATATCTCGGTATAACATTAAAGTCGCACAATAATTTGGACAAACTGGCGGCACCCTTTTCTCCTCTTTGGGAGTCTTTTTACCTCCCATTTGCAGCGCTCGCACTTCTGCATGCATGCTTCGCGAGTTATTAAATCAAATCTGTCTCCGCTGTCCGTAATATCAGGAAAGCATAGTTGTACATTCTTGGCAACATCATCACTAATTCCCACCCTTCTCCTAGATTCTCTCTTAAGGCGTTCTATTTCTTCTTTTGCTGTTTCTTTTTCTGCATATATAACTTCGTTTCGTTCAGCCATTGCTTTTAGCTTTTCCATCAGAGATTTTTGCGTCTCATCTATGATATTCTGTTGAATTCTCAAATATTCCTCTAAATATTGTTTATTTTTATCCAAATATTCATACACTTTTCTACATTCCTGTTCAGCCTATATTCCGTCTGACATATTTCTTTTAAGTTTCACTTTGGATTAATCAAACTTTTTTTCTTCACACCAAACCATTTTCACGTCTCCCACGCGCCCCGCGGAACCCCCCAGTCGAGACAAACTGACGAACTATCACAATTCGGGAACACGGACCAGGTTCCAAATCCTGGCTTTAAACACACAGTTGAATCGAGTTACCATTTTCGGCTCTTCTGCGAGTACAGTTCTAGTTACTACCTTCAGCCGTACTGCAGTTGTGTACCAGGATGCAACACCTGGATTGTTTCGCACGGGCAGGGCGAGACGCTATTCCTTTTTTTCTACCCCACCTTCACAATACAGGCATCTAAAAACACATACACCATTAACTCATTTTTCTGTTGTACTTGCTTCAGCACCACAGCAACATGGAGAGGACAAGGGACTTTTTAGAAAAGAGGAGTCCTTACCTCTTTTTAGAAGCGGCCGCCTAACTTTTCCTCTCCATGTCTGTGTGGTTTAATTTAGATGGATACTTCTTCATCATTTGGGTCACGTATCCACCAATCTGCCTCCTCCTTTTTAGAGGATGTTGTAAACCTTTAGGAACAATATAATCTAGCAACAAGGTTATGTCACTGTAATTAGGCTTAAGACAATCAAGAACAAGGCTTGCCTTTCTTCGAAATTCTTTACGGTCATCAGGCAATTTAGGAAAAGACTTAACTAATGCCAATAATTCACTAGGAGACCAATGTCAATGTACATATGCTGGAGTTCCTTCTGGACCTGTAAAAGTGCACATTGGCATTTCACGAACAAGTGAAAAGGCTTTGGCTCTGGACCGCTTTCTAGTTTCGGTGGAGACTTTTTCTTTTTAGAAGGCATGGCCATGACTTTAGCTGCAGCTTGCTGTTCTTTAGTTTCAAGACTAGTCTTTTTTGAAGCTTCCCATTATTTCTGTGATTCCTCTTTCCATTACATAAGTTTTCAAATTCACTTTCTTTCCTTTCCTCTCCTTCTCTTCTAAGTTTCCCCTTCTTCAGGAAACTTCTTTTTCCTAATTCAACTTTCCTCTGTCCATTCTGATTCACTTACAAAGATCCTTCATAGTTATGGGCCCCTAATTATCATATATAAATTATGTGCAAGTTCCCTTACACCTATTACCCTAGCTTTACAGTTCATGAACATAAAACATTTTTTTTACTCTAACCCAGGCTATAATTGTTTCTCTGAATTTGTCGTACATGTACTTTTGCTGGACTGCTCGGTCCCATTTTCATCTTTGAATTTTAATTTCCCATTTTTACCGATCGGTGCCTTACTTAGAACCTTATCACATCAACTACTCCGCAGAGCAAAAACCACACGTCTGTGTTAAGATAAGTTCTTTATATGAGTCCCAGACTCATCAAACCCGCGTGAGAACACCCCTGTGGCTCGCTTCTCAAACTATTAATTTTTAAGGATCACTTACTGGGGTCAGACAGCTGCCAATTCTCCAGACGCATCTCTGGAAGGATAAACAATTTATCCTCCGAGGTTCGTCCAATTTTGCTAAAATTGTCAGGGTCCGGATGGAGTTTCAGCAGCCGTTCGCGTTCAGGTTTCTGATCCCGGACGAGCCCCCAAATTGTCATGGAACTATCAAGGAAGCCACAAGAGAGAGTTCTCACCTGAGTAAGGTCTTTATTTCAATATTGCAAGCCCTGCTGCCACTTCGCAAAGTGCAACCAGAGACTCAATTTGTTACAAGCAGTACAGGGTTTTTAAAAGACTTTGCGCTGTAAAAAAGCTCAGCGCTTTGTCCCTTCTAAAAGTTCCCCTTTCCCTAAGAGAAAACAGATTACATCAAAAAGCGAGAGAAGAAGCACTAGATTTGTTATTCAAAGCTAATCAGTTACTTTCAGCTAATTCTAACGACCCAGACACCATATATTGTTTTGGTACATTGTCTTCTAAAGTAACCTAAACAGTGTACTTTGTTGATGCACTGTTTTCTAAAATTCTGCGCGTACTGTAGCACAGCATTTACATCCTTAAAATATATTATCTTAAAGCACCAATATATTTTTTGCAAAGCTCTCTACATTTTAAGAATCAATTTACTTATTAGATTTCCACTTCAAGACTTGTTCGGCCGGCGTTCTGGGAGTCGCGTTTTTCAGAATTGTATTGAGATCGTTTTCCACAGAGCTCAGATGTCAAAGCACAGCAGCAGCTCTCCACAGCGATCCTCTTTAGCGCCCTTTCTCCCGCAGCTCCGTCCTCATTGGAAGGAAGCAAGAGTGAAAGGCTGAAGTGAAATAGAGCGGGGACGAAGGCAGTGAAGAGAGAGAACGTGGGAAGAAGAGAAAAACGCAAGGGAAAAAAAGCAGCGTAGTAAAAGAGGTGACGGAGCTGCCCTCTCTATAAGAAGGGTGCCAGCGACCCCTGCTCTTGCTTACGGGCACACCCCCTTGAGCACACTTGATCTCGGAAGCTAAACAGGGATGGGCCTGGTTAGTATTTGGATGGGAGACCGCCTGGGAATACCAGGTGCTGTAAGCTTTTAAGCGCAGGAGGCGCCCTATCCCCGTTCGCTCGCTCATTCCCCTGTTCACACGTGCAGTGCGGCTTTTCCGTCTGTTTCTTTGTCAGCTTTGGCGAGACACGGGTGCTTGTGTATTAGCGTGAGCGTTTTTTATTCTGATCAGGAACAGTTTTACAAGTCCGCAAAGGATCGAGGAAAGGTTTATCGCCAGCTGAAAAGAGACTCAGCGCTTCGGCTGTGGAGACTTGTTCTGCTGGCGTTCGGGGAGTCGCGTTTTTCAGAATTGTATTGAGATCGTTTTCCACAGAGCTCAGATGTCAAAGCACAGCAGCAGCTCTCCACAGCGATCCTCTATTGCGCCCTTTCTCCCGCAGCTCCGTCCTCATTGGAAGGAAGCAAGAGTGAAAGGCTGAAGTGAAATAGAGCGGGGACGAAGGCAGTGAAGAGAGAGAACGTGGGAAAAAGAGAAAAACGCAAGGGAAAAAAAGCAGCGTCGTAAAAGAGGTGACGGAGCTGTCCTCTCTATAAGAAGGAGAAGAAGAAGAGGAACAGAGGATTTGTTTGTCTTAAGTAAGACTTTGTTTTTTGTGGTTTTTTGGTGTTTTTGGTTGATTTTTGAAGCCCTCCCCTTCAGCCTAGCTCTGTTTGGTGAGGATAGAGACTTTTGTTTTTTTTTTGTTGCTTTTTTGTTGCTTTCTGAGTCCTGTTTGTGTTTTAATGGAAGGAAAAAACATGGAGGCAGAGAATGTTATTGTAGTGGAGGAGGAGAGTGGTGTAGGAAAGAGAAGGATGAGGAATTCGGACCGACCCCCCCGGCGGGTTTTTGCAAGGGCGCATACTGTTGTGGTGGATGTGAGCGGCGTGGAGAAACCGTCTGCGGGTGCTATTATCGCAGCTGTGTACGGCGTCTGTGGGGAGGGCTCTCTTTTTGCCTGCCACCCCCGGACGCCAAAAGAGTTTGAACTGACTCTGGACTCAAAGGAACATGCAGACGCGTTGGCTGTGGGGCTGGATGTGCAGGGCACACCCTCCTACTGACGCTGGCTGGAGCGGAAGGAGGTAGTGGTGTCCTTCCTCCATTTCCCGGCATATATCTCAGACGAGACTATCAAGGAGAAGCTGAGTAGCTGGGGGGTGAGAGTGATTTCGGACATCAGGATGCGCCACTACCCCGGGACCACCATTGCTGATGGCATGAGGTTTGTTCGGATTCGCTTTCCCGAGCATGTAGCCTCGTTGCCATACAGCATCCGCTTCGCCACGGCAGAGGGGGGGCAGTACTTCAGGGTCCTCCACGACCAGCAACAAAGGGTGTGTCATGTCTGCCTGGACTCGGGGCACATTGCCAAGGACTGCCCCGAGTTCCTCTGCTATGAGTGCAGACAGCCCGGCCACTGCGCCAGGAACTGCACCGCTGCCAAGTGCCCGGACTGCCTCCACGCTCTCATGAGCTGCAACTGCGAGCCGGAACCGGAAGATCCAGCCGCCGCAGGAGCAGCTGCCCACAACGCCGAGGGGGTTGAAGATGGACTACGGGTAGCCGCTGTAGCTGAGCATGGAGAGTTGCCAGCAACGGCGCCCCAGGACCCCAGTGAGCCAGCAACGCCCCAGCCGGTGATGGGGGAGAGGCAGAGGGAGGCCCCTCCAATCCTGGGTACAGCGCAGCAGAAAGGAGCCGGGGACCAGCCAGCATCTCCACCAGCAGGGGCGCCCCGTTGCCCTAACAATCCTGCTGCATCCCACTCTGTGCCGCAAGAGAAGCAGAGGGAGGTTGCTCCACAACATGCGGCGGTGCAGCATGGTGCAGCTGAGATCCTACGGGCACCACCACCACCAGAGGCTGCCCCTCAGCGTACCAGTGGGCTTTTGACACCCAAGCCTGTGCAGGGAGAGAGGCAGAGGGAGGAGGCAACGGCACCAGCACCACCACCACCATCACCGCGGTTCCCCAGCTGTGGGCAAGCCGGGGTACAACCGCCTGGGCCCTCGAAGGCTGGAATCCAGTGGCACCACGTCAGGCCTCAGCCCAACCTGAAGCCCAGTTCAAGAGTTGTCCGCAGACCCATCCCTGATGTCTCTGCGGTGGCGGAGACAGGAGGTGGGGAGGAAGCGGCAAGTGTTGGCAATGAGAATGTGGCAGAAAGGGCGGGGGAACTGTCGCGCGGGCCGGAGAATTAATTTCACTCTTATGGCCATATGCGTGATGGCAACTTTCGCCTCTTTAAACGCCAACGGGCTGAGGGACTGAGCAAAGCTGGGGGCAGTGTTAGCTCTGCTGGGGCGGACGGATGTTGTCTGCCTCCAGGAGACCTTCTGGGACGAGGAGTGTGTCCGGAAGGTGCGAGCACAGTGGGACGGGGAGCTGTTTTACAGCAACGCCTCCAGCCTGTGCAGGAGGGGGGTGGCTGTGCTGGTGAGGCGGGGAGTGTACGAGAGCGTAATGCTCCTGCACCGTGACACGTAGGGCCAGCTCCTGCAGGTCTGTCTTGGGTTTCCTGGACAGTCCGTGCTGCTGAGCAACATCTACGCCCCCAATGGGGAAGCTGAGCGGCTCGCCTTCTTCAAGCAGCTGGAGGCGAGCTGCTTTCAGCAGCCAGGGCTGGTCGTCGGAGATTTTAACTGTGCACTGAGTGCGCTCGATGTCGTGGTTGGGATGACCTTTAAGAGCAGTGCTGCTTGCAGCTTCCTGGAGCGCAGTGCGGAAGCTCACTGGTTCGTGGATGCGTGGCGTCAGGCTTAGTGTGCGCGGAGGGACTTTTCTCGGCGGCAGGTCGTCGAAGGTGTCTTGAGACAGAGCCGGATCGACCTGTTGCAGGGGCACATGAGTCTCTTCCCGTGCCTGAGCCAGATGCGCTATGTGTTCATGACCCTGAGCGACCATGCTGTGCTTCACTTTTCTCTAGCAGGGGCACAGGAGGACCGGTGCCCCGGCCTCTGGTGCTTTAATAAGGCGCTCCTGGGGAGGCTTCATTCTGTCAGGGCATAGAAGACCTTATCCGGCAGCAGCTGCAGTGTCCCCTGTATAGGTCAGAAAAGCTGGTCTGGTGGGATAATCTCAAGTACGCCATCAAAGAGTTCAGTATCTAGTATGGCCTGTCCCGGGGGCGGGAGAAGGCCAGGCGGGAGAGACAGCTTCGGGCTCGGATCACCTCAGAGCTCGGGCTCCTGGCAGATCACGGCGGGGGCTGCGAGCTCTTGCTGGAGCTGAGGGGTGAGCTGCAAGCCCTGGAGGAGGAGAAGTGGAGAGGAGCCAGGGTGCGCAGCAGAGCCCAGTATCTTGCCAAGGGCGAGAAGAGCACAAGGTTCTTTTTCGGCCTGGAGCAGGAGAGGCAGCGCAGCTCCTTCATCGAGGAGCTGGTGGGAGAGGACGGTGTGCGGCTCTCTGCCCCCGAGGCCGTTAGGAATGAGGTGTTTTCTTTTTATAGCGCCTTGTTCTGGCCGAAGTGGTGGATGAGCAGCAGACCTGGGCCATGCTGGCTTGGGTGAGTACCCGCCTGTCACAGAGCGATCGTGAGCTCTGTGACAGTGCGCTGAGCTTGGAGGAAGTGCTTGAAGCACTTCGGGGCTCGTCTCCTAACAAGAGCCCTGGGTGGGACGGGCTCTCCTCCAAGCTCTACAGACACTTTCAGCAGTCCCTGGGGCCCCTCCTTCTGGAGGTGTTCCAGGAGATTGCCAGGACCGGCGCTCTGACCCCATCTATGAGAAGGGGGGTGATCTCTCTTGTCTACAAAAAGCAGGGGGATCCCTCCCTTTTGAAAAACTTTCGCCCGATCAGTCTGTTGAACACAGACTATAAGATACTAACTCGTGTTCTCTCCCTCAGGCTCGGGAAGGTTCTGCCCAGGATCCTGTCGCCTTCGCAGACCTACTGCGTCAAGTGGAGAGACATCGCGGACACGGTGTGCTCCATCAGAGATGTTGTGGACCTTATGCGGGAGCAGCCGAGGGGTGGATACGTCCTGAAACTGGACCAGGAGAAGGCCTTCGACAGGGTGGAGCATTCCTTCCTGTTTGAAGTCTTGAAGAGCTTTGGCTTCGGCGAGGCCTTCATCTCCTGGGTGAGGCTCGTGTACAAGGGGATCGTGAGCTGTGTCAAGGTGAATGGTTCCCTCACGAGCTTCTTTCCAGTGACCTTGCCTGGGGGCACCGCCACCTCGTTGATCTACCAATATGCTGACGACACCAGACTGACGTTGGCAGAGGTGGCGGAGATCTCGGCCATTTTAGAGGTGGTGCAGGCCTACTGCGCTGCCTCGGGCGCCAAGGTAAACTTGGAGAAGTCTGAGGTCATGCCGGTGGGGAGGGCAGACCTTGCCCCGCTCTTCGGTTACCCTTTCAGGGTTGAGACGGGTCACCTGAAGGTCTTTGGCGTCTACATTAACGCTGATGAGCAGGCCACTGGGCTTCTCCTGTGGAAGGAGAAGCTCATTAAGATGAGGGCAAATTAAATCGGTGGAGACACAGGTCCCTGACCCTAAAGGGAAGGGTCCTGCTCGTTAACACACTGTGCCTGTCCCTCTTGTGGTACCCACTGTCTGTGATGCCTCTTCCTGAACGGGTAGAGAATGAGATTAGGCAACTGGTGGTGGGATTCGTGTGGGAGGGGAAGCCTCCGCGGGTCACTCATGACACTCTCATTGGGAAAATCTCCAGGGGTGGGCTGAAGCTGTGTGATGTAGGCCTGAAGCTGAAAAGCTTTAGGCTGAAAGTAGTGAAGAAGTTCCTTGACCTGGATAATGTCAGCATTTGGAAGATTGGTATGGGAAGCTACCTCGAGACTTGCGGGGGCTTGGGGCAGGAGACACTCCTGGGGTTGATAAAACATCTGCCCTCCTTTTACAGGGAGGTCCTGCTGGCGAGGGGGTAGTTCATGTCCCAGCATGTCTCCTACACGCCGGAGACCCGGGCCCAGATTCTGGAACAGCCTCTGTTCCTCGACCCCCTGCTGGTGTCTCGATGGAACAGGCAGCTCTACGAGGCTGGCATATCCAAGGTCAAGGATCTTCTTTATGAAGTAAAGGACGGATTTCTGCCCACCCAGGCTATTGTCGACGCTGTGCGAGAGGTCAACGACGAGCTGCCTGTCAGTAAGATCCGTCAGGATTACGAGCAGCTCAAACTCGGTCTCCCGGACAGTTGGCTGGAGAAGCTCCATCTACAAGACGGGGCAGCAGGCCCGGCCTGGCCGGAGCTGAGGGTGAAGTGGGGGGACCGTGGGGTGGACCTCCTGGGGTTCACCACCAGCATGTTCTACAGGCTGATGGTGGCGAAACGCTTCAGAGTGCCGGTCTCAGAGGTGTTCTGGGGTAAGATCTTCCCCCAGCTCGAGCCAGGGCGTACTTGACGGATCTGCTGGATGGCCTGTTTCGCTCTGTTCGAGGAGCTGTTCTTGACGGGGTGCCCTGGAAAGAGCTGTTCCTCTTTGGGTACCGCGGGTCTGAGAGGGGGGTTAACGCCATTTTAGTGAACCTCCTCCTCAGCCTAACGAGGACAGCTGTCTGGGAGAGGAGGAACCTCATGATGTACAATGGCCTGAAGCCAGACCTTGTCAGGCTGTGCATTGCCAGGGTGAAGGACTGCTTCTCTCTTAGCCTGGCCTACTGCAGGGCTGAGAGGCGGATGGCCGACTTTCGCAGAATCTTCTTAAAAAATAACATCTTTGTGGACCTGCGGGAGGAAGGCCTGTACTTCCGGCTCTGAGATGGGGGTGTCTTTGAACAAAAGACACACACGGCTCCACCCTTTTCCACCCCTGAATAGCATTGGCGAGTTGAATAGCATTCAATTCACATCGAATAGCATTGGCCCCTGAATAGCCCCTGAATAGCATTGGCGTAGCTCAGCACTGGGCCACTGGGCACAATTTCCCACCATTTCCAGAGTGTAGTGGTTATCACGTTATCACGTTAGACCGTTACACAGACAGTTTCCATGAGACGTTGGACTTCCGATATTTAGAAGGATCCGTTTTTCAAGAAACATTTAAATTGATTCTTTTATCAAGCTCGTAGTTTTCCTTCAAATCTTGAAAGCTCTCAGTGAGAACATCATAGGCTGCAGGACGCCCCGTAACTTGATTACTTCAACAGAAAGAAGAGCAGACAGCTCGACAAATATGTGAGGCGCAGAGAGCGCAAGGCGAGCCGCACACTTTTCGGTGGCTGAGAGAGGGCAGTTTTTGCTTCTGCATTTCCCAAGTAAGGACGCATGACAACAAGCGATCGCGGTGCTCATCTACGACACAGTGGTGATGAGTTTTCAGTACGTGTTCTTTTGAACGAGCAATGAGGTTGCCGCCTTGGACAGCTGACTGCACGCTCTCATTGTGCCACGTGATGAGAATTCACCAGGCTCGTTCAGTCATTAGTCACATTCCATCGTTTGCCATAAGCAGACGCTGCGAAGTGATGTGGATATCAGTTCCCAGTCTTGTGGAAGAGGAGGAAAAGAGCACACGAGGGCTCGTCCGGGAGTTGAACCCAGGACCTCTCGCACCCTAAGCAAGAATCATACCACTAGACCAACGAGCCACAGCAGCACTTTCCATTTCAATCTGTCAGCGAGCTTGAGGATGGGGAGAGGCGCCATTCGCTCGTCCAGTCAGACCTTCATCAATAAGTCAAGAAAGCTGCAATTACACGACTGCCCTGCAGACGAAGGGCAGTTAACTGTGCCCGGTAAGAGGGGAACAAGCGGCACTAGGTGACGCTGAGGCATAAGTCCCAGCGAGGGGGGTTGGCTTGTATGGTACAGCGCTTGCTTTGCATGTGGGAGATAGCAGGATCAATTCCCGCATCCTCCAGGTGTGTGCTTAGAGCTTGATGTGCCGAAAGGTGTCCTTTAGCCTGTGGTCCCGCCTTACATGGAGAGCATCGTGCAGCTGTCAAGCGTTTCGCAGCCACGCCCCCTTTTCATCTTCTCTCTGGCTTAAGCGTCACTCCGCCCCTCTCTCTTGACATTTCATGTCAGCATGTCAGAAGTCCGAGTGACATTTTTAATGGCTGAGTGAGGGCACGATGCTGAAGCAGAGAGGCCACTTCAGCCACAGAGACTTGTGCTAGGTGAGATCTGAAAGACGGACTCGCAACAGAAACAGACCAAAAATGTATCGGTGAGATCAAAAGGCAAATGCAACATTCAGCAGAGGGCGTCTAAAGATTAGGGAACGGGCGACTGAAATCCATGTGAGGCAAACTTTCCGGTGTGTGTACTGCAGCTGGGCTTGTTGGCGTAATTGGTAGTGTGTCAGTCTCGTCATCTGAAGGGCCTGAGTTTGATCCTCACACGGGGCAGGGCTGCTTCCTCTCTTGCTCTTTTCAAACACTTGCGGCAACTGTTCGCTCATAACCACGTCTGGAATGCGTGACCTTTACACGGGCGAGAAGCAACGCCGCATCCCTTTTCTAAAGAACATTCACATTCAGAAATAAGTCAAGAAATTTGCCATTACTTTCGCTCGCACTGCTGTCAGCCTGCCCATGTTGCCAAAGAAAGATTCACTCGGCGTCAACATGACAGAACAGCGATCACTTGAAAACAATGTTCCACACTCCGTAAGCAAGAACTTCAGTGTTTGCAGTCACCCGATATGCCGATAGTCAAAGGAGCGCAAAACACGAAGCGTCAAAAGACAAGATGAGTTGATGGAAAGAGCGTTGAATTGATGAGCACAAAAGTTCAGCTCGTACAATAGGCAACGAAGGTCTCAGCGTCGTCATCGCACTTGAAAGGACTGCCTTGCAGACCAAGGGCAGTGGGCGGTGCCTGGTAAGAGGGGCAGAGGCGGTAAGACATGATGCCGAGAAGCATGAAGCGAGGGGGATTAGCTCAAATGGTAGAGCGCTCGCTTAGCATGCAAGAGGTAGCGGGATCGATGCCCGCATCCTCCTTGTCTGAGTTTGGATCTCCGGAAGCCCGGTGCTCTTGTTTAGCTTCTGCGACTTCTGACAGGTGCTCCTCCGTTGCGGAGAGAATGTCCTTCAGTTGTCAAGCGTTGAAGGGCCACACCTCCTTCCCAACCTCAGTCTGCACTGAGTGCGTCTCCGGCATTTTCTCGTCCAATTTGTCAGCTTAGCAAGTGAAAAGTATATCCGAGTGAAAACAGTGCTGATAATACTCTCACGAATTGTTAGAAGACGTGCTTTTGATCATCGATTGCTTAACAATCACATTCGTTCGACTTGAGCCATCAAGCTCGTAGTTTTCCTTCAAATCTTGAAAGCTCTCAGTGAGAACATCATAGGCTGCAGGACGCCCCATAACTTGATTACTTCAACAGAAAGAAGAGCAGACAGCTCGACAAATATGTGAGGCGCAGAGAGCGCAAGGCGAGCCGCACACGTTTCGGTGGCTGAGAGAGGGCAGTTTTTGCTTCTGCATTTCCCAAGTAAGGACGCATGACAACAAGCGATCGCGGTGCTCATCTACGACACAGTGGTGATGAGTTTTCAGTACGTGTTCTTTTGAACGAGCGATGAGGTTGCCGCCTTGGACAGCTGACTGCACGCTCTCATTGTGCCACGTGATGAGAATTCACCAGGCTCGTTCAGTCATTAGTCACATTCCATTGTTTGCCATAAGCAGACGCTGCGAAGTGATGTGGATATCAGTTCCCAGTCTTGTGGAAGAGGAGGAAGAGAGCACACGAGGGCTCGTCCGGGAGTTGAACCCGGGACCTCTCGCACCCTAAGCGAGAATCATACCACTAGACCAACGAGCCACAGCAGCACTTTCCATTTCAATCTGTCAGCGAGCTTGAGGATGGGGAGAGGCGCCATTCGCTCGTCCAGTCAGACCTTCATCAATAAGTCAAGAAAGCTGCAATTACACGACTGCCTTGCAGACGAAGGGCAGTGAACTGTGCCCGGTAAGAGGGGAACAAGCGGCACTAGGTGACGCTGAGGCATAAGTCCCAGCGAGGGGGGTTGGCTTGTATGGTACAGCGCTTGCTTTGCATGTGGGAGATAGCAGGATCAATTCCCGCATCCTCCAGGTGTGTGCTTAGAGCTTGATGTGCCGAAAGGTGTCCTTTAGCCTGTGGTCCCGCCTTACATGGAGAGCATCGTGCAGCTGTCAAGCGTTTCGCAGCCACGCCCCCTTTTCATCTTCTCTCTGGCTTAAGCGTCACTCCGCCCCTCTCTCTTGACATTTCATGTCAGCATGTCAGAAGTCCGAGTGACATTTTTAATGGCTGAGTGAGGGCACGATGCTGAAGCAGAGAGGCCACTTCAGCCACAGAGACTTGTGCTAGGTGAGATCTGAAAGACGGACTCGCAACAGAAACAGACCAAAAATGTATCGGTGAGATCAAAAGGCAAATGCAACATTCAGCAGAGGGCGTCTAAAGATTAGGGAACGGGCGACTGAAATCCATGTGAGGCAAACTTTCCGGTGTGTGTACTGCAGCTGGGCTTGTTGGCGTAATTGGTAGTGCGTCAGTCTCGTCATCTGAAGGGCCTGAGTTTGATCCTCACACGGGGCAGGGCTGCTTCCTCTCTTGCTCTTTTCAAACACTTGCGGCAACTGTTCGCTCATAACCACGTCTGGAATGCATGACCTTTACACGGGCGAGAAGCAACGCCGCATCCCTTTTCTAAAGAACATTCACATTCAGAAATAAGTCAAGAAATTTGCCATTACTTTCGCTCGCACTGCTGTCAGCCTGCCCATGTTGCCAAAGAAAGATTCACTCGGCGTCAACATGACAGAACAGCGATCACTTGAAAACAATGTTCCACACTCCGTAAGCAAGAACTTCAGTGTTTGCAGTCACCCGATATGCCGATAGTCAAAGGAGCTCAAAACACGAAGCGTCAAAAGACAAGATGAGTTGATGGAAAGAGCGTTGAATTGATGAGCACAAAAGTTCAGCTCGTACAATAGGCAACGAAGGTCTCAGCGTCGTCATCGCACTTGAAAGGACTGCCTTGCAGACCAAGGGCAGTGGGTGGTGCCCGGTAAGAGGGGCAGAGGCGGTAAGACATGATGCAAAGAAGCATGCAGCGAGGGGGATTAGCTCAAATGGTAGAGCGCTCGCTTAGCATGCAAGAGATAGCGGGATCGATGCCCGCATCCTCCAGGTCTGAGTTTGGATCTCCGGAAGCCCGGTGCTCTTGTTTAGCTTCTGCGACTTCTGACAGGTGCTCCTCCGTTGCGGAGAGAATGTCCTTCAGTTGTCAAGCGTTGAAGGGCCACACCTCCTTCCCAACCTCAGTCTGCACTGAGTGCGTCTCCGGCATTTTCTCGTCCAATTTGTCAGCTTAGCAAGTGAAAAGTATATCCGAGTGAAAACAGTGCTGATAATACTCTCACGAATTGTTAGAAGACGTGCTTTTGATCATCGATTGCTTAACAATCACATTCGTTCGACTTGAGCCATCAAGCTCGTAGTTTTCCTTCAAATCTTGAAAGCTCTCAGTGAGAACATCATAGGCTGCAGGACGCCCCGTAACTTGATTACTTCAACAGAAAGAAGAGCAGACAGCTCGACAAATATGTGAGGCGCAGAGAGCGCAAGGCGAGCCGCACACGTTTCGGTGGCTGAGAGAGGGCAGTTTTTGCTTCTGCATTTCCCAAGTAAGGACGCATGACAACAAGCGATCGCGGTGCTCATCTACGACACAGTGGTGATGAGTTTTCAGTACGTGTTCTTTTGAACGAGCAATGAGGTTGCCGCCTTGGACAGCTGACTGCACGCTCTCATTGTGCCACGTGATGAGAATTCACCAGGCTCGTTCAGTCATTAGTCACATTCCATCGTTTGCCATAAGCAGACGCTGCGAAGTGATGTGGATATCAGTTCCCAGTCTTGTGGAAGAGGAGGAAAAGAGCACACGAGGGCTCATCCGGGAGTTGAACCCGGGACCTCTCTGACCCTAAGCGAGAATCATACCACTAGACCAACGAGCCACAGCAGCACTTTCCATTTCAATCTGTCAGCGAGCTTGAGGATGGGGAGAGGCGCCATTCGCTCGTCCAGTCAGACCTTCATCAATAAGTCAAGAAAGCTGCAATTACACGACTGCCTTGCAGACGAAGGGCAGTGAACTGTGCCCGGTAAGAGGGGAACAAGCGGCACTAGGTGACGCCGAGGCATAAGTCCCAGCGAGGGGGGTTGGCTTGTATGGTACAGCGCTTGCTTTGCATGTGGGAGATAGCAGGATCAATTCCCGCATCCTCCAGGTGTGTGCTTAGAGCTTGATGTGCCGAAAGGTGTCCTTTAGCCTGTGGTCCCGCCTTACATGGAGAGCATCGTGCAGCTGTCAAGCGTTTCGCAGCCACGCCCCCTTTTCATCTTCTCTCTGGCTTAAGCGTCACTCCGCCCCTCTCTCTTGACATTTCATGTCAGCATGTCAGAAGTCCGAGTGACATTTTTAATGGCTGAGTGAGGGCACGATGCTGAAGCAGAGAGGCCACTTCAGCCACAGAGACTTGTGCTAGGTGAGATCTGAAAGACGGACTCGCAACAGAAACAGACCAAAAATGTATCGGTGAGATCAAAAGGCAAATGCAACATTCAGCAGAGGGCGTCTAAAGATTAGGGAACGGGCGACTGAAATCCATGTGAGGCAAACTTTCCGGTGTGTGTACTGCAGCTGGGCTTGTTGGCGTAATTGGTAGTGCGTCAGTCTCGTCATCTGAAGGGCCTGAGTTTGATCCTCACACGGGGCAGGGCTGCTTCCTCTCTTGCTCTTTTCAAACACTTGCGGCAACTGTTCGCTCATAACCACGTCTGGAATGCGTGACCTTTACACGGGCGAGAAGCAAGGCCGCATCCCTTTTCTAAAGAACATTCACATTCAGAAATAAGTCAAGAAATTTGCCATTACTTTCGCTCGCACTGCTGTCAGCCTGCCCATGTTGCCAAAGAAAGATTCACTCGGCGTCAACATGACAGAACAGCGATCACTTGAAAACAATGTTCCACACTCCGTAAGCAAGAACTTCAGTGTTTGCAGTCACCCGATATGCCGATAGTCAAAGGAGCACAAAACACGAAGCGTCAAAAGACAAGATGAGTTGATGGAAAGAGCGTTGAATTGATGAGCACAAAAGTTCAGCTCGTACAATAGGCAACGAAGGTCTCAGCGTCGTCATCGCACTTGAAAGGACTGCCTTGCAGACCAAGGGCAGTGGGCGGTGCCCGGTAAGAGGGGCAGAGGCGGTAAGACATGATGCCGAGAAGCATGAAGCGAGGGGGTTTAGCTCAAATGGTAGAGCGCTCGCTTAGCATGCAAGAGGTAGCGGGATCGATGCCCGCATCCTCCAGGTCTGAGTTTGGATCTCCGGAAGCCCGGTGCTCTTGTTTAGCTTCTGCGACTTCTGACAGGTGCTCCTCCGTTGCGGAGAGAATGTCCTTCAGTTGTCAAGCGTTGAAGGGCCACACCTCCTTCCCAACCTCAGTCTGCACTGAGTGCGTCTCCGGCATTTTCTCGTCCAATTTGTCAGCTTAGCAAGTGAAAAGTATATCCGAGTGAAAACAGTGCTGATAATACTCTCACGAATTGTTAGAAGACGTGCTTTTGATCATCGATTGCTTAACAATCACATTCGTTCGACTTGAGCCATCAAGCTCGTAGTTTTCCTTCAAATCTTGAAAGCTCTCAGTGAGAACATCATAGGCTGCAGGACTTGATTACTTCAACAGAAAGAAGAGCAGACAGCTCGACAAATATGTGAGGCGCAGAGAGCGCAAGGCGAGCCGCACACGTTTCGGTGGCTGAGAGAGGGCAGTTTTTGCTTCTGCATTTCCCAAGTAAGGACGCATGACAACAAGCGATCGCGGTGCTCATCTACGACACAGTGGTGATGAGTTTTCAGTACGTGTTCTTTTGAACGAGCAATGAGGTTGCCGCCTTGGACAGCTGACTGCACGCTCTCATTGTGCCACGTGATGAGAATTCACCAGGCTCGTTCAGTCATTAGTCACATTCCATCGTTTGCCATAAGCAGACGCTGCGAAGTGATGTGGATATCAGTTCCCAGTCTTGTGGAAGAGGAGGAAAAGAGCACACGAGGGCTCATCCAGGAGTTGAACCCGGGACCTCTCTCACTCTAAGTGAGAATCATACCACTAGACCAACGAGCCACAGCAGCACTTTCCATTTCAATCTGTCAGTGAGCTTGAGGATGGGGAGAGGCGCCATTCGCTCGTCCAGTCAGACCTTCATCAATAAGTCAAGAAAGCTGCAATTACACGACTGCCTTGCAGACGAAGGGCAGTGAACTGTGCCCGGTAAGAGGGGAACAAGCGGCACTAGGTGACGCCGAGGCATAAGTCCCAGCGAGGGGGGTTGGCTTGTATGGTACAGCGCTTGCTTTGCATGTGGGAGATAGCAGGATCAATTCCCGCATCCTCCAGGTGTGTGCTTAGAGCTTGATGTGCCGAAAGGTGTCCTTTAGCTTGTGGTCCCGCCTTACATGGAGAGCATCGTGCAGCTGTCAAGCGTTTCGCAGCCACGCCCCCTTTTCATCTTCTCTCTGGCTTAAGCGTCACCTGGCCCCTCTCTCTTGACATTTTATGTCAGCATGTCAGAAGTCCGAGTGACATTTTTAATGGCTGAGTGAGGGCACGATGCTGAAGCAGAGAGGCCACTTCAGCCACAGAGACTTGTGCTAGGTGAGATCTGAAAGACGGACTCGCAACAGAAACAGACCAAAAATGTATCGGTGAGATCAAAAGGCAAATGCAACATTCAGCAGAGGGCGTCTAAAGATTAGGGAACGGGCGACTGAAATCCATGTGAGGCAAACTTTCCGGTGTGTGTACTGCAGCTGGGCTTGTTGGCGTAATTGGTAGTGCGTCAGTCTCGTCATCTGAAGGGCCTGAGTTTGATCCTCACACGGGGCAGGGCTGCTTCCTCTCTTGCTCTTTTCAAACACTTGCGGCAACTGTTCGCTCATAACCACGTCTGGAATGCGTGACCTTTACACGGGCGAGAAGCAAGGCCGCATCCCTTTTCTAAAGAACATTCACATTCAGAAATAAGTCAAGAAATTTGCCATTACTTTCGCTCGCACTGCTGTCAGCCTGCCCATGTTGCCAAAGAAAGATTCACTCGGCGTCAACATGACAGAACAGCGATCACTTGAAAACAATGTTCCACACTCCGTAAGCAAGAACTTCAGTGTTTGCAGTCACCCGATATGCCGATAGTCAAAGGAGCGCAAAACACGAAGCGTCAAAAGACAAGATGAGTTGATGGAAAGAGCGTTGAATTGATGAGCACAAAAGTTCAGCTCGTACAATAGGCAACGAAGGTCTCAGCGTCGTCATCGCACTTGAAAGGACTGCCTTGCAGACCAAGGGCAGTGGGCGGTGCCCGGTAAGAGGGGCAGAGGCGGTAAGACATGATGCCGAGAAGCATGAAGCGAGGGGGATTAGCTCAAATGGTAGAGCGCTCGCTTAGCATGCAAGAGATAGCGGGATCGATGCCCGCATCCTCCAGGTCTGAGTTTGGATCTCCGGAAGCCCGGTGCTCTTGTTTAGCTTCTGCGACTTCTGACAGGTGCTCCTCCGTTGCGGAGAGAATGTCCTTCAGTTGTCAAGCGTTGAAGGGCCACACCTCCTTCCCAACCTCAGTCTGCACTGAGTGCGTCTCCGGCATTTTCTCGTCCAATTTGTCAGCTTAGCAAGTGAAAAGTATATCCGAGTGAAAACAGTGCTGATAATACTCTCACGAATTGTTAGAAGACGTGCTTTTGATCATCGATTGCTTAACAATCACATTCGTTCGACTTGAGCCATCAAGCTCGTAGTTTTCCTTCAAATCTTGAAAGCTCTCAGTGAGAACATCATAGGCTGCAGGACGCCCCGTAACTTGATTACTTCAACAGAAAGAAGAGCAGACAGCTCGACAAATATGTGAGGCGCAGAGAGCGCAAGGCGAGCCGCACACGTTTCGGTGGCTGAGAGAGGGCAGTTTTTGCTTTTGCATTTCCCAAGTAAGGACGCATGACAACAAGCGATCGCGGTGCTCATCTACGACACAGTGGTGATGAGTTTTCAGTACGTGTTCTTTTGAACGAGCAATGAGGTTGCCGCCTTGGACAGCTGACTGCACGCTCTCATTGTGCCACGTGATGAGAATTCACCAGGCTCGTTCAGTCATTAGTCACATTCCATCGTTTGCCATAAGCAGACGCTGCGAAGTGATGTGGATATCAGTTCCCAGTCTTGTGGAAGAGGAGGAAAAGAGCACACGAGGGCTCGTCCGGGAGTTGAACCCGGGACCTCTCGCACCCTAAGCGAGAATCATACCACTAGACCAACGAGCCACAGCAGCACTTTCCATTTCAATCTGTCAGCAAGCTTGAGGATGGGGAGAGGCGCCATTCGCTCGTACAGTCAGACCTTCATCAATAAGTCAAGAAAGCTGCAATTACACGACTGCCTTGCAGACGAAGGGCAGTGAACTGTGCCCGGTAAGAGGGGAACAAGCGGCACTAGGTGACGCCGAGGCATAAGTCCCAGCGAGGGGGGTTGGCTTGTATGGTACAGCGCTTGCTTTGCATGTGGGAGATAGCAGGATCAATTCCCGCATCCTCCAGGTGTGTGCTTAGAGCTTGATGTGCCGAAAGGTGTCCTTTAGCCTGTGGTCCCGCCTTACATGGAGAGCATCGTGCAGCTGTCAAGCGTTTCGCAGCCACGCCCCCTTTTCATCTTCTCTCTGGCTTAAGCGTCACTCCGCCCCTCTCTCTTGACATTTCATGTCAGCATGTCAGAAGTCCGAGTGACATTTTTAATGGCTGAGTGAGGGCACGATGCTGAAGCAGAGAGGCCACTTCAGCCACAGAGACTTGTGCTAGGTGAGATCTGAAAGACGGACTCGCAACAGAAACAGACCAAAAATGTATCGGTGAGATCAAAAGGCAAATGCAACATTCAGCAGAGGGCGTCTAAAGATTAGGGAACGGGCGACTGAAATCCATGTGAGGCAAACTTTCCAGTGTGTGTACTGCAGCTGGGCTTGTTGGCGTAATTGGTAGTGCATCAGTCTCGTTATCTGAAGGGCCTGAGTTTGATCCTCACACGGGGCAGGGCTGCTTCCTCTCTTGCTCTTTTCAAACACTTGCGGCAACGGTTCGCTCATAACCACTTCTGGAATGCGTGTCCTTTACACGGGCGAGAAGCAACGCCGCATCCCTTTTCTAAAGAACATTCACATTCAGAAATAAGTCAAGAAATTTGCCATTACTTTCGCTCGCACTGCTGTCAGCCTGCCCATGTTGCCAAAGAAAGATTCACTCGGCGTCAACATGATAGAACAGCGATCACTTGAAAACAATGTTCCACACTCCGTAAGCAAGAACTTCAGTGTTTGCAGTCACCCGATATGCCGATAGTCAAAGGAGCGCAAAACACGAAGCGTCAAAAGACAAGATGAGTTGATGGAAAGAGCGTTGAATTGATGAGCACAAAAGTTAAGCTCGTACAATAGGCAGCGAAGGTCCCGGCGTTGTCATCGCTCTTGAAAGGACTGCCTTGCAGACTAAGGGCAGTGGGAGGTTGCTGTTTTGAGACGGAGGCATTGGGATGGTGGGCCGAGATCTATTCTTCTTAAGGAATTCTTCATCGTGAAAGATCGGTCCACAGGTCTTCCAAAGAACTCGGGGAATCATGTGCTACTGAATGGAGTGAAGTGCTGAAACACATGACATGCCCCCTTGATCTCACATGCACAATTCTGCTGCAACATGCACAGCTACTGTCCACACCAGGCAGTGGGGCTTCAGCAGAATTTGCTACGCCACCTGCAATTACATATCCAGCTGCACACATATACATGGCCCTTCTTTCCTTTTCAGGATCTCAAAAAAAAGCATAGTGTGGTTTTCCTGCCACCTGATTGACCTCATCTCCCTCAGAATGTGCCCCGCCACATTCATTGCTGAAGCAGGACGGAGGCTAACGGACATGTCAGAACAGTGAGGTTCAACGATCTCTCCAAAATATTATGGTTGTAGTGGAAGAGATATGTTTTAAATTGTACCTTGGTATTTCATACTCTCTCTAGAATGTTATCCATTTCTATTTTATTTTGACAGGAACTGTTAAAAGGCTAATGACACTAGATGAAAAGAGAAGAAAGAAAACACAACATTTCAGCCGTGGAGGCTTCTTCAGGCATGAGGGCTCCACGGCTGAAATGTTGTGTTTTCTTTCTTTTCTTTTAAGCATGGAATAGACCTATTACTTGTTCCTTTGTAGCCTACACATGGTGATGCAGCTCCCCACCTAAACTGCAAATGATACTAGATGCCTGGTAGTTTGTGGTACTTGGTTATTGTCTTATGTTTGCTCAAACTGCATATGTGTTGTAGCAGCGATGCTTATTAATAAGAAAGAATTAAGTGTTCTGAGCCTTCCCAAATGAGGCCCCATCTCTGTTCATCTCTGTGGTGCAGCTACAGAGAAACTATTCATGCAGGCTGATTTAAGGTTTCCTTTGATAAGGGACAGCTCCCAAAGGGGGATGCACTTAGCTAAGCCTGGCTATCATGATCAATGGTCATCCATTGGCGCCTATCTGTCTAGGGAGTGCCAGATGGACATCTGGACTGCATTCCTAGGTGTCAGGAGTAAATGACTCATATCTCACCTTGATCAACCAATCAGGGACTGGTAGGGCCGTGTAACCCACGTGGGACTCTCATGCCCATGGAACTTTCAGCCAATCAACGAGCTGAAGTTCCTCCAGGTAAAAACAGGAAACACAGAGAGCCTGTAGTAAGATTCAGGAGAATTCTGTGGACTTTTCTAAAGGGAATTCAAAGGAGAATTCCAGGGCAGGACGGCCCAGGAGCAGAAGGCTCCCAAGGGCAGGACATTCTCGCAGAGCGCCTCCTGACCATCCTGAGACTCAGCCTGGACAACCACGGAACGGCCAGTGTGTCAGAGTGCCAGAACTTTCCTTTGTTCTAAGAGTCAAGAGCGGAGGTTGCCAGAGAGTAACCAGAGGATCCACCTGAGGTTAGCACCAGTAGCAGGCCTCGTGAACAGGTCGGAACTGTGGACAGCTGAATCACTATTCAGAACTAGCGCTTCATCAGGAACGAACCGGTCTTCTTCCTGACTTGCTGGGACCCACAGTCATCTTTTCTCCTGTGCGCAAACTTTGCTAGTTAAAGCCAACACTAACTAGCCGGTCAGTGAGCATCTGCAGCGCACCATCGCAAGCCGCACAGTACAGGCAACAGGCACCGCACTGGCACCGAGCCAGAGAGTGCGGATTGGACAGCAACAGCCTGCAACTGTTTCTTTGAGTCAGCAGGAGATCTGAATCCCCAGAGATTGGATGAGTATTCACTTATTACTTCACTGCATTACTGCTCGAGAATTCAATTGTTATCCCAACCAGTTGATATCAATTTAATTCCTAAGAGTTATGTACTTGTTTTGAGTATCTAATGTAGAAGTTATAACCAAGTTCATTTATGAAACGGTCTAAATGAATGATATACTGAATGTATGTCCCTCTTGGTTTGGAACTCTTCATGATTTAATATATACCTTTTGTATTCTGCTAACCCACACTCTTAAGATCTGTTATGTTTATATGCACATTTTATGTATTAATAAGTGCATTAGTATCTGTGTGTGTGCGTTAATGAGTTAACCCGCAAGGTCGGTTTTCTAATAGCCATTAAAGAATCATTTTGTGACTTACTGCTACAATTAATAATTGTCCCAGTAAATACACAAAACCCCTACACACGCATGGAAACCAATATTTACCTGCTAATCCAGAATGCAGCAGAGAACAGTTGGACAGAAGGTTAGTATCTGTCGATACTGCATCACAGAAGTCAGTCTCTTCCCCCTCATTATGCAGGCTGACTTGTTCACGATGAACTGTCCTCCAGTGACAGTCAGCTGCAATCACTGACTCAGACATGGTGTTGATACACTGACGGCACTTTGGCTGATTTGGTTAACATGCTTTCCTCTTAAACAGGAGATGCTGAGTTCAAATCCCAGCAGTGCTTTTCTTCCTGTCTTGTCTTACAAAATGTATCACTATGGATGATTACGTACAGCTTGATTTTGTTTAACGCAAGTTTTCATTTTCTTTCTGGAACAACTTGCTTTTCATGAAATCCATACAGCTTGTGAAAGATGAAATACAAATATTGCCTTGTATATTGTAGGCTGGTAAGAAAAAAGCATTATTTTCTTTTTTTTAAGCTTGCAAATGGAGAAAAGGGACACACGTGAGTCTCTGTTAATTGAAAGGTTAGTGGTTTGAGCCCACCCAGAAATGCACTTCTCATTATTGCAATGTAAACCTCATCTCTACTTATTCGGATTTCTTAGCAAAACCTTAACCCACTTGATATTTGCAAGAAATGTGAATGTTTTTGTTAAACAATTAAGTATGTAAGTCAATATCACTGGGAATGGCCAATAATGACCAACATTCAAGGACATCATATTCAGCCAAGGACTTTGATCTTCGAACGGCTAGCAGAAGAATTCTCTCGATGCATCCTTAGTTAGAATATTTAAAATTACGACACAGATTTCTTGGAGAACTTGACAAGCAAAAAAGACAGTTGGACAGCATGATTATGCTAGGACTGTACATTTGTATTTTAATACTTTTGTATATTTATCTTAATTGTAATATACATGTAACCATAAATGCTGTTCTATGTAAATACATTTTGTTGTATTTTATCATATTTTAGCTGAGGGCACAAGGGGGTCTATTATACCTTCCGAAACTTCCAAGACAACTATAACAGAGGCTCATATTTTAATATAATTTGCTTTAAAAGAAAACTACAATTTGTACGATATCAACCCTCAATATCGACGTTCAAATGAAGGATTTAAAGAAGCAACAGCGATAGGAGAGTACATTGATTTTGGACCAATGTTTGCATCTGAACAATCCTTCCTCCTGGAAAGAAGAAAAAATAGGTATGCTTTGAGTCTCATGATGATGCTCTTCTGGATAAAAAAAAACAGTGCAAATTTGTTTCGGATGTATTTTGGATAACATTATAACTGTCATCGAAGAGAAATTTGATCAGTTGAATACAGTCAAAACTTTTGACATTTTATATGATGACAGGACGTACATTTAGGACTCAGTACCGATAACGCTGCTGATATTGATGGAGTAGAAATTAAGTGTATTGGTAGTTTTATCTGAGGCAAGAAGTACTAGAACACCTCCTATAAAAATGTTAGGATTCAGAGCAAGAAATATTTTTCCACCTCACCCAATGGTATTGCATTAACGAGGCTGAATCTGGCTTCTTATTCGCCAGCTTCTTCTTCTGCCCTAAATGCTGCTGCTGTGATGTTATGCCGCCTTTCACCTGTAGATAGCTCTTTACAGTAATTTTTAAAAGTACTAATCGGGATGGATTACTGTATTTATCCTCAGTAAAGGGGAATATGTAAGTGACTATCCAAATATAATTTTTGTGTGAAACACATTTCAGAAAATTGTAAACCAATTTTCAAAACTCACAATAACACAAACACAATAAGTAAATAAGATAAAGGCAAAACATAAGTTCACAGGCACTTTCTGCATATTTACCGCGACCTTACCTTCTGATCATCAAAAGTCTTAAAATCTTGCATTTTACAAGAACTTTTTAATATAAATGGGACATTTAGAACATGGCATATGAGAATATATGGTTAACCGAGGATGAGCAACGGGTGATGGCACTTTCTGCTTCTTGCTATAAACCTACCCCCTGGTTATAAAAACATCTAAAAATTATGACACTGAGGTGTGAGAGACAATGGAACAGACTATCAAAATCCTGAACTTTAGGAAATTTTACAGTACCATTTTTTCAAATATGACCCTGTGAACATGGCATGTCCCTCCTTCCTCATTACCAAAACATCTCAATGTTCCGACACTATGTACATTGGTAATTACAACACTTCACTGTTGCATTTCTGAGTTGTGACATTGTGAACATGGCATGTTAAAGTATATAGAAAATCTAGATCAGAACAGGCTAAATGCAATTCATAGTGATTTATCATTTTCTGACTTTCTAAATGAAAAACAATTTTTTTCGATGATTATGACACTTCGGTATGACATAAAATATGCTTCAATGACAGAATAAATAATCATGGAAAAAATACCCACAGTGGACATTCATAGTTGTGATTATAGGAATGTTAAATATCAGGTGAGTAGCTGCGTCAGCATGCGTAGGCTGCAAAGGAACAAGTAAAGGGTTATTCCATGCTGAAAAGAGAAGAAAGGAAACACGACGTGTTGGCCGTGGAGCCTTCTTCAGGTGTTAGAAAGACAGGGCAGTATGCAAAGATAATTTTCTTTTTATCTTTGCTGACTGCAGTTTATCTTTGATGACAACATCAAAGACATTAAGGAATTCTTACGGCTAACAGCTCCACATCAACTTCCTTTTATAACTAACCTCATCAGTTCTCTCAACTGCACTCTTCCAGTTTCTCACTTCAGAGAAGGATAAAAAACTCAATCATCCTCAACAGAGAAAAACCATCAACACCCCTACCACCTCCACTAATCCTAACTTTGTTGTTACTATACCCTCTGACCTTTCCCTTTCACCCCTTTGCATCCTCAGCTAACATATTTTAATATTACAACACAATTACAATAGATTGTACAGTATTTACAGTTTAAAATTAAGGTAAATATGTCCAAATATCAAAATCCAACTGCACAGTGCTAACAAAACAATGCTTGTCAACTTCTCAAACAAATCTGCATTGTATTTTTAAAATATTTCAGCAGAAGATGTGATGGGAGTATAAATGACGATTCGACGATCATTTTTCTTGGGTGAATATGGTTTTCTGGGGAGTTGCGATGTTGGGCATTATTGGACATTTTTGACAAGTGTTGAACAGTCACATTTCCTACAAATATTAAAATGGCTATGGTTTAGCTGAGAAATCCAATCGACCTATGCGAAAACAATGTTTACATCGCAGAAGAAACCCATCCCTGGGTGGACTTGAACCACCAACTTCTCAGTTAATAGCCGAACGCGCTAACCGATTGCGCCACAGAGACTGACTGGTGGAGTCTTTTCTCGAATCAAAAAAAAAAATCTCTTACCGTTTATTTTGCCAGCCGGTAATATTTCTTCTGCACTGATAACCAAGAACTGAATTTCATGTTTCGCAAGCTGTGTGAATTTCATCAAAAACAAGTTTTTGAAAGGAAATGAAAACATGCATTTAACAAAATCAAGCCCTTTGTGATTGCCCGAAATGGTACGTTCTGTATTACAAGATAGGAAGAAAGACACGGCTGGGATTTGAATCACAGTTCTTTTGTTCAATAAAGAGGCACTTTAACCAACTAGGCTACGGTGACAGGACCACCATCACCTTTTACAGCCTCTTGGACACACCGCTCTGAGACATCTGCGTTCAGAAAGCGCTGAACCTGCTCTCAGAGCAAATTGCCTCTTTTACATACAGTAGCAGCCCCGACACTGAGAAACGAAGAGAACTGGCTTTTATCTGGCATTTTTCATGTCCAATGCGTTTGACATCTAACAAGGGCGACAAAGTTCTTCTGCAACATTATTTCTTCTTCTTTTTTATTTCTGTACGCTTTGATAAAAAACTAGAAATCGTGCAAGGGAAAAATGTCTTTTTTTCATAGAGAAAACGTGGACCGGGAAGTGTTGTGCTGAGAAGAAGTGATTTAACATGATACGTGACATAATTTATCGGAGCAAATGCTCACCCAGCAAGGTCTGGAGAAGTTGGAGAGTCTGGTGGATGTGATAATTATACGGTGTTGTGGAAGAAAACAGTCTTTCTTTGAATTCTCAATCAATCGGAATTTCAGTGCGAAACATAAACCCTTTGTGTGATTTAAAGAGATAATATTTTAAAACTCATAAAAAATCAGAAAACACGTTTCTCACTTTGAAATTTTAGACGGGGCGGTATATTACTAGTAGCGACACTGAGCACACTATGGGGGAATTCCGGTTATGTGAAATACCAGCAGTTTAATAAATAACGCATCTGATTTTGGATCATAAGATTGTAGGTCCGACTTCTACCTGGCTCGTGTAAATTTTATTCAAGCTCCACAGTAATAGATGTCTATTATGTAATGAACCGCACCTGAAAGCAAACATGGGGTCTGTTTCCTTTGTTTTCCAGCATGAAATAGCAAATCGTTACAAAAAGTACCTGCTAATGTCCAATAGCGTTTTTTTTTTCAAATTACATTTTCAGGCTTCAGACACTTTTTAATAAAACAAAAGTGTCCGGAAACTCCCTAACTTTCAGGTTTGCTTGAACCTGTATTAAAAGAAGTTATTTGAAACTTCCGGGATCCCATTCTCTGATGTAGCTGTCTCTAAAGACGGATGTGATGTTTCGCAGATGTGAACTGTGCCTTCTCTCTTGTGTTCAAGGGTATTCGCTGTGTGAGATCCTAACTGTATGTCCAGTAGGGCTCTATTTTGTTTAGATTATGTTGTGTACAGATAGAACTCAACTGCATGGTGTGAATTCTGTGTTCAGGACGAGCAGAACCTGAAAAACTAAAAGTAGACCTCAATGCAATTTGAACACGCAGCCTTCTGATCTTTAATCAGACCACACTACCTTTGCACCACGAGGTCACGACTATCAGCTAATTTGAATTCCCGAAAGGAGACAAATCAGCTTCACAAAAAATTCTGTGAAGAGCGCCGCTCTTCTGAAGAGAGTCTCTTCATCCCAGACCACATTTTATTCTTCCTGCGCAGCTGATGTGCAGGTGTTGTTCTCAATAACAGATCCAGGAACACTGACTGTTTTTCTATTTTTTTTAATTAAGTACCCCATGGTGCAACGGTAGCACGTCTGACTCTAAATCTCCAAGTTCATTTTCAAAGTATATCAGAGTCAACTGATACTGATGAGGTTTTGCTGCTACTGAACCCGCAGTCTTCACCTTAAAGTTCAATTCCCCAAGCCTTCTGACCTTATATGTCCATCCCTTCTCGTCAAAACTCATATTTTCACAGAGTACCCTACAGAAATCGCAGTATAGAATGAAAAACTCAAGTAGATCTCGGCCACTGTTGGTGATTTTCCTTTAAAAATTTATCTCCTGAAATTTTACGGAGTGTATCACTTTCACTGAGACCGAGGAGTGTTAAGCTGTACATGAGTCTTTGTGGCTCGGTTGTTAACAAAAAGGGTGGTGGTTTGAGCCCTTCCAGGGACGCTATGAGCCTTTTAATGTACACACCCGTCTCACTTTATCTCCACAGCCGGTCTCCACTGCAATCAAATACAGAGCCCGCAGGGGTCAGTAAGCTCGCATATATAGCTCACTGTGTATATAATGAAGAAGCAGAGGTTAGTTTCTTATCTGCGCGTTACAGGGCCTTATGCAACTCGTACCAACAGCTGGGGTTTAAATGACATGTAAGAGATTTATAGATAGATACTTTATTGATCCCGTGAGGGAAATTAATCAAGCTTATCCAGCTGGCTTTTATGTTTCACACTAAATTGCGATCTTGAAACCAAAATAGTTAGAAATATGGAACACAACCGTTGTTCCCCAAGAAGGAAAGCTGTTTAACACTGATGACACACCTTTTTATTTAACCCAGATTGTGAAGACAACTCTGCCCTATCAAAGGAAAATGTTGCACAAAAGTTGGAAAGCACACTCTGAATCCATTTGATTTCCGCGAACTGTTCAAGGCTGCTTGGTGCTTCGCAAGCAAGTCATTTCAGGGAAGAAACTCAGTTTAGAGAACTACTGGTGCATTTTCACTCATTGAATTTGATCTTTGTACTCTCTTTTCATTCTCAGCTATAATATTTCAAAATTATAGTTCGGATTTGTTGGAAAACTTCACAGGCATTATTAAGTTAGGACTGTACAATTGTATTTTAATATCTTGGTATATTTACCTTCATTTTAATATGGATGTAACCATAAATGTTGTACTTTTGTCGTACTTTTTAAAACATTTTAACTGAGGACGCACGACGACTATTATACCTTGTGATACATGCAAGACATCTGTAAACGAAGATGTAATTACAGTTAAATTGGCAATTAAAAGAAAACCACAATTTGTATAATATTATTTCTCTATGTCGATGATCAGTTGAAGGATTTGAAGAAACTATATATTATTCCTCGATATCGATGATCAGTTGAAGGATTTGAAGAAACAGCGGCAATAGCAGGTGATTTTGGTTTTGAACCCATTTTTACACCTCAATAATTCTCGAAAAAAGAAAAGACAGGCATGTTTTGAGTCTCATAATGATCATCTTCTCGATCCAAAGAAACATATAAATTTGATTCCTTCCGTAGTATTGGGATTTTCTTACGAAGATCTCACGAAGTATTGCCAGGATCTATATTTAGCATTCGGTAGCGATAACACTGCTGATATTGATTGAGTAGAAATCTATGATGTATTGACAACTTTATCTGAAGCGAGAAGTCCTAGAATGCTGCCTATGAAGTGTTAGGATTCATACCAAGATATACTTTTTGTTTTCAACCCAAAATGCTGCTATTGCATTACACATTATATGAACATTACCAGTTTTGGTAGCTTCTCTGCATGATTTTTCAAAACTGAAACTAATTACAAAATTACTTAAGATCAACCATTACAAACAATTATAAATCAGGGCTAATATTAATATCAACTGATGTTACGACAGAAAAAAAGATTTAACTGAAATATGAATAAGACTATGCAAGCCTAAAAAGTAGAACAATTCAATTTATTTAACTTTTTTTTTGAGAAATGGGCTCACACACCGGAAGACACTAACGTTTCTCTTCGTTAGAGTATGTGAATAACGGTTTAACCCAAAATGTTTGGAGTCCAGAGGGAGGACTTGCTCGCTGAATGATCTCTCAAGAAATCCCTGGTGAGATTCAACAGGTGTTTTCTTCAACAGCCACTAAAAGTCTGATGACCTTCTCTGGATTTCCTGAATATGACGTAAAATTAGTTCAAATCATTTGGTAGTTAACAGAACGAAATGCTTTGGAGGTACATTTAAAACAGCAGAGCAAGACTGTAGCACTGCGTGTGTGACTGAATTTAATTGTGTAAACCTGGGTCTCTATGAACACGAGCAAAGAGTTCTTACTCAACAGAAGATTGCAATGTGAGCACAATAATTTAAGACATCTAGAGATGCCAGAGATTGAAAGGACTTCATACATGAAAAGCATGCACTCTACCACTGAGCTACATCCCCTATTGCACAGATGGTGGAACTGACTTAAAGATGTGCATATGTTCACTGACCACAATCCACCCTTCATGAATAATTGAAATGAATAATTTATTTTTATATCCAGTCACATGGGCGACGGTGGTTGATTCTTCAACGGGGGAGTGCGTTTTTCTACCTCCTTACTCAACTGTCTTTCAATTATGTTTTCTTTGAAACCTTTTTGCATCTTTTAAGTGCTTGTGATTAAATTACGCATAGAAAAACAGCAGTACAGTTGATGTTCATGGACCGATGCACACAACTCCAGTGATAAAGCCCTTTTGTAAATATTGTAGAAGAACGTTAAAGGGCGAAACAACGCTCCAACCACGTGAATGGTAACAAGAAGGATCGTGTTCTTATTTAATATGTGCTTTTGAATTGCCTTGTCAATACACACAGGCTTTATAGATGGACAAATAATTTACAGTGGTGTTTGTAAACAAAGATGGAACATGTTATTTCTATACCAGGAAGAAAGGAGCAGACTCTTAAACTTTAAGAGACAGAAACAACACCTCATCACAGCTAACACTAATTAAAACGACATCACAACAGAAGAGTGAAGCCTTGAGTGAATCAAATTAGTTTTTGTTGGTCATCTGTGTCTTCATAACTTTGTAGGTGAGAGAGAGGATTGCGAAAAGGTGGTGTGCAGGTGCTTCTCAGAAGTGCGTTGGTGGTATAGGTTCCTTCAAATAACTGAGCCAGTGCATCCCCAAATCTTTTCAAGATGATCTGTGATCTGGTAACACATATCCTGAAACTAACATTCGAGGTAGGAAGTGTGCTCTTAAACAACAAAACACTCAAAAAGGAAGAAGCAGATCTCTGTACACAAGACGGTAGTGCGATATTAGAATTTCAGAGTTCTTGACGGATTCAGGCTCCTTCTCAGAGGTCCTTGCTCGCCAAATAACTTTGCATCTGAGGAAGAGCACCACGGAAAAAACCCAACTCAACAAGAGAGCGCGTTGGTTGCTCTTGCTCTTAATGCAAGAAGCTGTTTTTTTTTCCTCGCAATAATAATTATTAACCAGAAACAGCAGTACAGGTAGGTCGCATTTGTGATTATGTCACTTCTCTGCTTCAGCAAGGTCAATAAAAGACTCTGAAAGTAGTAAAGCAAAACTGAACTCAAAATCATATTAGGAATTATGAGCGATATCTCCATACAGGTAATCCAACAGAACGTTGAAATATTTGAATATCATCTCTCTGTATATTGCGCTGCTTTTAACCCAGAGTAAAACTATTGGATTGAAGGAATGCTAACCGCTGGGTTAAAATGTATAGTTGTTATTTGGAGAAATCTGTAAACTCGTGATCTTATATGTTTTAAAAGACAGCACAGGAAAAAACAGTGCTGATTATTTTCCGGAGACGGAGCACTGATGACCTATCCGAGCTAATCGATAAAACCCACCCAGTGGATACTCTAGCAGAACGTCAAAGAACATTCACCTTTGTATCCAAAGAAACCACAGGAACAACATCAGGAAGCACAATCAATTCCCCTTTTAAATCTTTCCTGTAAGGTATGCTATGTGAATTCATGAAGTTAATCCTCTGATCTCTTTTGATCACGAACAAAGTACTTCTGATGGAGCGCTATGTTCAAAGATTTAATAAGCTTTACCCCTGCCAATGATTCGGCGTGAAGAATTAAAAGTTTCACAGACAAAAGCAGCTCACCACCACATCCAATATTAAATGTACTTGCCGGTACACTATCATGTGCACTACCTCAAAAGTGATCTCGGCAGATGTTGTTCCCTACATAAAGCTGAATGTGCCAAAGAGAATTTCTGTTGAGAAAAAAAAATATTTTTTCTGCCTTGATGTTAAGCCTGTCTTTTAGAAAGTCTATCTCTAAACACCTCCCGCAGCCTAACAAAAAGCGCTTTTACTGATCGTATTGCAGGTCTTAAAGCATTAACATTTGGCAGCGGTGGGATTCGAACCCACGCCCCCAGAGAGACTGGAGCCTAAAATCCAGCGCCTTAGACCGCTCAGCCACGCTACCTCCCACCAGCTCCATCTTCCTCACATTGCTGACTTGGAAAATGCCGGAGGCTTCAGCTCTTGTCGTCGGATCTAATGATATCATGACATGTGGAAGTGATTGCACCTTCATTTTCCGAGATGCTTTCAATAGCACAAACGCTACTTTCACCGGCACAAACATAGCAATAACGAAGGAGGTGAGTTTCATCCTTTGTGCTGTTTGTAGGGGCGCAACTCTACGGTGATCTACTGACTTGAAGAGCAAAAATCAAAATCCTCTGCTACTACTATTGCTTTTTTCATAGTTTCTTCAAATCCTCCATTTGAACGCAGATTTGGAAGGATATTGATGATAATACCACATAAATTGTGGTTTTCGCCAATTTTATTCAAATACCAGCCTTTTTTACAGTTCCTTGTGTGTTTCACAAGGTATAATAGCCCCCCTCGCATCCTCAGCTAACATATTTTAAAATTGCAATAGATTATACAGCATGCATGTTTACATTTATATTAAAATTAAAGTAAATATACAAGAATACATACAGTGCTAGCCCAATAATTCTTGTCAGGTTCTCCAACAAATCTGCGTTGTTATTTTAACATGTTTCAGCTGAGGGTGCAACAGGAGAATAAATGAATTTTCCCGCCAGCCATTCAAAGACCAAATTCCATGAGTGAACATTATTTTCTCAGAAGTTGCCAGCATTGGACTTTGCCGGTGGTATTGAATTATGTCCACAACTGTTGTAGTAGTTCCTTCTTGAAGTTCGACACGTGCAAAGCACTCGTAATATCATAGGTGTTAAAGTTCGCTGAGTCTATTCGAGTCATGGTGTGTATCCCTGCCTATCATTGGGAGACGGGTAGCTTTTTTACACTCAGATTCCAATCTTCAATGCTTTATGTGAGAGCTTACATAACTTTCATTTTCTCACATTTTCTGAACACTGTTCCAAAGGGGCACCCTGTCAATTCCGAATACTTTTCAAAAATCTGCCTGCACGTTTGATTATTGTCATTTCATTTAGAAAAAGTTCAATATTGATCATAACTAAAGAAAATAATGATCACGAACAAAAAAGGGATAAAGATGCCAGTCGATCTTAAATCACAGCTGGGTGACTCGGGCTTCTGTTCTGATATGGTTGTACGAGAAACTATAGGAGATTGGCAAAGGAGGAATTGCCAATCTCCTATAGAACATGAGTTGAATCAGGAGTGAGACATTTCGTATACTCGTGCATATGTCAACGCCTGACCTACATCGTAAAACTAACATTAAGTTGTCAGAAACATTCATTTATATACAAACAAGAGACAGACCAAGTAATAATTCTACATTAGTTCAGGTGGGTAAACCTGAACTAACAAACCTATTAATAATTCTACATTAACGTGTCCTACACTGATCAGATTAATTGAAATGGTCTGATTCATAGCCTGTGCAGTTCGTGCTAATTATACGAATAAGTACTCGGAAGAAGCCGCAGCTCAGGTATTAAAGAGATTTGAAATCGGATCGGTGGATTTAGAGTCCAGAGTACGAACCGACAGCTGACACAGGTCTTTTATAGAACCGTTTTGATTTTCTCTACTTTGTCCCCGTGACATCATTGTCCTGCTTGCAGCCAAGCCCGACACACGGTACCATCTGGTTTCTGTCGCTGGGCCTGTCGCTGGGCACTCACCCTGCGGTCTGTGTGGGTCCTAATGCCCCAGTATAATGATGGGGACACAAAACTGTAAACAGGCGCCGTCCTTCGGCTGAGATGTAAAACTGAGGTCCTGACTCTCTGTGGTCATCCAGGTGGATGCTGCACATTGGTGGTGGTGGAGGGGGAGTTCCCCTTACCTGTAAAGCGCATTGAGTGTAGTGTCCAGAAAAGCGCTGTATAAGTGTAAGCAATAATTATTATTATTATTATAATTATTATGTAAAATGCAATAAAAATTATATCAAATGTCTAATATCAAAATTTATTGAGCTTTTGATCAACGTCTGAGTGAAAAAGTTTCGCTGTTTTAACTCTTTGATTAAAGTACACAAAAAGCACCTTTCTTCAAGCCATCGACCTAAGGATCCAAAGCTGTTTCCACTACAATCCTCCCCTCTACCAACTGAGCCATCGAAGGGATGTTAGGAGTTGCTCTCTGGCACATACTGCCGAATGTAGTGAACTGTTCCGGGTGATTTAAATCCCAGTTCGACATCAACTTTCCAACTCATTTCCTTAGTCTTGTTTACCTTGAATATAAGCCATGAACCAGGATTCTACTATATAAACTTCCGGGGATATTACAACATGTTTGATGGGGCATCAATCATTCCAGGCAGAACTTGACTCCTTTTTTCCTCGAGGGATCATATTAAACATTTCATTAGGATCGGGAGGAGGATCGCCATGAGACACAAAACAAACAGTTTATTTTTGTCTTTATTAGAAATTTTAGAATTTATATTTGAATCGAAATGTGGTTTTGAGTTAAATATTAGCGTGTTCATGTAATTAGTTTGTGTTTGTCATTACTATATATAAATTGCCATGTTACTAGAATTTGTAGTTTACTAGTTGTGTTTTTTATGATGATTAGCCGTTTGTTGATTACAATACTGTATATAATGTATTATTCACAGGTCAGACACACTTGGACAGAAGCTCCATACTTCTTTTTATCCGTCAATCCAGAACCAGAGGACATTCAGACAATCATTGCTGTTACATGAATAATATCAGACAGAACAGCCTGGACTCAGGTCACATCTCCCCATTTTCTCCTTCCTCACAGCCACTTAGTGACAGAGAAGAGCTCCTGGTTTTCCTCTCTGTGAACTGGGCTCAGAGGTCACTGATCTGGGTGCTGTGGACTCTGTTCCAGGTCAGAAGCAAGAAGCTTCTATTAACCCTTTCCAGGACCTCCAGCCCTTCAGTATTACTTTCTTTACTGTATGTCAGCCTCCAAACATGTTTTATAAATGTTTTATAACACAAGTGAGTGTGGAATTATCTATTTATGTAATAAACACAAGTAGTGACACTCTGGTCAGTATATTGATTATTAGTAGCCGATGGGCCAATGGCCGTGTCTACAATAGTGACCAGTTGACCAGTCTGTAGCTCTGTGCAGTGGGACTCAGATCACACAGAAGAAGACCTGTCTGTGTGTGATTCCACACCAGCCCTGGGAATCAGCAGCTCTCATAGGTCTCTCACAAGTGTCTCACAGTCTTATAAATTTACAATTAGATGAATTATTGTAACAGTTATACAGTTAATTTAAATAATCAGACTACCTATGGAACTGAGAGCAGGCTGGGAATAAAACCAGTATACACATTTTAACCTCCAGGATCAGGTTCTTGATCCGCCTGGCTTCTATACTCTGAAGATTCGTTTAAAACATTTAAAAGCACTTATTACAGGGACTTGTGCTCGTTCTCTACTGCTCCACACGGGTACGCTTTGTAACATTAATCTGCGAAGTTAACTATTTTTTTTCGTGTTTAATGAATTTCATTCCTTGATTTGTCGCTCTCCTTTTACAACTGTTATGATTCGCTTGTCTTCACAGCCCGGTGTGTTCTTTTTTGGGGGGGGGGGGGGTGTTATATCTGTAAGAAAAGACCCCCGGGCTCCGGACAGGAGCCTCCTCCAGCGGAGACGCGCTCTGCTCTGTCAGAAAGAGGGCTGTGACGTCACAGACACCAGCTGAGCGCCGGGATCAGAGCGCGAGACTGCGGGAGGCACGCTGAGCGCACAGAGGAGAGTTATTGATCATTTATCTATCGAAAACCAATTAATTCAACTGAAGAACCGTAGAATAAACAATTAACTTAACCGATATGTGAGTAGTGATTCTTTTTCTGTTTTTGACCCTGTTTTAAATATCTAGAAAACAGTCAATAAAGACTGTATCGATCAATTACCATAGTGCGTTTAGTGTAAAAAATGTTAAAACCGAAATTAAACAATGATTATTCATATTATTATTTAGGTAACTATCCTAGAGCTAAAAAAATATATATTCCAAGTTGATAAATGTTTGTAACAGTTTTTCCCGTGTTTATAAATCATAAGTATGGTAACCACGGCGACAGGCGCCATGTCACTGTGTGCGTCTAGGTGTCTCGCGTTCGTCACAAAGAGCGATGTGACGTCATGGGTATGTAGCGGCGAGGCTTATTAATAAGGCAGAATTAAGTGTTTCTGAGCTTTCCCAAATTAGGCCTCATTTCTCTGTTCATCTCTGTGGTGCAGCCACAGAGAAACTATTCATGCAGGCTGATTTAAGGTTCCTTTGATAAGGACAGCTCCCAAAAGGGAATGCACTTAGCTGAGCCTGGCTATCATGATCAATGGTCATCCATTGGCGCCTATCTGTCTAGGGAGTGCCAGATGGACATCTGGACTGCATTCCTAAGTGTCAGGAGTAAGTGACTCATATCTCACCTTGATCAACCAATCAGGGAATGGTAGGGCCGAGTAACCCACGGGAGTTCCTCCAGGTAAAAACAGCAAACACAGAGAGCCTGTATTAAGATTCAGGAGAATTCTGTGGAATATCCTAAAGGGAATTCAAAGGAGAATTCCAGGGCAGGATGGCCCAGGAGCAGAAGGCTCCCAAGGGCAGGACATTCTCGCAGCGCGTCTCCTGACCATCCTGAGACTCAGCCCGGACAACCACGGAACGGCCAGTGTGTCCGGGTGCCAGAACTTTCCTTTGTTCTAAGAGTCTAGAGCGGAGGTTGCCAGAGAATAACCAGAGGATCCACCCGAGGTTAGCACCAGCAGCAGGCCTCGTAAACAGGTCGGAACTGTGGACAGCTGAATCACTATTCAGAACTAGCTCTTCATCAGGAACGAACCGGTCCTCTTCCTGACTTGCTGGGACCCACAGTCATCTTTTCTCCTGTGCACAAACTTTGCTAGTTAAAGCCAACAGTGAGCATCTGCAGCGCACCGTCGCAAGCCGCACAGCACAGCCTGGCACGGAGCCAGAGAGCGCGGATTGGACAGCAACAGCCTGCAACTGTTTCTTTGTGCCCGCAGGAGATCTGAATCCCCAGAGATTGGATGAGTATTTAACTTCAATGCATTACAGCTTGAGAATTCAATTGTTATCCCAACCAGTTGATATCAATTTAATTCCTAAGAGTTATGTACTTGTTTTGAGTATCTAATGTAGAAGTTGTAACCAAGTTCACTTTACGAAACGGTCTTAATGAATGATATACTGAACGTATGTCCTCTTGATATGTGTAACACTTTGTAACTGACTGAATATATACCTTTTGTATTCTGATAACCCTCTCGATAAGATCTGTTAGGTTTACATGCATATTCTATGTATTAATAAATGTATCCTCGTTTATTAGTACCTGTGTGTGTGCGTTGTTTGAGTTATGTCGCATGGTTGGACTCTAAAGCCATCAAAAGAATCAACTTTGTGATTTACTGCTACAATTAATAATTGTCTCAGTAAATGCCCAAACCCTACAGAACTGGTGCCTTCAGGGAGCCACTACATTTACATTTTGGCTATGGCAACGTTACATATTTGGCGTCCCTGAGTGGCTATGATTACATATTTGGCGTCCCTGAACGGCTATGAATGATTACAGGTAGCAACAAATACTAATACTAGTGTATTCATACAACTTCATTCCGTACAACTGGTAGTTTTAATGCTAGTGTTCATGTGAGTATTAATGATGATAGCGCTACTGATAGTTTAGTTTTAATGTTCATATTCATGTTAATATCAATTATAATTATAGTGTTACTGTTAGAGTATTAACAGTAGTAGTAGTGTTATTTTTAATAATAGCATTACTGTTATTATAAGTAGTTTGTGACAGTGTTAGTGATAATGATAGTGTATGTCTTAGTGATAGTGTTACTGTTGTAATATGAGTGGTATTTGTGTTAATTTTAGTTATCGTGTATCTGTAGATACTGGACAGATAGCCCTCCTGCATATCAAACAGTCCGAGTGTTAGTGTCAGTTAGTGTTTACTCACCGTTGACAATGTACAACTATTTTTTAGGTTGCAAGTTAAGTCAGCGAAAGTGTTCAAAAATCCTTTTGCCCAGTTCTGAGGGCCTGTCCCCATCCTATTCCATAATGTAATTATATATAATAGAATACCTTAAAACACTGACCATTTCCTTACTAACTGCATGCGTTAAATTTGTACATCAGCACATAGCAGAGGACACATTGCCACAATGTATTATCAATGTTAAATTACAACCGTAATATCGACAACATTAATAAATGCATATATTATTGAAATTGAAAACATATCTAACACTGCATCTTTTCCAGTTATATACCAAAATGCATTGCTGATATTCGTTGGTCGCCATTTTGGTTAAATACTATCACGTTTTTCAACGAAGGAGAAATCTGCAAAAATCTCAGCAATCCTCTTTTCACAAGTAAGTATAAATAATAATAATACTATTTTAATGCATCAGGTCTTACTTAATATAAATTTAATGAAAAATAGTATGTTAATAAGCAATAAATGGCACAAAATCAACTACAACTGTGGGAATTTAAAATTTTTAAGATTATAAATTACATGTAGCACATTAGCAACACTACAGTAATGCTAATATAACAATAGTGTAAGAAAATCCTGACCAAATTCCTTTCAAATATTGATACAAGATGTGAATGATTTCAGAGTTTCAGAAGTGGGTATTGAGTCTCCTATAGAGATCAGAGATGAATTGAGGCATGTGGGAAGGTGTACAAAACCATCGGACTCCCAGTTCCACATCAAGAGGCTGAGCACAGTGGAAGAGTTCTGTACACGCAAGCGAGTCCTTGCTGCTTTTATGATATTATATTCTCTCTGTGGTGTAGAAAATATTCACTACTAGTATTCTTGGTTACAAATAGGTCATAATATGACAGCCTACATCTGATTAATATGATCCATCTCTGGCATACTTTCTTTTTTTAGTTTATAATGTATAATCTTGCTTATCTTTTAATGCCAAAATAAAGTGTTTTAAAAAAGCTCCATGTGGTCACTTTGTAATCTAAGGTTGAGCAAATACTGCAGAAAAGTGCAGTTAATATGTGAAAATGTGTCCATTCCATTGAATGGTCATGTGTAATGTGTATCTCTGATTAGTTGATTAATGAAGACCCAGTAGTAAAAATAGCTTCTAATATTATTTCTAATATAATATTATTTCCAAATAAACCAGCTTTGGAGAGTAGGTGGAAGTGATGTCAGAGTGTGTTTGCAGTGTTGTCAAGGTATAGCTTATTGATTTTTAAGATATTTTTACATTAAATGTTTACTTTGATCAAGTTTAAGTATCCACAAAATTTAGCTTATAGATACCTATGTGTTAACCACTTAATTTGCAAGGTGTAAAACTACAAACTTTTCTTTTAAAATATAAGGATTACAGTAGTACATTTGATCCTAAATATTTGAGTAAATAAATATTGAGTGGAAACTTACTTGAAAAATGTCTAAGCTCAGTGATAATTTGGTTTTTAGACTTATGACAAATTAACTGATGATGGAATTCAACTTCGCTGGCACAAGCCGGAAAGATCAATGACAAAAGAGGTGCCTGGGAGACACAAATCTTTCTAGAGCAATTTAAGGTACTCTTATTCTATCTTGTACTTTCAAACTTTGGGTACTCTTTACTTAGGACAGACTTAATTGCTCAATTACTATGATGCGAGCTAAACTTAATACATTGATTAAGCTTTGAGCTTAGTAAATCTTAATGGTTCTTTTTTGAGATTATATTCAAGAAGAGATTAATCATCATTTATCTGAGCACTAATATTCTAAAATTTTCTCCTAGCTGTGGTGCTGAAGTCCCATCCAACAGCAACAGAAAAAGAAATAAAGGAGCACACAATGCATATGCAAGGCAGGGGGCCTAGAAGTCTGGACACTGAAGATGATAAAATGCTGGTTCTAACTGTTAGGACAATTACACAAGGCTTTTCAAATGGTGAACAGCAAAAATCATCTTAACTTCACATTGTAATATTTTTTTCTTTAAGATATAGAACTTGTAAATTTTGAAACTTATATTTGAATCGAAGTGTGTTTTTGAGTTAAATATTAGCGTGTTCATGTAATTAGTTTGTGTTTGTCTTTATATATATATATTGCCATTGTAATGTTGCCATAGCCAAAATGTAATGTAGTGGCTCTCTGAAGGCACCAGTTCTGTAGGGTTTGGGCATTTACTGAGACAATTATTAATTGTAGCAGTAAATCACAAAGTTGATTCTTTTGATGGCTTTAGAGTCCAACCATGCGACATAACTCAAACAACGCACACACACAGGTACTAATACACGAGGATACATTTATTAATACATAGAATATGCATGTAAACCTAACAGATCTTATCGAGAGGGTTATCAGAATACAAAAGGTATATATTCAGTCAGTTACAAAAAGTTACATATATCAAGAGGACATACGTTCAGTATATCATTCATTAAGAATGCTGTACAGTCATTCGTTTCGTAAATGAACTTGGTTACAACTTCTACATTAGATACTCAAAACAAGTACATAACTCTTAGGAATTTAAATTGATATCAACTGGTTGGGATAACAATTGAATTCTCGAGCAGTAATGCAGTGAAGTTGAATACTCATCCAATCTCTGGGGATTCAGATCTCCTGCGGGCTCAAAGAAACAGTTGCAGGCTGTTGCTGTCCAATCCGCGCTCTCTGGCTGTGTGCCAGGCTGTGCTGTGCGGCTTGTGACGGTGCGCTGCAGATGCTCACTGACCAGCTAGTTAGTGTTGGCTTTAACTAGCAAAGTTTGCACACAGGAGAAAAGATGACTGTGGGTCCCAGCAAGTCAGGAAGAGGACCGGTTCGTTCCTGATGAAGAGCTAGTTCTGAATAGTGATTCAGCTGTCCACAGTTCCGACCTGTTCACGAGGCCTGCTGCTGGTGCTAACCTCGGGTGGATCCTCTGGTTACTCTCTGGCAACCTCCGCTCTAGACTCTTAGAACAAAGGAAAGTTCTGGCATTCGGACACACTGGCCGTTCCGTGGTTGTCCGGGCTGAGTCTCAGGAGGTGCGCTGCGAGAATGTCCTGGCCTTGGGAGCCTTCTGCTCCTGGGCCGTCCTGCCCTGGAATTCTCCTTTGAATTCCCTTTAGAACAGTCCACAGAATTCTCCTGAATCTTACTGAATCTCCCAGGCTCTCTGTGTTGCCTGTTTTTACCTGGAGGAACTTCAGCTCATTCTTTGGCTGAAAGTTCCATGGGCATCAGAGTCCCACGTGGGTTACTCGGCCCTACCAGTCCCTGATTGGTTGATCAAGGTGAGATATGAGTCACTTACTCATGACACTTAGGAATGTAGTCCAGATGTCCATCTGGCACTCCCTAGACAGATAGGCGCCAATGGATGACCATTGATCATGATAGCCAGGCTTAGCTAAGTGCATCCCCCTTTGGGAGCTGTCCTTATCAAAGGAACCTTAAATCAGCCTGCATGAATAGTTTCTCTGTGGCTGCACCACAGAGATGAACAGAGAGATGAGGCCTAATTTGGGAAAGCTCAGAAACACTTAATTCTGCCTTATTAATAAGCCTCGCCGCTACACCATGTCACTAGTATTTGTAGCTGAAGTTTACAAGTTGTGTTTTTTTATGATGATTAGCCATATGTTGATTACAATATTGTATATAATGTATAATTTGAACTACATATTTCTCAGGTGTGAATGATTGTAAATTTTCAGAATACATTTCTAAACCAAATCATTGGCTTGATTTACTAGTTTCTACACCTGTAAAACCTATCTTTGATGCATAATAGATCTTTAACCATATATCTATAATAGTCCTCTACAGTTATCCGTATAATAGAACTCCAACCATTTAAGTATAATGAACATATAATCATAGACGTATAATTGACGTATAACAATAGACGTATATTAGAATTTCATTCTAGACCAATTATAGACCACATTTATACATCTAAGGTATATGTTTAAAAAACATATATTATACATCTTTTGCCCCCTGGGAAAATGGGAGAATTCTGCCGGCGCCGTAGCTGAGTTGGTTTAAGTACCTGTCTCGTTAACTGGAGATCCTGGCTCCACATCCCAGCTGTACCTTTCTTCCTGTATTTTTGTGCCGAAACTACCATTTCGGACAGCCGCATAGGGCTTGATTTAGTTTAATGCATGAATGCATTTCCATTCTGCAACAACTTGTTTTTCAAGAAATTCATACAGCTTGTGAAAAATGAAATTTAATTCTTGGCTATCAGAGCCGTAGGAATATTGCCGACTGGCAAGAAAATGCAAGCAATGTTTATTTTTTTACCGGAAAGGTGCGAATGGAGCAACCCTCTCTCATCAGTCTCTGTGGCGCAATCGGTGAGTGCGTTCGGCTGTTAACTGAAAGGTTGGTGATTCAAGCCCACCCAGGGACGAGCTTCTTATTATTGTCAATGTAAACACTGTCTCCGCTAAAGCCGAAACCTTAACCTTCTTTATATTTGCCGAAAATGCAAGTCTTTTGCCCGTGTCCAACAACAACACTTGAGACCGGGGAAGTCCAATAGTGATCAACACCGCAACTCCCCAGACAACCATATTCACCCATGGAAAAGTATCTTTGAAGGGCCAGCGGGAGACATCATTTATACTCCTGTTGCGTCTTCTGCTAAAATAGTTTCGAAATACAACGTGGATTTGTTTGAGAATTTGACAAGCATTGTTACGTTAGCACTGTGAAGTTGGATGTTGATATTCTGATATATTTACCTTCATTTTAACATAAATATAAACATAAATGCTGTACAATCTATGCTGTACAGTCAAGCACAGGTATATTTTGAGTCTCGTGCTGATCGTCCTGTGGATCCAAAAGAAATTTTTTAAGCTGATAAATTTCCAATTGTAATTTGCATCTAGCTACAACGTCCCTGGAAAAGAGATTTTATTAGTTGCGTGCAATCGGTATCTTTTACTTTATGTATGGTAGTGGAAATAGTTTTGAAAACGTTTTCTAAAGAAGATTGTATTGCCAGGACCTGCCTTTAGCGCTCAGTAGCGATTACGCTGTTGATATAGATGGAGAAGAAATGTAAGATGAGTTGATGATCTAAGCTAAAATAGCCCTAACACGCCTCCTGTAACAGTGTTTGTATTCATAGCAAGTAATATTCTTTTTCAAACCCGAACGTTCCTTTTGCATTAAGTGTTATGTAACCATTAGCGGTTTCGGGAGCTTCTGAAGAGCGCACTTTTCCAAACTGAAGCCTATAAGAACATTATTCAACATGCACCATGGCCCAGAATCGTGCATCGGGACAAAGATTAACATCCATTGAAAGTACTCCCAAATAAAAGATTTGACCGAAAAATTGAAAGAGTAGGCAAGTATTAAAACAACGCCATAACTTTTCGACTTCCAGTCGCTTTCCTGGTTCAGGCTATGTAAAATAACATAATCAGTGGAGTCATGCCGAGGTTGTGAGTTCAAGCCTCACCTGGAGCAGCCTGGTTTTCTGTCTTGACAGGTAAACAGTGTTTTGTGTTATTTGCTAAATGGAGAGAGGATTCTGTGTTAATTGTGCTCCTCCTGGGAGAGGTCAAGATGAGAAGTTCACGAGGCTGGTGGTAAATATCCTGTCCAGGAATATCGGGGCTGTAGGGGGTCAGATCTATAGATGTAGTAAACACATTAGTGGAGACGGTGTGTCTGCTCTCTGTGAGAGAGCCGGGCAGAAAGAATAATCTGTGGTCTGGGAAGAAGAGACCCTCGTTGGAAGAGCGGCGCTCCTCACAGGAGAGAATGAAAAAAATCTTTTTCAGGGACGCTGATTGTTCTCTTTGGGGGAATTAAAAGCACTCGTGGCCAGTGAACTTGTGGCGCAACGGTAGCGCGTCTGACTCCAGATCAGTAGGTTGCGTGTTCAAATCACGTCGAGGTTAGCAGGTGTTAGCAGGTGCTGTGCTGTGCCGAACCTGGAAACTACACCACGCAGTTGGGTTTTATCTGTACACCACTTAGGTAATCTGAATGAAATAACAGAGCAGTACAGAACACCCAGTCAGGAGCTTATGCAGCGAATAATCTTTAATACGACAAGAGAAAAGGCACCCTGCACAAAAAGCCTGATTTAAATCACACAACCCCGGTAGAAGTCGAATCGACAATCTTATAAACCGAAATCAGACGCGTTATCCATTAAACCACTAGCCCGTCATGTAAGTGAATTGCACCATGGTGAGTTCTGCGCCGCTACTAGTAATACCCCACCCCCATCTTAAATTTCTAAGTGAGAAACGTATTTTCTACATTTTTGTCAGTTTTAAAACTAGGAGTATACGGCACTCTGCACAGTGTACGAAGTAAATTACTTTCGCAGTAATTAATTTATTTATTATATTTATTAATAAAATAATAAAATAAATTTACTTCGAACACTATGCAGAGTGCCGTATACTCCTAGTTGCGGCACACACGATATATACAGTAAAAAGCCTCAGGCACTGCGTTAGATGTGTTTTTGACGTTATATATGCGTTTATTAATGTCGTCGATTTTACGGTTGCAATTCGACTTTGATTATACTGTAACGCTTACGGCCGACAAGCACTGTGTGTAAGAGCCGGCGTACCAGAGCAGGTGACGTCACCGCCCTTCCCTGTGATAGCAGGACCACAGCTACTGGGCTGTAGAGAGACCTCTCTTTAGCTCACGGGGCTGGGTCGCTGCAGAGAGACGCGGAAGTCCCGGGTTCGAGCCTCCAGTCGGGATGAGGCCGACCAGATGCGGCAAGGGCGCCCGCCTGAGCCCCCGTTGCGTTACAATACGTCGCGGCGACGTATATATACGTATAGGCGTATTTTGGCCGTGAATATAGGTATATTCGACGAATCACTGCCCACTGGGAACAGGTTTATTCCATGCTGAAAAGAGAAGAGAGAAAACATAACGTTTCAGCTGTGAAACCTTCTTCAGGTTTGTTTTCTCTCTTCTCTTTTCAGCATGCAATAAACCTACAGTATTACTTGTTCCTTTGCAGATACGAATGCTGACGTAGCTACATACCTGAATATATTAAACGTTTCATCTATATGATCAACATAATGTTCTCCTGAATAACTACTCGAAAGAAGCCGCAGCTCAGGTGTTCGAGAGATTTGAAATCGGATCGGTGGATTTAGAGTCCAGACTGCGAACCGACAGCTGACACATGTCTTTTACAGAACCGTTTTGATTTTCTCTACTTTGTCCCCGTAACGTCATTGTCCTGGTCGCAGCCGAGCCCGACACACGGTACCGTCTGGTTTCTGTCGCTGGGCGATCTGTGTGGGTTCTAATGCCCCAGCATTATGACGGGGACACTGGACTGTAAACAGGTGCCGGCCTTTGGCTGAGACGTAAAACCAAGGTCCTGACTCTGTAGTCATTAAAAATCCCGTCTCTCGAAAGAGTAGGGTAGTAGTGTAACCCCGGCATCCTGGCCAAATTTCCCATTGACCCTACCAGTCATGGCTTCCTAATAATCCCCATCTCTGAACTGGCTTCATCACTCTGCTCTCCTCCCCACTAATAGCTGATGTGTGGTGAGCGTTCTAGCGCACTATGGCTGCCGTTGCATCATCCAGGTGGGGCTGCACATTGGTGGAGGGGAGTCCCCATTACCTGTAAAGCGCTTTGAGTGGAGTGTCCAGAAAAGCGCTATATACGTTTAATATTATTATTATTATGTAAAATGCAATAAAAATATCATGTTTGATAAATGTAAAAACTGATAAAGCTAATGCTTTTTTCAGGGCTATATCTACTTTAAAAAAAAAAGAGAAGTCTGTCGCGATTGTGAAATTTGGAGAACATGCACCAGTGGGTGCCTTCACATCTCCAGCTTCAGTCTCGCCTGTAGCTGCAAGAAGGTTAAAAGCGCACAAGTGATCTGTCTTTGGTCAAAGGAATTGCTGGAGCAGTAGGACGCAGAGCAATATCTAGCAGCTGTAGACGATGTTCGGGGAAGAGATAATTCTGTTTTCAGCACAGGGAGTGACAATGAGCTCAGTCCGGCTCCCAGCAGAATCCATCCTGGTTTGGTTATTGTTGACTGTGTGTCTGAGGCTCTTTGGATCGCACGTGAAAAAAAAAACAATTGTTCACATCGTGTGACTTCCACGAGAGGAAGGGAAGATATCATTTTTAAAAATATCAGGACTAAAGATTTGGATCTGGGGCCTCATACTTATCAAATTATTAAAATAATAGTTATTTAAATATCAGATTGTGTTTCTGCAACATTTTGTGCACAGTACGCCATCTTTATCTAAAAATAAAACAGTCACAACGAGGCCTTTACATGCAGTCTGGGGTATTTTTCCCTTTTATATTTTTGCCACTTTATATCGAACCTGTTATACTCCCAGAAGTGCACAGTAGATTGTACTTAATAAAAATGTACAATTCACCACTGGTATAAACAGATGTGTGCCGTGTCTGCCTTTGTAAGCATTTGTTTAAAAAATAAGGTCACAATACGATAAAAACACAGAAAGCACAAACTTGATAATACATCGATACAAGATACAAAAGTAGCTATCCTTTGAAAACAGAGAAAACCTTTATATCTACAAAAAACTTGACATTTGTATGTATTTTTGAATTACAAAGCAGACAGAGTAGTCCCTTAATTCAAAGACCAGATCTTGGCCAAAACAAGACAATCAGACGTGAGCTGACTTCAGAACAGGAGCCTTTGCTACGTCATTTATTGAGCTTTTGATCAACGTCTGAATGAAACAGATTCGCTATTTTGACTATTTGATTCAAGTACCTTCCTTCGAGACGGAGTCAAACCAGAAATCTAAGGATTCCCAGCTGTTTCCACTACAGTCCTCCACTCTACCAGCTGAGCTTTCGAAGGAATGTCAGGTGCTGCTCTCTGTCACATACTGCCCAATGTTGTGCAATGTTCCGGATGATTTAAATCACAGATCGACATCGTTTCCAACTTGTTTCCTTAGTCTTTTTTACCTTGAATTTAACCCACGAACCAGGATTCTACTGTATAAACTTCCAGGGATATTACAAAATGTTTGATGAGGCATCAATCATTCCAGGCGGAAATGGACTCATTTTTTTTCTCGGGGGATCATATTAAACATTTCATTTGGATCGAGTAGAGGATCACCATGAGGAACAAAACTAAGTTTCATTATGTGTTTATTAGAAGCTTTATCACAGCTAATGCATGTAAAGCCTTTAGTATGCGACAGTGAGAGTTCAGTTATGCCTGGGAGTGAAGAGAACTGAAATTTAGTAAATTCATATTTAAATAGATTGCAAATCTTCTAAGTGTTCTGTCACTGCAAAATTACAGGAGTCTACCAGCTGCCAGACGTGCTTGTTTTGGGACTATTTCCAATAAGTATCACATTAGTAGTTGTGTGTCCTTACTGGTATCTTTTAAACTGTGAGGGACATTCGGTTATATACAAACGAGACAGAGACACAGTAATAATCCTATTTTACAGTGTCCTGCATTTTAATTTACTGATCAGATAAATTGAAATGTTCTGATTCAGAACCCCTGCAGTTCATACTAATTAGAACTCAACAATGCTCCTGAGTCCTGAGCACTACACTGAGCACACGTTTAGCTGGGCTCTGACTTTGTTCAGCATGACTTGTTGTTGCATTTGAGCTCAGAGCTGGAGATGATCTCCATATTCTACCGCACTAACTAGTCCGAAACATAGTACACAGTACACACTTTTTAAGTGAAGTCAGGTTGTTAAAAAATTAAACCAACGCCCTGTCACAGAATCATACCCCGGTCTCCCGCGCAACAAGCGGGGGTACTCAGCACTGTACTAACGAGGAGCGCTTGTCCGCAGCTCAGCGTGAGCTCTGTTTACTGTCAGCAGACATTTCCTCATTTCAAAAGACGTTTTCACCTGCTCTCAGCTTTTTATAGACGGTCATAAACGCTCAAGAAGTAATTCATTTCAGTTTGAAGTCTGTTTCTGTTGTCTCCGCTCTTGATGAAGAAAAGCCGTGCGTGTGAGACTCCCTCTCTGAAGACGTTTGCCGTCACCCTGCAAGAGAGAAGATCCATCAATCACCGAGGCAACCACTGAGACAATTAACATTAAACACGTGAAATGAGAGATGTTTTCTACCTAGGGATTTTATCGTTTCTACTCTAACTTCTTTGTCAGAAGTGGAATTTGAACAAACACCTCAAGGAGAAACTGCAACCTGAATGCAACGCCTTAGACCACCAACCATCCTGCCTGGGGCTTTTATATGGAATTATGTTTTATTTCTTTCTACTTGTTGAAAAGAAAAAAGTGAAATCATGTAATTAGGGAAATGTCTTTTGTTCATAGGGAAAACTAGTACGAGCAAATGTAAAGTTTAGAGCAGCGCTCAATAAAAACGATCAGAAACCGAAAGCGCTTCTTATGCGGATCAATATATTCCGATACCGCTGGTTCTGCAGAAGAAATAAGAATAGCCGAACTCCAAGCACTGTGTTGCCATTACGGCTACTCTGGCTGCAGCTGCTGTAAGACCTAGTCAGCCGGCACAGAAAGTTGTAGGAGGTCAGACTGGTTGGCACTGTCTAAATAACAGTGTGCGAATTTAAGCTTATGTATTACTATATACAATGTAATACATGCTCTAAAAGCGTTAATCCTGCACTGGCTGCTATTTGAAACGCCTTCATCAAAGACGCAAATTAGAGATTTATGCAGCTGGCTTTTATGCTTCACAATACATTGCAATCAGGAAAATAAACCAATTAGAATAATGCAAAACAATGTCTTTTCTTAAAAATGATAGCTGTTTTACACTGACGTCGCTCTTTATGAGATAATCCAGATTGTGAAGACAACTGCACCCTAGCAGATCAAAATATTACACAAAGGCTGTAAAGCACACTCTGAATCGATCCGAAAATTTGATTTCCGCAAACCGTTTAGGCTCCAACAGGGAACTCGCTAACACGGAAATAATGGAGAAACCAGTTTGCGGGCACATGATAGGCAGGGAAATGCTTCGTGAACTCTTCAACGTGATCAGCAGAAAGTCAAATAGGCTTCGAATTCTGCCTTAAGAACTGTTTGGGCTGCCTGTAATCTGGAAAGATTTACTGCAAGGTATGCATTCAAATGTGAGAGACCATAATAAAAAAAAAAAAGAAGAAGATTTATTAAAACATTGTTTTCCTTGCAGTTTCTCCTGTATTTCACTAAATGTGGCATTGTGAAATCAACCTGTAGCCCTACGGAATGCAGTCACTCTCCCAGTGACAGCGGCAAGAGCCGAGATGATAACAGTATATCAGAGCTCGAACAGAGTAGAACATTTATATTAAACTTTCCTATGTGCCTGGCCTTACTGAAGTATTTGTAGCTGTATTTCAGCTTCTGTCTATTTCTATATTTTACAGTAGATAGTGTTTAGCCAGAGAAGAGAGATACAAGCGCTATACCCCCACAGTAACCCTCGATTCCAATAACCTTAACTAAAGCAGGAAGATCAGTTTCTGCTCGACACATCTGTTTTCTGAACTGCAAATCTCCAACACTGACTGGAGGGGCTGTGTGTCCAGGCTGAGCGGTTATACAGTGCCTTGCGAAAGTATTCGACCCCCTTGAACTTTTCAACCTTTTGCCACATTTCAGGCTTCAAACATAAAGATATAAATTTTTTTATTTTATGTGAAGAATCACCAACAAGTGGGACACAATTGTGAAGTGGAACGAAATCTATTGGATTTTTGAAACTTTTTTAACTAATAAAAAAATGAAAAGTGGGGCGTGCAAAATTATTCGGCCCCCTTGCGTTAATACTTTGTAGAGCCACTTTTTGCTGCGATTACAGCTGCAAGTCGCTTGGGGTATGTCTCTATCAGTTTTGCACATCGAGAGACTGAAATTCTTGCCCATTCTTCCTTGCAAAACAGCTCGAGCTCAGTGAGGTTGGATGGAGAGCGTTTGTGAACAGCAGTTTTCAGCTCTTTCCACAGATTCTCGATTGGATTCAGGTCTGGACTTTGACTTGGCCATTCAAACACCTGGATACGTTTATTTGTGAACCATTCCTTTGTAGATTTTGCTGTATGTTTGGGATCATTGTCTTGTTGGAAGATAAATCTCCGTCCCAGTTTCAGGTCTGTTGCAGACTCCAACAGGTTTTCATCCAGAATGGTCCTGTATTTGGCTGCATCCATCTTCCCCTCAATTTTAACCATCTTCCCTGTCCCTGCTGAAGAAAAGCAGGCCCAAACCATGATGCTGCCACCACCATGTTTGACAGTGGGGATGGTGTGTTGAGGGTGATGAGCCGTGTTGCTTTTACGCCAAACATATCGTTTTGCATTGTGGCCAAAAAGTTCGATTTTGGTTTCATCTGACCAGAGCACCTTCTTCCACATGTTTGGGGTGTCTCCCAGGTGGCTTGTGGCAAACTCTTCCATAAAGGCCAGATTTGTGCAGTGTAAGACTGATTGTTGTCCTATGGACAGACTCTCCCACCTCAGCTGTAGTTCTCTGCAGTTCATCCAGAGTGATCATGGGCCTCTTGGCTGCATCTCTGATCAGTCTTCTCCTTGTCTGAGCTGAAAGTTTAGAGGGACGGCCAGGTCTTGGTAGATTTGCAGTGGTCTGATACTCCTTCCATTTCAAGATGATCGCTTGCACAGTGCTCCTTGGGATGTTTGAAGCTTGGGAAATCTTTTTGTATCCAAATCCGGCTTTAAACTTCTCCACAACAGAAATTACGGACCTGCCTGGTGTGTTCCTTGGTCTTCATGATGCTATCTGCGCTTTCAACAGAACCTTGAGACTATCACAGAGCAGGTGCATTTATACAGAGACTTGATTACACACAGGTGGATTCTATTTATCACCATCAGTCATTTAGGACAACATTGGATCATTCAGAGATCCTCGCTGAACTTCTGGAGTGAGTTTGCTGCACTGAAAGTAAAGGGGCAGAATAATTTTGCACGCCCCACTTTCAATTTTTTATTTGTTAAAAAAGTTTCAAAAATCCAATAGATTTCGTTCCACTTCACAATTGTGTCCCACTTGTTGGTGATTCTTCACATAAAATAAAAAAAAATTATATCTTTATGTTTGAAGCCTGAAATGTGGCAAAAGGTTGAAAAGTTCAAGGGGGCCGAATACTTTCGCAAGGCACTGTATGAGAAAAGACTCAGCGAGCTGCAGGTGCGGCTCATTACTCTGCGCTCCCCATGCGGAATGCGCGCATCCTCCCTCCTTTATTACCTTCATACACTCCTCTCAAACCACAGCAAACTCGGTGAACATTTACTGGGTCTTTCTTTCCGAGATCACAGGCAGAAACAATAAACACGCGAAAAACAGGAAGGTATTCCTGATCGTAGGCGAAGATGCGCAAAAAAAAAATAGTTATGGCAATGTTGTTACAAAAAAGAGACAAATGAACTTTTTTATTTCATTCGAGCTGTAAATTTGAAAATGTTTTATTTTCAATTATCTAAATAATACAAAACACAATCACTCATCGTAAGCGTCTGACCATTGATATTCCGGAATTATAAGCCCGTACACAGGCATTGCGAAATCTAACGCTCACAAGCAATTCAACGAATATGATGCCTTTCAGGGGCCGAATATTAGATACGAGTCATCGTGCGGAGCTTTTTCCTCCTCTACCGCAGTCTTTGCTTCGGACCGCCCCTTTGCCGCATGTGCGCTTTATTTTCGATTTTCGAATATCTTGAAGAAGTCTGGCACGCGAGGACTGCTGGATTATTGACGTGTAAACATTGGTTCAAAATCAACATCCTCTGCTATTGCCGTTGCTTCTTTGATAGTATCTTCAAATTCCTCATCTGACTTTCAATATCGAGGGATATTGTGCATAATACCATACTATCTGTAGCTTTCTTTTGATCACCTGTTTTATTAAAATGCCAGCCTCTTTTACAGTTATTTTAGATGTTTGGCAAGGTGTAATATCCTCCCTCGCATCCTCAGCTAAAATATTTTAAAAGTACAACAAAATTACATTATATTGAACAGCACTAGGTTAACATTTAGAATTCAAATTAAGGTAAATATACGAAAATATTAAAATATAACTCCGGCGATCTGTCGTTTTTGCTTGTCAAGTTCTCAGATAATTTTGCATTGTATTTTTAATTATTTTAGCTGAGGATGCAACAGGAGTATAAGTGAATTTTCCCGCCACACATTGGGACATAAATTTCCATGGGTAAATACTATCTGCTTGAAAGTTTCCCTTGTCGGTAATTATTGGAAATTCCCGGTAATGTTGACTCTACCGCAGTCTTTACCTCTGACCAACCCTCAATTGTTTACTACTGCAAATATCAAAATAGTTAAGGTTTTGCGGACAAATTAAATATCTGTGGTGATGATGTTCACTATGGGAGGAAGTGCGTCCCTGGGTGGGCTCAAAACACCCAACGTTGGGTAAGAGCCGAACACGCCAAACAAATGCTTACCTGCCGCTTTTTGCCATTTACATACTTTTGGTGAACACAAAATTCGCTCACATTTCATCTTTCGTAAGATATAAAATTTTAAAAAGTTCCACAAAGGAAATGAATACATGCATTAAACCAAATCAAGCCCTCTGTGAGTGTCCCAAATGATCTGTTCTGAAAAACAAGACAGGAAGAAAGGTTTTGCTAGAATTTGAACGCACGATATCCTCTTTATTAAACAGGTGCTTTTACCAGCTAAACCACAGCTCCTGCAGAGCACTATTCTTACAGCCATGTGGACATACAGTATGAGGTCCTGGGTTCAGTCCCCGGCATCTCCACGTGCTTTATATTACTCTGCTCATATCACAATCTTCTGTTGAGTGAGAACTCTTTGCTCGTGTTCATGGAGAGCCAGGTTTACACAATCAATTAAATTAAGACACATTCGAAGTGCTACAGTGTTTCTCTGCTTTTTCAATTATACCTCCAAAACATTTAGTTCTGTTAAATACTAAATGATTTGAACTAATTTAACGTCATATTCGGGAAATCCAGAGAACGTCTTCACACTTGTCGGGGCTGCTGCAGAAAACACCTGTTGAATCTCACTCGGGATTTCTTGAGAGATCATTCAGCGAGCGAGTCGTAATTAGGAGATAATTTGGTAGAACTCAGGATTTTTTTCCTTGGTGGCAATGCGCTTCCGCAATAAATCATAGACTCTGCTTTCAACATAGCTGCACCAGGCACTCGGACACAGATAAACACAGGGATTTAAAATTCAGGAATATGAATGGTCAGCTGCTTCCATTTGGGGTTTTTACATTTCGTATTTAGTGATTTTTGTATCAATCTTTTAAAAATGCATTAAAATGCTAACAATATGTAAAATAAAAACAACAGCACCGACAAATGCTGGGGAGACGGGTAGTTTTTTTTTGTAATCAGATTCCAATGTCGAATACTGTGTGTGAGAGCTTACTGAACGTAACTTTCCTTTTCTTATATTTTCTGACGACTATTCCAAAGGCACCCTGTCAACTCCTAATACTCCTACACTGACCAGACTAATTGAAATGGTCTGATTCAGAGCCTCTGCAGTTCGTGCTAATTAGTACAATGCCAGTACCGTACTGACTACTACGCACAAGTTCAGCTGTTCTCCATCTTTGTAACGCGCAGTATTTGCATTGCTATGGAGCTCAAAGCAGGAGGTGATCTCCAGACAGTAGTGTTAAATTGTCTGCAGCCTCATGCAAATTTCGACAATTTATCCAACGCGTTTTCTATAGCTTCAGGGGCAGTTCATTTATATAAAGGAAGATAAACCGTTATAACGCAATCTGAACCAGGCAGGAGTTGAACCTACAATCTCTTGGTGAAAAGGTTTTACATCACTGGCCCTGGTCTTATTACTCCATTGTGAGCTCAGCGACACTATTAGTAATACATTGCCCCCAGTCCAAAATTTCTAAGTAAAAAAAAACATGTTTTCTACACTTTTGTCTGTTTAAAAATATGAAGACAAAGGGTTTGTGTGTGGGGCTAAAATTCTGCTTCATTTTGAATGCAAATAAAAACAATTTTCTTCCAATAAATCATACATTTTGTTCCATCTTTCTTACTATACTTCTCTCTTGTAGTAGTAAAACATTTTGATTGAAACCGAACAATACATTAAAGTTTTCATCTATATACGTATGCTGCTACACGTCTGGACCCCCGCTGAACGATCACCAATCAATAACATTTGAACTCTGCGATATAGGCTCCTGCGCTCCGGATCATGTGTGAGAGAAAACACTGAAATAGTCGTGTTGAAGTGGATTTTGCCCCTGCGCCAATGCTGTAGTGGTATCATAGAGACGCCCATACAAACCCACCACATGTTGGAAGCTCTGGAAGGCAACGTAAAATATTGTTCTGCCCGTTGGTTGATGAGGTATGCACGCTATATTTCAATTTAAATATACATTGAACCTATCAAAAAATCGACTTTGAGTCAAAATCGATTAATGTAAAAACTGATAAAGGTAATGCTTTTTTCAGGGCTATAGCTACTTTTTTTAAGAAGTCTATTGTGATTATGAAAATTAGATAAGGTGTACCAGCGGGTCTTCATATCGCCAGCTTCAGTCTTGCCTGTAGCTGCGAGAAGGTTAGAAGCGCACGTGTGAGCTGTCTTTCGTCAAAAGCATTGCCGGAGCAATAGAACGCAGAGCACTATCCAGCAGCTGTAGACGGTGCTCGTGGAAGAGCTAATTCCGTTTTCAGCACAGGGAGTGAGAATGAGCTCAGTTCGGCTCCTAGCAGAATCCGTTCTGGTTTGGTCACTGTCAGACTGTTTGGATCGCAATGTGAAAAAACAATCGTTCTCATCGTGTGACTTCAACTAGAGGAAGGGAAGATCTCATGTTTAAAAAAAATCAGGACTGAAGATAACGGGAACTGAATCCGGGGCTTCACACTTATCAAATTATAAAATAATAATTATTAAAATATCAGGTTGTTTTATGCAGCATTTTGTGCAAAGTACGTCGTATTTATCTAACAAAAGAACAACAGCCTACCTCAAGGAGGGCTTTACACACAGTCTGGGGTATTTTCCCCTTTTACATTTTTGCGATTTTATATCGAACCTGTTATACTCCCAAAAGTGCACAGTAGCTTGTACTGTGTGTCCTGTTTGCCTTTACAAGCATTTGTTTAAAAAATAAGTTCACAATACGATAAAAATAGAGAAAGCACAAACTTAATAATATAACGATTCAAAATCAAAACCAAATCATAAAGTCAATTAAGTACCTAACTTTTGAAAACACTTTTTATCTACAAAAAACTTGACATTTGCATCTATTTTTGAATTACAAAGCAGACAGAGCAGTCCCTGAATTCAAAGAACAGATTTGTTAAAATCCTTTGTACCACTTTAGATTGATCTCAGTCAGAACAAGACCATCAGACGTGAGGGGAATTGGGAACAGGAGCCTCTGCTTCGTCGTTTATTGAGCTTCTGATCAACGTCTGAGTGAACATTATTTATTGTCTTTGATTAAAGTACACAAACCAGCGACCTAAGGATTCAACACTGTTTCCACAACAGTTCTCCGCTCTATCAACTGAGCTATCGAAGGGATGACAGGAGTTGTTTCCTCACACATACTGCCCAATGTAGTGTTATGTTCCGGGTGATTTAAATCCCACTTTAACATCAAGTTTCCAACTTGTTTCCTTAGTCTTGTTTACCTTGAATTTAAGACACGAACCAGGATTCTACTGTATAAACGTCCAGGAATATTACACAATGTTTGATGGGGCATCAATCACTCCAGCCGGAAATTGACTTATTTTTTTCAAGAGGGATCATATTAAACCTTTCATTTGGATCGAGAAGAGGATCACCATGAGACACAAAACATACCTGTCTTTTTTCAAAATCGAAGAATTCTTGAATTTAAGACTACAACGAACTCATCCCGCAGCTCCTTAATTAACCTGTTCTTAACTTCAAGGAACCCAATCCTGCGCCCTCTAGAGGTTACTGAAATAGAGGACTGACTGAAATGAAGAAATTCAGAAGCAAACTAAGCGGAACACTGGATCAAATTAGAATATTACCCTTTATAGTGGGAATAAAACTGTCATGACATAATTAATTTACGCATCAGTTGCTTGGAATATCATTGTAATATTTAATATTGTAATATTTTCCTGTCACACCACTTTTATTAATTATGAAGTTTATCAATACACATTTATTTAAAACAATGTCATTTATTATTAATACAGTTTCATTCCGTCTTTATTAGAAGCTGTATCACAGATAATGTACGTAAAGCCTTCAGTATGCGATTGTGAGTTCAGTTATCCCAGGGAGTGAAGAGAACTGAAATTAAGTAAAATGACATTTAAATAGAGTGTAAATCTTCAAAGTTATCTCTCACTTCAAAATACTTACAAGACCCGATCAGGAGTGGGGCTTGAACCCACATGAAGATTTGTCCATTGGATCTTGTCCAACACCTTAACCACTCGGCCATCCTGGTCGGCACCTTTGTCTCCGTTGTTTAACATTTCAATATGATTCAACTATTCTAAAAAATCAACCAGGGCCCTGTAACAGAAACGTACCCCGTTCTGCCGCACAACAAACAGGGGTACTTAGCACTGTTCTAAAGAGGAGCTGTGTTTAATGTCAGCAGACATTTCCTCATTTCGAAAGACATTTTCGCCTTCTCTCAGCACTCACCACTGTGTTGGCAGGGAAACGAACCCGGGTCAACTCCTTGGAAGGAAGCTATACTCACCACTATACCACCCACCGTCACCCTGCAAGAGAGAAGATCCATCATTCACCGAGGCAACCACTGAGGCAATTAACAGTAATTAACGTGAAATGCAAGATGCTTTCTACCTAGGGATTTTATCGTTTCTACTTTGTCAGAAGTGGGATTTAAACAAAGGTCTCCAGGAAAAGCTGCAACCTAAACGCAACGCCTTAGACCACCAACCATCCATCCTGTGTTTCTTATATGGAATTATATTTTATTTCTTTCTACTTGTTGAAAAGAAAAAAAAGTGAAATCATGTAACGAGGGAAATGTCTTTTTTCATGGGAAAAACTAGTACGAGCAAATGTAAAGTTTAGAGCAGCGCTCAATAAAAACGATCAGAAACCGAAAGCGCTTCTTATGCGGATCAGTATATTCCGATACCGGTGGTTCTGCAGAAGAAATAAGAATAGCTGGACTTCAAGCACTGTGTTGCCATTACGGCTACTCTGGCTGCAGCTGTTTTAAGATTTACTCAGCGGGCACAGAAAGTTGTAGGAGGTCAGACTGGTTGCGCTCTCTGAATAACAGTATGCGAATTTAAGCTTATTTAAATAAGAGTATTAACAATATAGTACATGCTCCAAAACCGTTAATCCTACAACAGTGGAATTTGTCAGGATGGCCGAGTGGTCTAAGGCACCACATGCAAAGACTCATACTCCCTGTCGCTTGGGTGTTCTGGTCTCTGAATAGAGGTGTGTTTTCAAATCCCACTCCTGACAGCTAATAGCTTTTCTCTGTCTTTCATTTTCCCGTCTTGTTGTGCTCGCTGACAATGACAGGAGAGGAAAACGGATAAACCAGTTTGCTGGCACATGATGGGCAGGGAAATGCTTCGTGAACACTTCAATGTGATTAGCAGAAAGTCAAATAGGCTTTGATTCTGCCTTAAGTTTGGGTTGCCTGTAATCGAGGAAAGATTTACTGCAAAGTATGTATTCAAATGTGAAAGACCGAAATATAAAACCAGAAGAAGATTTATTAAAACATATCTGTTGTCCCTGCGGTTTCTCCTTTATTTAAATAAACGTGGCATTGTGAAATCAACCTGTAGCTCTACGGAATGCAGTCACTCTCCCGGTGACAGCGGCAGGAGCAGAGAGATTATATCAGAGCTCGAACAGAGAGTTCGGAAATCGAGGGAAATTGATTTACAGAACATTTTATTAACTTTCCCATCTTCTAGGCCTTCCTGAAGTATTTTAGCTTTTTTGTCTATTTCTATACTTTACAGTAGAAAACTTAAACTTCTCTGTTTAGCCAGAGAAGAGAGATATAAGCGCTAAACCCCACAGTAACCTTTGATTCCAATAACCTTAACTGAAGCAGGGAGATCAGTTTCTGCTCGAGACAGCCGTTTTCTGAACTGTTCATCTCCAGCAAAGGCTGGGGACGCTGTATGTCCGAGTTCAGCGGTTATACAATTTGCGTGTCCTCCCTCCTTTATTACCTTCATACACTCCTCTTAAACCACAGCAAACTCCAGGAATATTTCGGTGAACAGGTAGTGGGTCTTTCTTTCCGAGATCACAGGCAGAAAAAATAAACACGCTGAAATAAATTTCCTAAAATCCAAAGAAGTCAAGCCACATTCACGTACGATTCTGATGTATCTCAATAGTTTTGGCACGGATTTGCAATGCTAATCTATTGGGCTCTGCACGCGTGTGTTCGAATCCCAATCCCGTCGGTTTGTGCCTTTGTGTTCTGTTTCTAAGTCGGGTTGGCGGTCTTTTGCTACTGTAGGAGAGCAGCAATATTTCTAGCGTTGGCTGAACATGGCTTAGTAGCTGACAGACAATAGTCTCTTAATATTTCGGCTAAATTTATGTTTTGTACTGCTTTCACCTGATATTAATAGTAGTCCTGATAAACGGTTTTGGGACATGGCGCATCTTGAAAAATGTTCTTGTGAATTTCAGTTTGAAAAAAATGCACTCACCAGAAACCGGAACTGGTCGTGTTTACATAACGCGCAATGCAATAGCAAAGTTTGGGTTTGAAAAAAAAATAATCTTGCTATGAGTCCTTAGCTGTTACAGGAGGCGTTTTAGGACTTTTAGCTAAAAAATTCATCTTACATTTCTACTCCATCAATATTAGTAATGTTATCTTTATCTAGCACTAAATGTAGCTCTAAATAAATGCAAATGTTAAAATACAATTAAAAATAAATGCTATTCCATATATTGTAACTTTGTGGTATTTAGAATTTTTATCTGAGGATGCAGGGGAAAATATTATACAACTGTGAAAGAGGCTCAAATTTTAATACAATTTCGATCAAAAGAAAACCAAAATCAGTAAGATTTTACCGTTAATATCCCTCGATATCGACGTTCAGTTGAAAGATTTGAAGAAACTCTCAAAGAAGCAACTGCAGTATCAGAGAGTCTTGATTTGAACCGATGTTTGCACCTCAATAAGCCATTAGTCCTCGAAAGAAGCAAAGACAGGTGATTTGAGTGTCACCATGATCCTCTTCTCAATACCGGGGTAAAGTTAGCTCGAAGTTCGAAAACGATTTTGGCACGCCTGTAGCGCTTTCACGAAACCTCTTAGAGTTACAAAAACACTTGCTTTGTGTATAAAATACATTGTGGATGATTTCTCAGCCTTTACTTTTTCGGTTTTATGACATTTTTTTGACCAAGCACGAATATTCTTTTGTCCATATCTTCGCAATGGAAGCACAGAACGCCGTCAAACCAAATGCATTTTAAAGACCACGACTTGTGGATATTTCCACACCCTTTACATCAAACTATCAGTGAGCTAATTATCTTTTTTTAAACCTCCGGTTTTTCATCGATGCGTAATTACGCACGAACTGGAACCCGGGGGACCGCTGTGTGCACACGTTCACAACGCGAGAAATACTGTTCAATACGGCTTCATGCGAAAAACCCGTATATGACCATAGGAAGCAGAACAGCGCAGTCTCCCATTACCCAGACTGTAAGCACGGGAATAAAGCTTTGTTTGATTTCTGAAACCCTTCCTTTACATCCTGTTTTCATTCAGGTAAGGGTCAACTATATTCACAATACTACTGACAGCAGGAAGATTAAAATATTCTTTTCTCAGCAGCTTATTAAAAACAGCTCCCATGATGTTCAAACCGACGTTTTACACAGAACACTGACACAGCGAAGTCTGTCGCGATTGTGAAAGTTAGAGAATGTGTTCCAGCGGGTGCCTTCATCTCGTGAGCGTCAGTCTCGCCCGTAGCTGCAAGAAGGTTAAAAGCGCACAAGTGATCTGTCTTTCGTCAAAGTAATTGCCGGAGCAGTAAGACGCAGAGCACCATCCAGCAACTGTAGACGATGTTCGGGGAAGAGCTTATTCTGTTTTTAGCACAGGGAGTGAGAATGAGCTCAGTCCGGCTCCCAGCAGAATCCATCCTGGTTTGGTTACAGTGCGTCTGAGGCTCTTTGGATCGCAACGTAAAAAAAACAATTGCTCACATCGTGTGACTTCCACGACAGGAAGGAAAGATATCACTTAAAAAAATCAGAACTGAAGATTTGGATCCTGGGCCTCAATTTGATCAAATTATGAAAATAATAATAATCAAAATATCAGATTGTGTTTCTGCAACATTTCGTGCACAGTACACCATTTTAATCTAAAAAAGTCACAACGAGGGCTTTACACGTAGTCTGGGGTATTTTCCCCTTTTATATTTTTGCCACTTTATATCGAACCTGTTATACTCCCAGAAGTGCACAGTAGCTTGTACTTAATAAAAATGTACAATTCACCACTGGTATAAACAGATGTGTGCCGTGTTTGCCTTTGTAAGCATTTGTTTAAAAAATAAGTTCACAATACGATAAAAACACAGAAAGCACAAACTTTATAATACAACGATACAAAATCAATACCAAATCATTATGCCAATTAAGAACCTATCCTTTGAAAACAGAGAACACCTTTAAATCTACAAAAAAAATTGACATTTGTACACATGCAGCCATTCAAAATGGGTGAGGTATTTCACGGCATACCGCAACACGCCCACCGGGGTATCACGCGGTATCACGTGTGTCACGTGACTAGCTATCCAGCGTCGCCTTGTAAAACCGCCAGGGGGAGCTTAACCTCTCATGTACAGCATTCGAGCCTTTAATTTTGAACTGTGTATTACAGCATGTTAATCATCAGTCATTCAAATGTTGGTATATTTTATGAAAGCAAGATTGCTCAGTTGGACAAAAGTACACAACCTACCTTTATCAGAAATATTTATGCATCAAAGCCTTTACTGAAGATATTACTAATAGTATTAATAATGGATGACTTTGGACAAGCTGTATACTCAAAGTATAATTTCTTTAGCACATTTGTACAAGCACTTGGAATCTGTCCAAGCCATACTTTGTCAGGCATTTTGTTTTACTTCAACGGGGCATAAAAACGTCCTTGCTTTTAACAGGGCGTTTCATAATTTCTAGCTACGAGAATGATTTAAAATGCGACACCTTTCATTCAACTAGAGCTTAAAATATCACAAGGAAAAATACACACCGGTATTCCATTTCTCCCTAAACATTGTATGCTTCGAAGTCTTTAACTAACGTGATACCGGATACGTCAACAAGCATACTTTTAGAATTTGATTAAAAGGGAATATAATATGGAATCGCGTATCTCAAGAATTTAATAACGGTATGATTATATCCGTGTACTGCGGCAGAACTGTGTAGGGCTGTTTCGCCTACCTGATCATGCGAGCTGTCTTGTAGCCTACTGGTCTAGGTGCGTGACTACCAACTGGCAGGTTGTGTGTTCAAATCCAGCTGGTGCTGGACTTTTCATTTTTATTTATTTATTTTTTAATCGCGTAACATAAACATATTACCGTATGCAAACTGTACTGTATACAGTATGTATATGTATATTTAATGTCTTAACTGTGCCCGTTTAAGTATTGAATATTCATATCTAATTTTACCACTGAAGGGAAATCTTAACATAAACATACAGTATATGGCTGGTCTCGGTACTTTAAAGAAAAAAATACACACCAGTATTCCATTTCTCCCTAAACATTGTAAGCTTCGAATGAAACCACTAAATAAAGACATAAATATAGAAATCGTAAGATTTGTTTTATTTAATGTTGGTAGCAGGATGAACTGTCAGAGTGTATATTTTGTCGCAAAGTTGCTACAAGATGTTAACAGTGAAAAAGGTATTTAGAAATGAGTTATTTCAAGATGAAAAAGAAAACATACACGAAACATGGTTTCATTACGACCAGAATCGGTCTTGAGATATTTTTAACTTGATTTACAGTATTTGAGAGGTATGTCTTAACACCGATACTACAGTGCTTAAGTACTGCTCACGTATATGTTTCTAGGTTTATATTATGCATTTCATACAGTCAAATTACTTTTGAGCAACTAATAAGAAGCGCTAAACGGTATGCGTTTTAGTTTCGTTTTGTGCTGGAACCCGTGGATTGATTAGAGATATCAAGTACATACAAGTCATTTTTTAAATGTTGTAGTTCGTCTTGAAAAAATGTTACGAGTACATCATCTATCAACAATTACACAGGTTCTGTTTCCATATTGCGGATTTTGGTTAGGTACAGTATTATCAAATCCAGTGGCGCTGTGTGTTACTTTACTGAGTCCCAATCTGTGATTGAAACCTGTAAAACTGGTTTAATTCGTCACAGCCAGCACTCTTCAGGTGTGAGGGTCTTCTGCTCAGAATGAAACGCTAAAATGTTTGTGTATATTCTAATGGTAGTGGGGGCAGGGTGTGTGGGAACAGGTTTGTTCTTCACACCTGAAACATTTTCTCTGAAAGGATTTTCTTCGAAGTTTAACCGATCTTGTTACAGCATGTTACAGTTTACTATTATTAACCATATTAATTTTAAGTGCTTAATGTAAAATCTTGTAAAAATATATTTTCATTGTTCAAATATACATTAATATACATTAAGTCTGACTATCATATAATAAATTAAATACAAAACTAAAGAAAAAATAGGGTTAAATATAATTCAAAATATTTTGCTAACAATGTTAACTGTTTATGAATTATAAAATGTATTAACTAAGGAGTAGGATGGCACAGTTGTTAGTATGTTTTTTGTTTTGTTTCTTTTTCATAAATACAACAGTAGTACCTGATGTCTCAGTGGCTTTCAAAATTAAATTATGCATGCAAACCTGTGAACTAGAAAGATAACTAAGATTTTAATACTAATTAAATGACCGCGGGCACTTCCCACCCCCTCTACATTCTCAGAGTAGAACAGACTAACCTTCTAATGAAAGACGGTCCACCCCGCACGGACAGGAAAAGTGCCCACAGGCACTTAAACTTAATATGGTCAGTAACGGTAAACAGTAACATGGTAAGAAGGAGCACGTACAAACGTTTTCGAAATAACCACATGTAAGACTCTGATCCTAAAAATGTTTAGGGAGAAAGTGGAATACTGGTGTGTATTTTTTCTTTAAACTACCAATACCAGCCATATACAGTCTGTAACGTAGGGATTTCTATATGTCTTTATTTAGTGTTTACATTAGTGACAAAGGCTAAACTTTTAGCTTCAGTAACGTGTACATATCTCCCCTTTTTATAAAACCACTTGGTTGAAAACTGTTCCAGAGCCACTGTTGTTTCATCAGTGAAAAGTACATCATGAAATGCCTCTCCCTGTTCAATCCACTGGAAAAAAGAAAAGGAGCATAAAGCTTCTGATGGTCATAAACGATATTCATTTAGGAGCAGCATCAGAGGTATGTTTTTAACTGCACTGCATTGGAGAGAATACCATAGTGTGTTTTTTTTTTTACTCCCTGGCGGAAACTGGCTTCCAGAAGAATCAGTATGGCTCTGAGATTAAATAAAACTTCACAGACATTAACGAAGAGCATAACGCGTGTACTGTATACACTGCAAGTACTGTACAACCCAACTCTCTGCAGGAGTGCTGGCTGTGACGAATTGAACCGGTTTCACGGGTATTTTCAAAGTAGGAGGCGAGATTTCCAGCAAAAGACACCCCCCCCCCCCCTCAAAAACCCAGTAAATACAGTACCTACTAGTTAAAGGCTAGGCTCCCGACTACGGCGAAAGGAACCCTTCTTTCATTAGAAGACAATGAACATATTTTAGCCCTGAATGAATTAATAGCAAACATGGTTTACATAAAAGACATTTTTCCAAGAAAGTTTAGCCTTTGTCACTAATGAAACCACTAAATAAAGAGATAAATAGAAAAATCTTAAGATTTTTAAAGTACATGACTTTGCTAAAATTTATTTGAAAATAAAAACAATTACAACCGCCAGGGGAGAGAGAGAACAGGGGAGGGATGTTGGTTTTGCATAAGGGGCGGGGTATGTTTAAATTAGGTATGTTTGGGAATGTGTAGTTACATGTTCTGGCTGTTTGTGAATTATCGTTGTTGAGTATGGAGTGTTGAGGTATTGATTTTGTGTAATGCTTTATGTTGAAAATTGAGGTGGATTTTGTTTATGATAAACAGGATAAACTGGGATGGGAGGAAGGTTTGGTTTTGCATAAGGGGCGGGATTATGATAATTGGAGGACTTTGCGAGTGTAAAATGGTTTGATTATTTGATTTTGTATTGTGGTTGTTATCTATGTTTTTGGTTGGTATTATGTTTATATGGTTGTTTTTGTTGGTTGGTTGTTATTATGGTTATTAATAATACGATCTATAGTTGAAATCTGAGCCTTAATAAAAAGAAAAAGCAAGTGATTAGGTTTATGAGCAATCTAATTACTTATTCGTTTAAAAAGCTATATAAAATAAAGTTTATTATTAATTTGCTGGACAGACCGGTGAACATTATTATGCATAAGACAAAGATAACGATCCTGATCAGTTTAGAAATCTGTGTATGCTGTAAAGTTTTTACTTCTTAAACTTTTAAAATACACGTTTTGAATAGAAAGAAATCCTCTTCCTGGTATAGCAAACCAGCATGTCTTTTTTCTCCAATCAGAGGGGTGTCAGATGGTGTCAGCCAATCACCATTCTGCGTTGGGTAGCAACGGGTGACTGTTCTCAGGCGGAAGATGTAAACAGCTTAATGTTCGTGTTAAATATTTTTTTTTAATTCAATTAAACGGGCACAGTTAAGACATTAAATATACATATACATACTGTATACAGTACAGTTTGCATACGGTAATATGTTTATGTTACGCAATTAAAAAATAAATAAATACAAATGAAAAGTCCAGCACCAGCTGGATTCGAACACACAATAGTCACGCACCTAGACCAGTAGGCTACAAGACAGCTCGCATGATCAGCCAGGCGAAACAGCCCTACATAGCTCTGCCTCAGTACACGGATATAATCATACTGTTATTAAATTCTTTAGATACGCGATTCCATATTATATTCCCTTTTAATCAAATTCTAAAAGTATGCTTGTTGACTCCGGTATCACGTTAGTTAAAGACTTCGAAGCTTACAATGTTTAGGGAGAAATGGAATACTGGTGTGTATTTTTTTCTTTAAAGTACCAAGACCAGCTATATACTGTATGTTTACGTTCCAAAATTAATATCGTTTATGGCCTTCACACGTGTTACAGTATGCTCCTATTCTTTTTATGCTCAGCTACTAAGATTTCCCTTCAGTGGTAAAATTCAATATCTACAACGGGCACAGTAAAGACGTTTACAGTAAGTCTTTCTACGACAGACCAACGGACCACGAGTGCCCCTGTCGGTCAACCAATCACGCACCGCGGTATCACGTGTCATCTTACCTGCGGTACGTGTCTGTACCGCTCACTTTGAATGGCTGCATCTGTATGTATTTTTGAATTACAAAGCAGACAGAGTAGTCCCTTAATTCAAAGATCAGATCTTGGCCAAAACAAGACAATCAGACGTGGGCTGAATTCGGAACAGGAACCTCTACTTCGTCGTTTATTGAGCTTTTGATCAATGTCTGAATGAAACAGATTTGCTTTTTTAACTCTTTGATTAAAGTACACAAAAAGCACCTTCCTTCAAACCGGAATCAAACCAGCAACCTAAGGACGCCTTGCTGATTACACTACACTCCTACGCTCGACTAACCGAGCTATCGAAGGTATGTCGGCAGGCTCTCTTGCACATACTGCCTGATGTAGTGAAATGTTCCGGGTGATTTAAATCCCACTTCGACATCAAGTTTCCAACTCGTTTCCTTAGTCTTGTTTACCTTGAATTTAAGCCACGAACCAGGATTCTACTCTATACACTTCCAGGGATCCCAGTGGGCAAAAGACGTATAATATACGTCTATTAAATGCATAACTTAGACGTCTAAATGTGGTCTACAATTCGTCTAGAATGAAATTCTAACATACGTCTAAAGTTATACGTCAATTATACGTCTATGTTTAGACGTTCATTATACATAAATGGTTGGAGTTCTATTATACGGATACATTTCGAGGACTATTATACATATATGGTTGGAGTTCCGGATAACTTTAGAGGACTATTATACGTATATGTTTAGAGGTCTGTTATACGGATAACTTTAGACGTCTATTATACGGATAACTTTAGACATCTATTATACGGATAACTTTAGATGTCTATTATACGTATATGGTTAGAGGTCTATTATACGGATAACTTTAGACGTCTATTATACGTATATGGTTAGAGGTCTATTATACGGATAACTTTAGAGGTCTATTATACGTATATGGGTAGAGGTCTATTATACGTCAAAGATGGGTTTTATAAGTGTAGAAACAAGTAAACCAAGCCAATGATTTGGTTTAGAAATGTATTCTGAAAATACACATTCACACCTGAAAAATTAAATTATACATTGTATGCAATCAATCAACAATCAACATATGGGCAATAATCATAAAAAAACACAACTAGTCTTAAACTTCAGCTACAAATTCTGGTAACATCAATATAAAGTATAGTAATGACAAACATAAACTAATTACATTAACACACTATCTAACTCAAAACCACATTTTGATTCAAATATAAATTTTAAAATGTACAACTTTATTTATTTATCCAAATTCTTTTCAGTGTCCAGATCTCCTGGCCCCCTGCCTTGCATATGCATTCTTCAAGTAACGCATTGCGTGCTCCTTTATATCTTTTTCTTTCGATGTAGGGTGGGACTTCAGCACCGCAGCTAGGAGAAAATTATATAATATTACTACTTGAATAAATGATGGTTAATATCTTCTTGAGTATAATCTCAAAAATGAACCATTAAGGTTTACTAAGCTCAAAGCGGAAATAAACGGATAAAATGTGGCTTGCATCACAGCAATTGAGCAATAAAGTCTGTCCTAATTAAAGAGTACCCAAAGTTTGAAAGTACAACATAGAATAGGAGTACCTTTAATTACTCTATAAAGACTTTCTATAAAAGTGTCTCCCAGGCCTCTCTTTTGTTGTTTATCTTTTCGGTTTGTGCCAGCGAAGTTGAATTCTGTCATCAGTTCATTTGTCATAAGTCTGAAAACCAAATTTTCACTGAGTTTAGACATTTTTTCAAGTGAGTTTCCACTCAACATTTATTTACTCAAATATTTAGGATCAAATGTAGTACTGTAATCCTTATATTTTAAAAGACAATTTTGCAGTTTTACACCTTGCACATTCAGTGGTTAACACATAGGTATCTATAAGCTCAATTCTGTGGATATGTTAATTTGATCGAAGTAAAAATTTAATGTAAAAACATTTTAAAAAAATCAATAAGCAATACCTTGACAAGACTGTGAAAACACTCTCTCTGACATTACTGCCACCTACTCTCTGAAGTTGGTTTATCTGGAAATAATATTATATTAGAAATAATATTAGAAGCTATTTTTACTACTAGATCTTCATTAATCAACTAATCAGACATACCCATTTACACATTCATGGAACAAACACATTTTCACGTATTAACTGCACTTTTTTGCAGTATTATCTCAGTCTAAAAATACAAAGTGACCATTTTTCAAAGTAAAACAAAATTGTAGTAACTTTTTAGAACATGAAAACACATTATTTTGCCATTAAAGGATAAGCAAGATTATACATTATAAACTAAAAATATGAACTTATGCCAGAGATGGATCATATTAATCAAATGTAGGCTATAAAATTATGACCCATCTGAAACCTAGAATATTGGTAGTGAATATTTTCTACACCACAGTGAGAATATAATATCATACCAGCAGGTTTTGATTGTCCATGCTGTCAAGTGCTTGCTCATATGCACAGAACTCTTCCATTGTGGTCCTGATGTGGAATTGGGAGTCCACCGGTTCCGTGGACCTACCCAAACGCCTCAATTCATCCCTCATCTCTATCAGGAGGCCCAATACCCGCTTCTGAAACTCTGAAATAATTTACATTTTATGTCAGCATTTAAAAGGAATTGGGTTAGGATTTTCTTACACTTTTGTCACATTAGCATTACTGTAGTGTTGCTAATGTGCTACATGCAATTTATAATCTTAAAAATAAAAAATTCCCACATCTGTAGTTCATTTTAACTGTACTTACTTCCTTCTGAAAGAGGATATTTCTCTCTTTTCTCTTCTGGTCTGGACATGGTCTTCTGCCTGGGAGACTCTGAAAAGAATTCAGTTATGGAAAACATTTACTTTATCACATAACTTAATATTTCAATTTAGTCATTTAGTTTGTCATAGAACTTCATCTCAATTTCATAGAGTAATTAGATGTAGGCAAAAAATGTAGTAATACCTTCAGGAATGTTGAAGCCAGAACTCGGCACCGTTTTTTTCCTTGGGGAGGTTCTCACCTTTGATGGTTGGGCTTCAATAACATAAAAAATGGTGTTAACTTGTCTTAAAATATGATTGATGATGGTTATCTTCTGAGTACATTAAGAAAACATTTTAACTTTAATTCCAATAACCTACCTTTAAACGTACTTGAACAGCTGAGTGAGCTCTGGGAGACACTCTTCCTAGGAGAGAATCTCAGTTTGGGGGGTGGCACTGGCAGCTTCGGTGGCTTCTTCTTTTCTAAACAGAAAAAATATGGCAGTAAAATATTTCATATCAAATTAAATTATTTAATCAACTTTATCTGTAACTTTTTACAATGAATTTATTTCCTTTATTTTGTGAACTTTGAAGGGAGAGAAACCGACTTACTTGGAGTAGCAGCATCAGAATCAAAGTCTGTAATATAATAGAAAATTTTCATATTTCAATATAATACTGAAAATTAGTTTAATATAGAATAAGCTAACCAAAATTTTAAGCAATTTCAATTATCAACAAATCTGATAAGATTTTTAACATTTTCATACAGAACACCTTTCAAAATGACTTATTTTAAAGAGTTGTAAAAAAAATCAATAACAAGGTACAAGCTAAATGAGGCATCAGTTGATATTAAGAACTGTTTAAAAATATAGCTATTGAGATTGAGATTGTTACTTTTACATACCATCAACGTAATCGGAGAACACCCGCTTCTTACTTTTGCGTTTTGGATTGGGTGTCACATCCTCGTCTTCAGCATCCGTAACAGAGGTGGTTAAATCAAAGTGATCACACTCTGATTTCTTGTCTACAAATAATTATATTTACATTACATATGATCAAATATGAAAAGGGTATTGTTGCACTAATACATGTACATAGACAGTTACTGTAAATATTCAATCGGAATTTATAATAATTAACAGGAATTTGCTCTTATTTTCAAAGAAAGCTATACCTGATATATGTTTAACTTTAATGAGCTTGAAGGTAACCCAAGTATCTTTATTAGGGTTGGCCTTCTCTTTGTATAGTTTTGTGGCCTGCTTTGGATCATTCGGCCACCACACATACTCTCTTCGGGCATCCACCCAGTTTGAGGGCAAGACTCCCTCAACCTCCCCCTCCTGCTCTATCCAAACTGCACGTGTCCACATCACCTGAAACAGACATACACATTTTAATTTTGAGTCTTAATTCAGATTGTGGTGCTGATTACTAAACGTATGTTCGCTTATAATGATTATACTCAATAAAAACACATAATTCAATAATAAACATTCTGCTTTATTTATACATTTGTAGTTAGATGGTATTCACTACATGCAATTCCTCACAAACTTTAAAATTTAAACTTCACCATGAGAAAAGAGCAGACTGAAGCATCCTGTGTGAATCAAAGTTGCAACTTCTTCATGGAACAGGATTATGTTCTATGCCATGAAGAAGAGGGAAAAGGACATAACCAGCACCATATGGGAGACACACTACTTTTCTGTGCAACTCTTTTACAGAGAGGAATTTCTCCCTTGCATGCACCTCCAGACTATTAACATATACAATATTAAGCAGTTTTGACTCACATGGTTCAGTGAAGAAGTTACAAGTCTGAGTTTGTCGTACAACATCACATAGAAGACTTCTGTCTGCTCTTTTCTCCTTCACAAATGCAAAGTCCTCATTATCCAACAGGAAACAACAGTCTTTTTGTCTTGACGAAATATACATCCGTGAACCAGATGCTTCACAGTTGCTCTGAACTCTTTCCTTCTCCTTCATTCTCTTTACTACTTGAGCTATAGGGTTATGACTGTTCCGCACTAGTTTCTTCAAGGACTGTAAAAAGTTTTCAAATGGGAATGCAGATACATAATTTAAGGAACAATTAAATTGTACCACATCCTGATGTAGATGTCTCAAACTGTGCACATTATATACAACAAATGTTGGTCCATACAAATGCTGAGCATTGTCAACAAAGGTATCAAGCAGTTTTTGGGCATAGTTGAGATAGGCATTTCTCTTTCTTTCGTCCGAGTCCAACATAATGGAAAGAGCAACTGTTAGCATCAGAAAATGGGTGTATAGTTCCTTTGATACAACATTACGAAGCACAATGGGGCCTGTATACAAAAGGAACTGGCGGAACTCTGTAGCCTTCCATCTGTCAAGCTCTGAGAGGGATCTTGGCTGTCTAGCAAATTCCCCAGGCATCTTTCCGCTAAGAATTTCCAAATTATCAGAAATTTCTTTCCTCTGCCTGACAGACAGTCGACATTTAGGTGGTCCTTGCTTTAAGAAAATAAGAATTCTCTTGCCAACACCAAGACCTAGATGCATGTAGTCAAGGGAGAATTGGCTTATGCACCCAATTCCAGCAGCAGCTAAGGGAGAAAGTCTTTGTTGGTGTTCCTTGTACTCAAAGTTCTTGAATTGTTCATCTGTATGATCATTACATGCCTCGTCCCCTGTGAAAACAACTCTTCCCTCCCAGCTCCCTTTAATTTTGCATCTTTCGCAGCCAAAGTACGAATTGTGTCCTTTGCAGCATTTCAGATATGAGCGTGCAGGGGCATCACATATAAAAGCCTTCACAGTAACATTAAATACTCTATCTTCAAAGTGAATGCCATTATTGGTGAGTAACTTTAACTCCTCTAAAAAGTCACTCACATAATCATCAACTGATTCAGGCTTGGACCCTCCACAAAATAATGCTACAATGAAAGGCTGGAATTGGTGAAAAGAGCACAAAATAGGCCAAAATTGCACAGATGTAGATTTGAAGAGAGGAACTCCATCAACATTGATACACAGGTCTACAGAATGCATGCCTTCTTGGAATGTTTTAGAAGATATGTTTTTCAGGATTCCTTTCTTTAATCCAAAGTAAATGTACTGACCGCCGCATTTATCACTGATTTGCACTTTATTAGGTGTTTGAAGGAGAGTCCTGCAATCCTTTGGAAGCTTGTGCCCCTGACGTCTCAATATCTCCAATAAATCATTGAAACACTGTCTTTTACAACCATGCTTTGCAGACCAAGCTACAAGTTCGGTAGATAGATTTGGCCTTGCTGGGTCAGTCTGTGCCTCATCTACAAGGTCAGTAGATTCAGGACTGGGGTCAGTTACATCAGATTCATCAGAGTCAGAAATTTCAACCTCATTCAAGATTTCTTCTTCAGAAGTAATAACTTCTTCAGTGTACCCATAGTCATTTGAATCCTGGTGTGTAATGTCATCACTGACACAAGCACCCATATCACCAGAGGACTGTTCCACATTCTCGTCCGTGGTGTCATCTATGTGAAAACTGTCATCTTGATCATCACTGCTGGATTCTGCAAGAGCATTTAGCTCTGCACGTCGCTTCCTCCATCGGGATAAATAGTGCTTTGACATAAAGTCTGATTTGGTGTGCCCCCTGCGTGCTGATGTGCACCTACAGATAATTGTAACACATGCAAATAAACAGTAAATAAACAGTGACTGTTGTATGTAAGGTACTATAAGGACGATGTAATATAAAAGGAAATGGTATCAACTTTTCTTAAGAAAATATAAATAGAAATTGTCATTCAAAGAAATCAACATATAATTACATTTTTTTTCAGGCAGGTGGCAAGACCCCCTCGCGAAACTCCTGTATGCAAACCTGTGTAAATAAATTACATACAGCACTGTTGCATGTTTTAGACCATACCGTATGCTCGGTAATTTCCCGCCATTCCTGTCATCAGTTTTATTTTTGGTATTTTAACAGAGATTTTCTACCGTTTACATTTATATAATCTAATTTGATTAAGAGAACAAAATGACTGCGATAAAAATGTTGTTAACTTCAAAAGGGTGAGTAAGAAAGGTCACACTACGCAGGTATTTCCCGTATATCATTGCCTAGTTAAATTTAGAACAATAACATTATTTCAGAAATCACACAGAAAGGAGTATAACTCCGCGATTATTTTTTCCCATAAAAACATATCGTTATTCCTTAAAGTTGTCTTGCTGAGGCAATTCTAATTTCTAAGAATATCCATATATTTTTAGGAGAATCAGAGAAAATTATCATCACATACTTTACAAATTTATGGGGTACTATAACATTAAGGGTTGTTTAGCATTGACGTTGTTAAAGGTACATGTTACATACTTATTTTCAATGACCTGCTGAACATGTGCTGTTTTTTCTGATTCTCAAATTAGAGAAACGGCAAAACGATTTTGTGTAATCTTCCCCTTCACACTATTTTTATGTGCCATTTTTTGCTTATTAACATACTTTTTTAATCAAAATAATATTAAGTAAGATCTGTATGTATTCAGATAGTATTATTATTATTATTATTATTTATACTTACTCGTCAAAAGAGGATCGCTGCGATATTCGCGGACTTCTTCTACGATTGAAAAACGTGGCCAAAATGGCGACCAACGAATACTAGCAATGCATTGTGGTATATAACCGGAAATTATACTGGGTTAGATATTTTCTCAACGTATGCGTTTATTAATGTTGTCGATATTATGGTTGAAATTTAAAATTGATAATACATGTGCCCCCTGCTATGTGCTGATGTGCAATTTTAACGCATACAGTTAGTAAGGATCAGTCACTGTTATTATATACAGTATAATGACATTATGGAAAAGGATTGGGAACAGGCCTGGCGTAACGGGGGGAGGAGTGTCGTCCCTTCAGTTTTGGGCAAAAGGATTTACTTAACTTAATTTGCGCCATAAAAAAATAGTTGTACTTTGTCAATGGTCAGACAATACTAAATGACACGAACAGTCACTCAGTCTGTTTGATGGGCAGGAGGGCTATCCGTCCAGGAACTGCACATATCAGTGTCGTTATTGAGTGTCAACATTACGATCCTGTTTGCTCAGGTGGACCGATTCCTTGCAGGAGTTTATCATTATACTTAAAATCGTTATATAACTAGGACTAGTTATAGCAGTCTGTGCTTTCTGTTGGTTTTACAACATTTTTTTCTTAACGATTCAGAACGTCCATGTAGCTGCAAAAATGAACGCTGGTACTTTTCGCTCCAGGCAATACAAACCGTGAGAGTGACGAAAAATGTGAAACTGAACTTCATCACAAATACCAGATTGCTAGTCGTTATCTTCTATCATGAAGCACTAATCAATGGCATAGCTGCGAGATTTCATTTGGGTAGCTGCACCGTACAGCTCCGTTTCAACCGAAATATCACTCCCCCCTCAGAATTTCAGACGCCCCCCTACAGCTTTTTCCCCGGGCACCGCGCACTGATGGGGGACAGGGTATCCAGGAAATGGTATCAACTTTTGTAAAGAAAATAAAAATAGAAACTCTATAGGCACTCAAACATTTTACTGTTTTTTTTCAGGCAGGTGGCAAGACCCCCTCAGCAAAACCCTTGTATGCCAAGGTGTGGGCATTGATTCGTCGAATATACGTATATTTATGGCGAAATTACGTCTATACGTATATATACGTCGCCTCGACGTATAATCAACGTCGAATTGCAACCGTAAAATCGACGACATGAATAAACCCATATATAACATCGAAAACACATCTAACACAGTGCCTGAGGCTTTTTACTGTATGTATCGTGTGTGCCGCAACTAGGAGTATACGGCACTCTGCACAGTGCACGAAGTAAATTATTTTGCAGTAATTTATTTATGATATTTACTATATTTATTATACACGTGTAAATTAATAACTGCAAAATAATTTACTTCGTGCACTGTGCAGAGTGCCGTATACTCCTAGTTGCGGCACACACGATACATACAGTAAAAAGCCTCAGGCACTGTGTTAGATGTGTTTTCGACGTTATATATGCGTTTATTCATGTCGTCGATTTTACGGTTGCAATTCGACGTTGATTATACGTCGAGGCGACGTATATATACGTATAGACGTAATTTCGCCGTAAATATACGTATATTCGACGAATCAATGCCCACTGGGATATTACAAAATGTTTGATGGGGCATCAATCATTCCAGGCGGAAATTGACTCCTTTTTTTTCTCGAGGGATCATATTAAACATTTCATTAGTATCGAGAGGAGGATCACCATGAGACACAAAACAAACAGTTTCTTTCTGTCTTCATTAGAAAGTAGCATTTGTGCTACATTAATAATATTTTCGTGGAAATAAAGAAGTTGTAAATTTTAAAATTTATATTTGAATCGAAATGTGGTTTTGAGTTAAATATTAGCGTGTTCAAGTAATTAGTTTGTGTTTGTCATTACTATATATTACTATATATATATCGCCATATTACTAGAATTTGTAAGTTTACTAGTTGTGTTTTTTAATGATGATTAGACATTTGTTGATTACAATATTGTATATAATGTATAATTTGAACTACATATTTTCCAGGTGTGAATAATTGTATATTTTAAGAATACATTTCTAAAATAAATCATTGGCTTTATTTACTAGTTTCTACACCTATAAAAATCTTTCTTTGATGCATAATTGACCTTTAACTATATATGTATAATAGTCTTCTAAATGTATCCATATAATAGAACTCCAACCAATTATGTATAATAAACATATAATCATAGATGTCTAATTGACGTATAACGATATACGTATATTAGAATTTCATTCTAGACCAGTTACGGAGCACATTTACACGTCTAAGGTATGCGTTTAATAGTCGTATATTCTACATCTTTTGCCCACTGGGATGTGCCGATTTTAACTTAGCAAACCAAGATACACATTTTCTAATGAAGCCTTAATTAAAAGACAGTTTATTTCTCGAAAGCGTGTTATGTAAAAAAAGAGAAAAACAAAAATATATGGATGTCAATCTTTCAAAGCTGAAGATTTTACTTTTGAAAAAATGACATTTTATGTATGCAGATGCATTCGCTGGTTTTAGAACTTTGCTGTACTTCCTGAATCATTTTCAGTATTATAAAGTGGGTGTAGATTTTTCTTTCATGTTAGGACGCGAGTGTGTACATGTGTTTGATTTTTGTTTCACTGATTCTCATTGAAGATTTGGGAATTAATGACAAAAGAATCAGTTGCCTCAGAAAGCAGAAGGTTTGGTTCTCAACGATATTGAAGACACGTCCATGTAGAGCAGCGGGTGATGATTTGTACTATAAAAGACCAAGTGCTCAAAGTGACGTCTGCGTTTGCCGTTTAGACTTTTCATCTCGGGCGCGCTTTTAGAAAGCAAAGATAGAGCAGTTGTGTTGAATCGCTATATGGCAACTATCAGCAAAGTGGCGCAGCGGGAGCGTGCTGGGCCCATAACCCAGAGGTTGATGGATCGAAACCATCCTCTGCTATGTACACTGTATGCATGATTGATTTAGCACACCATCAATTTAATGAAGTGAATTTAAACTGATTTTTTCTCTCGTGTGTATACAAGCTTCACACTTAAGGTACTCTTTCGTCTTTACCAATAGCAGATGCCCAAATGTATCTTCATAGTTTCCTCAATTCCTTCAAATTAACATCCATATCAAACCAATTATGTGTATATATATATTACAATTAAGGTACATATTAAAAATATCAACGCACATTTGTATAATGCTCATTTAATAATGATTGTCAAGGATTGTCAAGTTCTCCAACAAATCTGTGTTCTAATTTTAAAATATTTTTGCTAAGGATACAACGGGTGTATAAATGAATTCTCCCAACATTCAGTTAAAGAAAAATTCCACACGTGAAGATGGTTTTCTTGGACATTGACTTAGGTACTTAATTGTTTACTTGTTGTAGTTGCACATGAGTAAAACACGAAGATCTCCTGCAACATTCAAGAGGGTTTGCGAAGAAATCCCTTCAATTTTTAGCGGAGATTATGTTTACATCATCACAATCTGAAGCACGTCCCTGAGTGCGTTTGACCCAGCAGCCCTTTGTTTAACAGCTGCACAGGGACACAATCCCGTTGCTTTTCACAAATCACTGGCATTTTTTTGCAGCATTTCTTCTGTCCTGAGAAGCAAGATTTGTATTTTATCTTTCAGAAGTTGTATGAATTTCTTGAAGTTCAGAAACAACTTGTTCCAGAAAGGAAATGAACACTTGCTTCAAAGTAAATCAAGACGTATGTGTCTCTTGCTGTGTGTGCTCTTATCTGTCCATCTCTCTTTCCTCTTCTCTCTGGCAGTCTGTGTAGAGTATCTGAAGGGGATGTAACACCACTTGGAAAAGAAGAAAAATTCTCAGAGGCAGAATTAAAAATCATCATTCTCTTCTCAGTCAGATTCACAGCTCAGACTTACACTCAGACAGGATCTCAACTCCATAGTGCTCTCTATCCTCACAATCCAGAACCAGAACATATTCAGACAATCAGTGCTGCTACATGAACAATATCAGACAGAACGGCCTGGACTCATGTCACATTTCCCCCTTTTATCCTTCCTCCCAGCCCTCTTAGAGACATAAAAGAGCTCCTGGTTCTCCTCTCTGTGAACTGGGCTCAGGGGTCACTGATCTGGCAGTTGTGGGCTCTGTTCCAGGTCGAACGCAAGAAGATTCTATTAATGCTTTGCAGGACTTCCAGCCCTTCAGTATTACTTTCTTTACTGTATGTCAGCCTCCCAAAATGTTTATAAATGTTTTATAACACATATCAGTGTGTAATTATCTTATTATTTATATAGAGTATTTATGTAATAAATACCAGTATTGACACTATGATCAGTATATTGATTATTTGTAGCCGATGGTCCGATGGTCGTGTCTACAATAGTGACCATTTGACCAGTCTGTAGCTCTGAGCAGTGGGACTCAGATCTCACAGAAGACCCGTCTGTGTGTGATTCCATACCAGCCCTGGGATTCAGCTACTCTCACAAATGTCTCATAGACCGTCTTATAAATTTACAATTAGATGAAGTCATGTAACAGTTTTACAGATAATTTAAATAATCGGACAGCAATTTTGGCAATGGATACATCTCCACATGGGGGAAAGAAACTGAAATATATGTGCTCACTGTAAAGTAGGAAGAGGTGGTCAGACAAGCAAAACCACTTTGCAGATAATGTGAAGTGACATTGTTTTGTGTCAATCAGCTCACAGATTTCGCTTCATGTGCCTTAAGCTGTGAAATTTGTATGGTTGTTGAATGAGATTGGTTTCTTCACAAGCCCTGTCAATTGCCAATGGAGAGCTTGCCGACGCACACCTTCATGAAGACTCTCTTTTCGATTTCATTGTCAAGTCGCCTCCTTTGCATACAATAGTAGCACCGACACTAAGAGAAAGGATGAGAAATGGCGTTTATCAAGCGATTGCAGTGTTTGTTTGACTGAGGATCTTTGTGTGCTGAACTGGCCTCTGGAGAAGTGAAGTGCAGTAAAACAGAAGGTTTGTGTCACTCAAGATTGTTACAGAACAGAACAATACAATTACAATACTTTTGTGAGAGTAAATATTACTGGTGCATCACAGTTCTTATAATGGTGAAAACAGGAGCACCTTCTTTACATTTTTGACTGAAGTATTTAAAGAAATAATATCACTATGCAATTCATAAATGCAATTGAGCTCCTCTAAATGTTCTAGTCTAATGAAACAATGTATAGAATTAGGTGACAATATCGGAATTCATTCAAATGAAAATTAAAAGATTAATTTTCAGCAACAAAAAAAGTGCTCGGAAACAAGAATGAAACCTTACATTCACCCTCTACATTAGCAGCGAACAGTAGGACAGAAGGTTAGAGTCACTGGACACTGCGTCAGAGAGGCCGATCTCTTCTCCCTCATTATGCAGGCTTACCCACTCATGATGAACTGTCCTCCAGCAATACTCAGCTGCCATCATCGACTCAGACATGACGCTCATGTACATATTATACCTTAATATGGCACTGCGTTACAATAATTTGATCAAAACAACTGGTGAAAAAATAATAATCAAATATTTCTTTCCTTCTTTTAGTAGATAAAGTCTACTTTATCCAAAAAATAAAACAAGATTTATTTTTTTTATTAAATCTGTCCAAAAAAAATAAATTTGTCCAAAAAAGAAGCATTTATTCCTTTCCTCTCCTACCAACCCTTACTAGTCACCTAGTTTTTAATTAAGAGCTGGATTTAAGCTCTAGTCTCTTTGGGGGTGTGAGTTGGAATCCCACTGCTGCCAAATATCTCCATCTCAGTGTTAAGAAGCAAAAAACACACATCTGCTGCAGACGTAACAGGAGAATTTGTGCCATTCAGCCTTATAGCGTGATGTCATTTTCTCATGCTCATTTTTAGATGCTTGTGATCGAATCTATGATTCTTATGAGTGTGCCCTCCATAAAGGTAACACAGATATAACGTGCCAAGTTTTCAGAGAACCGCATTAAATACAGGTCAGAAGAAGGCGACAAAGTGTCCGCTAGGCAGTTCAGCGATTTCAATGGTGTTCTCTGTTGTTTAGGTCCAGAATGACACCCGTTACAACCAGGAAACACACAGTGTCAGGCATCAAAAAGACTTCCCATAACCCTGATCCTCTCCTTGATCCGGTGATGGCATCCAGACATTTCCTGCAACAAAGCCAGGATACGGTCTTCAACAACACGAGTGAAAAGCTAATTCCCAACCTTTGCAATCCTTTGCAAAGAAGGACCGCATGTGCTCAGTGTTAAATGCACTGTTCATTATTAATAATAATAATAATCTTTACATTATATAGCACCTTTAAAGGTGGCTTTTCAAAGCGCTTTACAGAATGACAACAATAAAGTTAAAAAATACACAAGATAAGCAGGATGAGAATACACAGTTAGAGGAGACAATAGATGGTGGTATTAAATACAGTAGGAACAGAGGGGTAAAGAATAGTTCATTAAAGGCTCTTCTAAAGAAGAGGGTTTTGAGTCTGGATTTGAAGGAGTTTAGAGAAGGTGACTCTCTGATATCCTTGGGGATAAAGATCCAGAGCTTTGGGGAAAACAGCAGAAGGCCCTGTCACCCATAGAGTGTAGTTGGACTGGGGGACAGATAGGAAATCACAATTAGAAGAGCGAAGGTTGTGAGGTGGGGAGTAGGGCGATAACCCAGACAGGTACTGAGGTGCCAAGCCATGGAGAGCCTTATAGGTGAGCATGAGGATTTTGAAGTTGACAGGAAGCCAGTGCAAGGAGTCCAGGACAGGAGTAATGTGATCACAGTCCAGTGCTAATTTATTTCTTGTGGCTGGTGGTTCATTTTCAACTGTGGACTCTTAAGAAGTCCTTTATTTGACTTGATCAACACTAATCCCTAGAGGATTTTGAAAGGTTGAATTAAAATGGTACATGACTGTGGTAGGGCTTGAACCCACAACCTCAGAATTAGTTCATTCTAACAAGGCTTAGAAATCCAATGCACTCTCCATTGCACCACAAAGCCAACCAATACATAGCTATACAAAACAGCTACAGAGAGCTGTAACTCATGCTTCTCCTGTTGTCTTTAAATTAAGCTCCATAAATATTGACAATGAGTGGCCTGTTGTCTACGAATAGATACCGGTGGGATTCACACCCAGGGTCTCCTGGGTTTTAGTGAGGCTTCTTAACCAGCTAAGCCACGGTGCCAAACCTGCTAAATGTTATCCACAACTTCAAACACCTGTGAGAAACGGGCAACTGCAGTGTTACGCCTGCTGGCTCAACAGATAATCCTTTTCGAAGTTTAAGGAGAGGATTTCTTTGTCAATTCAATTAAACGTTTCAGAAATGCTGAACGATTGATGTGTTTCACACGCAGCGCGGGCTCTCCTTTGCTTACAAATATTATTTTTCAATTTACTCAACTACGATTTTTGCTGAGCATTTTGTTTGATTGCTTCCTATTGTATACTGCACTGATTTCTGTATTGTTCAATTTCCCTGTTGATTTTAATTTTTTGTTTTCTAAGACAATCAGACCAGCTGTTCTGACCTGTACTGCAGGTAACACCCCATGAGAAACATCATGAGCATCTGTAAAAGCTCTCTACCTGCCCACTCCCCACACCGACGTGTGTGAGCAGGGATTTAAAGGGACATTCTTAAGTGTAGAAATATTTTATCGTTACATACTTTTTCTGTGCAGTTAGTTCTCCTTCAACTCCGCCCAACAACAGAGGTCGTTTTTAATACAGGAGTAAAGGCACATTGCACATCTGCAAAACATCACGTACAGGTTTAGGGAGAGCCACATCAGTGATTGGAAGGTAGGAAGTTTCGGGTCACTTTTTTATTATAGATTCAAGCAGCCCTGAATAACTTTTCAAGAAACATTTCAGAATCCCAGTCACGTCCAGTATGATTGCTACACAGGTCTACAGTATACAATCAGAATACTGTTTGTGCGTTATATAAAACACACTGCCCAAAGCATTTCTAAAACAGGAATTAGACGTTTTGGAATGCGGCCTCCTTTATAAATAAAATAAAAGGTCTGAAGCCTGCTCCAAAGAAGCACTATATTCAAAGCTGACAAAGAAGTGATAGGAAACATCTCGGAAAACGAAGGTGAGCACTTTATACACAAAGTAAGTGTTTTTGTAACTCTAGGACGTTTTGTGAAAATGTTTGATGTGCAGAAGGGCTATCCGTCCAGGAACAGCATGTTACATAGTGTCTATGTTTTGGGGTGACAACATTATTACGACCTTATTTGCTCAGTTGGACCAATGCCTTGAAGTAGTTTATCCTTATACTTACAATTGTTATATAACTAGGATTGTAGTTATAGAAGTTTGTACTTTCTGTTGGTTTTACAATGATTTCTTAACGATTCAGAACGTAGCGCAATTGGTCAGGTTGGGGTGCTTTTAAAGCGGAGTTATGCCGAGGTTGTGAGTTCAATCATCACGTGGAGTAGTTTCTGTTTTCAGCTACAGAAACTCGCTGTTGAATTTAAGTCCGTTCTTGTGTTGCTTTTTCCGCTCGATGGAGCTGTGTTAATGCAGGCACACCTGCTTCCACGTCAAGTTATTTTACTGTTGCTCACAAACCAACACACTGCAGACACCTCTGATATTGTCAATGCTTGTGGGCCACATGTTCCTGCTGTCAGCCTACCATGTTCATGCACATCTAGAAATATTACTGTTACAGTATAGGAGTGAACAAACAAAATGAAAGCACACCAAGTTTAAAAAGGTCAAAATGTGTCAAAGCCCTTCCTCAACGAGGATGGGGTTCAAACCTACTTGTGCAGAGTATAATGTATTAAGAAGTTATTGCTTTAACCACTAGGCCACCTCCATACACACTTTAGCCCCTTCCGGACATGAGTTGGCTCTTTCCCCATGCTCGAGGGTAATTTTCCTCTTCCACCTACAATTTCAACATTTACCTTGGGAGATGTCAAACCACAGAGCCTGTGCTGCGCTTCAGTGCCAGCTGTAGTGGACACCCCGTTGAACATAAAAAGCAAATTGAGCTCCTTGGACATAAGCCATTTCTCGTCACTTTGCTCAGCGAGCAGGCTCAGCGCACACTGAATGCAGGTGTCTCAGAGCAATTGAGATGTGTCCAAGTGGCTGTAAAAGGGATATTTGATGCCAGTGCCATGGCTTAGTTCTCCGACAGTAGGCGTAGCGGCGCGCCGGTTGGAGTATTCTTGGTCGCATTTAATGGCAACGTCATGGCAACATCAGCTCAAACCACCAAATGGAGACGGGCGTGCCGACAAGCTGACCCTGCTGATGCGGGATTAACACTATGATAAGAGAATGCTGTGGCTTAGTTGGTTAAAGCGCCTGCCTAGTAAACAGGAGATCCTGGGGTTGAGTCCCAGTGGTGCCTGTCTTGCCACACAGTTTATCATTATGGACAGCAACATGCTTCTACATTAAATTTAATGGAAGTGTTCATTTAATTTTTGGAACAACTTGTTTTTAAAAAAATCCATACAAATTGCGAAAGATAAAATACTCATCTGTTTTGTCAGTGAAGAGGAATTACTGCCAGCTGGCAAGGAAACGAGAAAGATTTTTTTGTCTTTAGCCAAAAACCTGTGAATGTAGAAGAAAGGTGATGTGCGTTAGTTTCTATGGCACAGTCAGTCAGCGTATCCTTCAGTTAAACATAACGTTGGTAAATCAAAAGTCCCAAAGACGCATTTCAAATTAATCCGACCTCAACACCGTCTCCCCTAAATGTGATGGGGTTTCTTTGGATGTCCTTAAGCATCCTGATAGTTGCAGAGATTTCAAACTTTTGGCACAAGTCAAACTACAAGAAGTTAATAGTTGAGCGCCTATGTCAATATCACGGGAATGTGACTATGTAAACTTAAATAGTATTCAAAATATTGCAATTTTGTTGTAGTTTAAAAAGATATTTTAGCTAGGGATCCTCAAATGATGAGGGTAGAAAAGAGAACTATTCGACACCATCAGGAGTGCTTAACGTGATACAAGTGTTTTTTAATCACAAAGTGAAAATAGTAAATTTGTCTTTCACTTAGGCGTTCATTAAAAGCTCATTAAACAATGAAGGAGAGGCTCGTGTTCCGAATTCTCTGCGTGTCTCATTGTCTTGCTTTGATTTTTAAAATGTACACTGTTGGCTATTCACTCTTCCTAACACAATTAAAGAGCCGAGTTTAGTTCAGAGGTAAAGCATCTCATGCATCGTTTTCTATCACCAGCATCTCCACTCTGGATTTCTTTTTAAGCGCCATATCTTTTCTGTGATTTCTTTCGTTTGAATTCCCTCATTCCCAATTTCAGCGCGACACATAAACTCGTTTGTCTGTTTTAAAGAGATGCAGTTTTTAAAACAGACAAAATGAAAGACTGTTTAACTAAATACACATAGAAAACGTGCACCTAATTGAGAAAATTTGGACTGGGGTGATTTATTATTGTAGCGGCGCAAGCTCACAGTGGTGCACTTGAGGAATGCGGTACAAGGGCCAGTGGTGCATTGGATAACGCATCTGATTACGGATCAGGAGACTGTAGGATCGTAATGCTCTTAAACCCAATACCATAACCGTAGTGTGTTCAGTCCCACACAACCTTTCTATCGACTGAATAAGCCTCCTGTTCCATCTCCATCTTCTTCCCACACATTCCGGCTATTTCAGCACCGTTATTGTTGGACCACAGTCACAGATACGTAAGGGACACTATTCTGAAGAACCGTCTTAAATAAATAACGTTGCAAAAGGTAACGATAAGGGTTTCTTAATGTAACCTTACATTTGGCCGTACAATACAATTTTCTGTACCCTCAAAAAACTAAAAAAAATTATTACTGCTTTCTCCTGAGAAACACAAGTGTAGTGTCAAATCACAATAAATAATACAACAAATATACTAAATTAACACCCAGATATGACAGCACACAGCTATGACAGAACACATTGAAGACTTAAAAGCCCTTTAAATTTTTATTTCCTTATTTTCCATTCTCTTCCCTCCACAGGATAACTGAAAACTAACTATAATAAAGACTGTATATGCATTACTTGTTTACAGCTACTAATAAAGATATACATGGAACTTAATTATTAATAAATAACACTTTTATTAATAAATACGTGTAATGATAACATTCATTGTGAATATTTGTGGTGTCTGGAAAGCAATTTTAGTTAAATATAATAATAATTTTCAAGCAAGTGGTGCATAACCTTGTTACTTAATGAGTACATTATTTCCATTACATTCAAGACAGTTCTAATGTGATCAATTGTTCTGCTTAGTCCGCTACTGAGTTGCTTAAAACCTATGAAGAGGTGGTTTAAGCTAGACTCCTAATGCAGTAACATCTAACGGGCAGCAGCTGTTATTTTAGGTTTGTTGCAATTGAGAACAGGTTTAGTACAGAGTTGCTGACAAATTTCAACGGAGTTTATTGAATATAAGTTTATTGCAATTGACCCATTGTAGCTACCAATCAGCAGCAAGGAAAAACAAACTTCACTTGTGCCTGTCAAAAAAAAGGAAACAGAGTAGTAGTTTATGTGGTAATTTCAGGTACTGTACAATGTAAGAACTAATGTTAACTACTCCCATAGTAATGCGTGGGGTCCTATCAATAGAAAAAAACAATTGCTGTAACCCGAAAATACAACAAACACAAAACAAGAAGCCTTCCAGGAACCTAGGTAAATCCCGATAGTTGTCTAACAACTACGAAAAAAAAAAACCAAACGCAACAACTTCAAAAGAAAAAGAACATTAAAAACAAATCTGGGGAACAACAAAAACACAGAGTCTAATGCGAGAGCTTTTTCAAGTCTTCAGTGCTCCTCTCGTCTCAGTAGACCTCTCTCATATATTTGTGTACAGGTCAGCTGGAGATACACAGCTGATGGTAATTTAAGTAGGAAGCTGCGTCAGCATGTATGGGCTTCAAAGGAAAAAGTCAAGGTTTATTCCATGCTGAAAAGAGAAGGAAACACAATGTTTCAGCTGTGGAGCCTTATTTGATTGTGACTCGAAGTAAATCTTCACTTCTTCGTTTGATGTTAATTTATCTTCATCAGATACCTGATAGTATCTAAACTTAACAGTTGCTTTCAGTAGCTAAAGCTCTAGGTGAGGCTTGAACTCACAACCTCGGCATGACTCCGCTGTGCACTACTGTATAAGTACCAAACACGGACCGATTGCGCCACTGGAACTGTGCAAGGTATGCAGAAACACAGGGTGAAACCGGTTTTGGTTGTGGATCCATCTATACATGGGGAACACTAAAATAGCAAGGAAAATACAAGAAAAGAAACTGAAAGAATTGTGCTAACAGCAAAGGGGGACGGAGGGAGGTGGTCGGACAAGTAAATCAGCCTGGCAGATTATTTGTATCGTCATTTTTTGAGTCAATCAGCAAACAGATTTCTCTTCATGTGCCTTAAACTGTGCAGTTTGTATCTTCGTTGTAGATAGGTTTCTTCAGAAGTCCAGTAAACTGACAATAATGGAGAACTAGCTGACGCACCCCGTCGTGAAGACCCTCTGTAAGGTGATTACACGTTTCATTTTCAAGTCGCCTCCTTTACACGCAATTGCTGCCCGGACACTGAGAGAAAGCAGGAGAAATGGCTTCAATTTCAACGTGAAAGCACAGTACAGGCTCGATGGCTTCACATCTCCCATCAATCAAATAAAATTGCAGTAAAGCGATCTAAATATGACTCTGAAGTACTGGGAAAGATGATTATTTTGAGCGTGCCTCCCAGGGTCTGCTACGAGGCTGAAGTTACAGTAGCTTCTTATTCACCAGCTTCTTATGCGTGTTTTTCGTTCCACCTTAAATGGTGCTGCTGTGATGTTATGTCACCTTTCGCCTGTAGATGGCTCTCTTCAATCAGTACTAATCCGGCTGGAATACTGTAGACATCTTCACTGAAAGGGGATATCCAAATAGCGACTGTCCAAATTATATTTTTGTATGGAAATATTTCAGAAAATCGCAAACCAATTTTAAAAACTCACCACAACACAGACTTACACTGGGAAAAGATGATTGCACTTTCTGCTTATTGCTACGGCCTTCCCCCCGATTATGAAAATGTCTCACAGTTCTGACACCGCCGTGTGAAAGACAATGTAACAGACTATCAAAATCCTGAAGTACAAGAAATTTTAATGCACCAGTTTTTTAAATATGACCCTCTGATCCTGGCATGTCAGAATACATTTCGAAAAAGTATGGCATGAATTGCACGAATTGCAATGGCACAAATTATTGAGAATATCACTGACCTTGCCGATATTTGCAGGGGATACGAGTGTTTTGCACATGTTGAACTACGACACGTCAAAATTGAGCTCCTTAGTCAATATCACCGGGAATGTCCAATAATGACGAACATCAGAAGCTTCAAGGAAACTTAGACTTCGACATGGAGTTTTATCTTCGAATGGAGGGTGGGAGAATTCATTTATACTCTCGTTGCTCATTAGCTAAACTATTTAAAAAATATATGACACAGATTTGTTCGAGAAAATTGTAATTGCCTTAAAGAGAATCTTCTTGAAGATGTGCACCAGCTAGCTCTCCACTGTCAATTGACAGGACTTGAGAAGAAACTGTTCCCATACAACCAACATACAAATTACACATCTTAAGGAAATCCGTGTACTAAATAACATAAAACTGTCGCTGCAAATTATCACCAAGCTGTTTTATGTGTCTGACCACCTCTTTCCTACTTTGCAGCGAGCACAAATCTTTCTGTTTCTTCATCGCTATTTTACTGTCTCTTTTCCCCATGTGGAGATGGATCCACAGCCGAAACTTTAGGTCAGTTCCTGTTATTCTGTCTGATTGAAAGAGCTTTATTAAAGGCACTCCCATCTCTGCAGGAAAGTTATTGCTGCTCTCAACACAATATACTGCAGCCAAATATAGCGATAGTGTCACTGCCTGTGGGCCACGTGTTCCTGCTGTCAGTCTATTATGTCATGTTCATCCACACCCAGAAACATTACTGCTGTAGCACAAGAGTTATATAGGCGCAGTCCATAGAGCATGAATCTCTTAATCTCAGAACTGTGGGTTCAGCCCCCACATTGGGTCCCTCTGTGTCAATTTCATCCCCCCAATCCTCCTAGCATGACCTGATGGCGTAACAGTGATACCCAGTACCCAGCGTAATTCAGCTTTCTTTCCACTTGATTCAGATTTTGATCTGAAATCATTGGCCGAACAAGAGTTTGTCTAAATCGAGGGAGATCTGCTCACAAGCAAGTATTAAACACTTCAGCATTTTCTGTTCGAATACCACACTTTGTCAAAACACTGCCGCTTCTTAAGCTAATAAGTAACGGTTTTTGAGCACGCATTGTATTGTTAATGCTTATATTAAAAAAGCATAAATTCACATAATGGAATTTGGACTGAACATAGTAGTCCAGCCCCTTTACAACATTACATACCCTCTGATTAAAGCTTAAAACTACAGCAGCAGGAGTAATAATAATGGCAACAACATGTTTGGAGTTCGGCATTTCATTTATTCTGCGGAAACATCGTATCAGAATTAACTGTCCGAGATAAAAGAGTAATTGCGGCTTCAGGTCGTTTTTACAGAGCATTGCGTTGTTCTGTTCATGCTGATTACACACTTTGAATTTGTCATTTACTGCTTTTCTAGGTTTTTCTGAAATTCCTCGCATTTGAGCCAGCACTAAAATATTTCATTCCCGTCGCTGAATACATCGTGGAAACGGTATTTGCAACGGAATGCTGTCACACATGAAACCTTTTCGTTATTCGGTTCTGAAGTTTGAAAATGAAAATAAAACGGGGGTCACCTCATAGGCTTGAAAGAAGTCCAAGCAGCATAAAAACCCGCGAATTCTCACAAAGGCTGCACCTTTCTTCTGCTGCTTTTATAAATCAGCCTTAAACATTTGAATGCATACCTTACTGTTGCTAATCACATTCACGTATTTACGAAGCTTTTTTGTTGTCCGTTATGTTTTTGCTAAGCAGTTTCTCCGATTTCCTCGTACTGTGATTGTCAGCGAGCACAACAAGACTGAAACAGTGTAAAGGCAGGTAAAAAAGACAGGGTAAAACGCCTGACTGTCGGGAGTGGGATTTGAACCCATGCCTCTATTTGGAGAGTGAAACACAAAGCTTATAAGAAACTGTGAATTTGCTGTTTTAAACTGCTCGACTATCCTGAAAAAATGTGTGCTAATTGCACCAGTCGCATGCGATTTTCCGTAACTTTAGGGCGATTGATACGACTGGACGAACACAATTTGTGGCGTTTAGCATGACATGGAAAACAGTACCGGAGCATTCGGGTCCGGACTACCAGACTCAGAAACAGTTTTTATCCCCGCACTATCAAACTATTAAACTCCCAGCCTCTCTCACTCTCTCCTCACCTCTCACCTATGATCTGAACCTCACAGTGCCTTCTTTCTTACCAAACACCCAAACACACATTGAAAATCTACCTCTACCATACATGTCAAAAGCTCACTCCCCATCATTTCTATCCCTTTATTTCATTCTTTTGATGCGTGTTTTTGCACATAACCTGTTACATTTTTGTTGTTTTGCACACTGCCTGTTGTTGTTTTTTGCACATCGGCTGTCGTCTCAGTCTTTCTTTTGTTATACAATTGTATTGTTGTGTTTTTTTCTTAGTACTACTTATGTCCGAGAGCTAGCTAAATAGCATTTCGTTATACCATATACCTGTGTATGAGTATAATGACAATAAACTTGAACTTGAACTTGACATAGTCTTGCAGGCAGTATATTATTTTATCGTTTACTCGTATAAAAAAGCATGGTCTTCTCGTTCCTAAGTCAGATTTTTAGTGCTTTCGAACGTTACTTCCAACCTGGACTGACAGCTCACCCGATCTGTTTGTGATCAGACCATGGAGTCGGGGGCTATACCAAGCGCACGTTCCTTCCCAATGCTGAGGCGATCATTCGGAAGATGGGTGTGAAGAGAGATAAGCTTTGTCGACTAAAAAACAAGGCAGGGTATGCAAGAATACCAATCACTGGCGACAGTTATGCTCTCTTACTATTGAGATCCCTACATTGCGAGTTTTTTTAAGACTTTGAAACTAAAGGAAAGCGGTGACAAATGAAACAGGCACGGGTGGGGTTTGAACCCACACTATTCGGTTTACGAAACCGACGCCTTACCACTTGGCCACCGCGCCTTCGCGTAAGCGTGGGAATAAGGTTGTTCGAATTATTTTTTTCTGAATCCGGTTTACATCGCCAAATGTAAACGGGAGGCAGCAACAACAATAAAAGAGATACTTGTCCTTAAACTCGGACGTGATGTTCTGCAGACATGTGCACAATGTCCTGTTTTCTTGCAGTGTAGACATTTTGCTGTTCACGCTCCGCATTCATCTGCTTTGTGCGTTATTAGTCCGAACCTGTAACATGTAATGTCAGCCATCCCCTGTTCTTCTATTTCTCTAGAATGACTGCGTCCTGCTGCTCGGCTTTTGTTTGTAAAGTTTGAGCGAGCGCCCCGTTCAGTGTCACTTTGTCACTGTGGTCAGAAAGCATTCTTGATTCTGCTTGAGCTGCTTCATGAATTCTAGCGACTGTAAGAGCTCTTTTTAAAGTCAACCCTTCCTCCTGCAGCAATTTATAGTCTCTTATGTGCACATGTTTCCACAAGCTGATCTCTTAACATGTCAGTTTCCAATACTTCAAAGTCACAAGATTTAGCCAGTTCTCTTAGTGCAGTCACAAAAGCATCAACAGATTCGTCCTGAGACTAAGTTCTCTGCCTAAATTTATGCCGTTCCAAAACCACATTTCTCCGCGGTGTAAAGGAAGCGTCTAAGGCAGCTACAGTCTTTTTCTCCAGGGAGGTTGGCGAAAATCCGCTGCACGGAAGCCCCGATACAGTGCAGTAATGTAGCACGTCTCACGGCATCCTGAGCTTCTGTAGATCCACTGGCTATTTAAAAAAAATCTGTACGACTCCATCCATATCTTGTATTCCGTATACAAATCCGGAGCTCCGAGGTTCAGTAGAAGCGGTGGAAAAAGCTGGGCATAAGCAAAGCTTCTCGGCGCGGCTGCCATATCTTCCATGGCGCAAGCTAAACGAAAAGTCCGAAAATTCAAAAGTTCGTTTCTACCAGCAAGAGAACTAAAATCTGCAGTGTTCTGCTCGCTTTGAGTCCGTCAACCACTCATCTCTCGTCGCTATAAATGTTGTGTATTTTAATAAAGAGACGTTTTTATATTATTTTAACTATGTTGTTAACTACACAGATCAGGTCCATATTCTACCGCAGTAACTAGTCCGAAACGTAGTACATAGTACACACTTTTTAAGTGAAGTCAGGTTGTTAAAAAATTAAACCAGCGCCCTGTCACAGAAACGTACCCCAGTCTCCCGCGCAACAAGCGGGGGTACTCAGCACTATACTAACGAGGAGCGCTCGTCTGCAGCTGAGCGTCAGCTCTGTTTACTGTCAGCAGTCATTTCCTCATTTCTAAATACTTTTTCACCTGCTCTCAGCTTTTAAAGACGGTCATAAACGCTCAAGAAGTAATTCATGTCAGTTTGAAGTCTGTTTCTGTTGTCTCAGCTCTTGATAAAGAAAAGCCGTGCGTAGGAGAGTCCCTCTCTGAAGAAGTTTGCCGTCACCCTGCGAGGGAGAAGAGCCATCAATCACCGAGGCAACCACTGAGACAGTTAACATTAAACACGTGAAATGCGAGATGTTGTGATTTTTTTCCCGCTTAAGGCTTCTATCGTTTCTACTCTAACGAGAAAGACCTCTTTAATAGAAGTGAGATTTTAACAAACGTCTCCAGGGTTAACTGCGACCTGAACGCAACGCCTTAGACCACCAGCCATCTTGCCTGTGGTACTTATAATGAAGTATATATTTTATTTCTTTCTACTCGTTGATGAGAAAAAAAGTGAAATCATGTAATTAGGGATATGTCTTTTTTTTCCATGGGGAAAACTAGCCCGAGCAAATGTAAAGTTTAGAGCAGCGCTCAATAAAAATGATCAGAACCCGAAAGCGCTTCTTATGCGGATCAGTATATTCCGATACCACTGGTTCTGCAGAAGAAATAAGAAAAGCCGAACTCAAAGCAGAAATGTGTTGCCATTACGGGTACTCTGTCTGCAGCTGCTTTAAGATCTACTCACACCGTGTTGCCATTAAGGCTACCTAGTTAAAAAAAAACTTATCGTCACCTTTTTGAACGTGATTATTAGACACCCATTAAATCTCAACCGAGGTTTCTTGAGAGATCGTTCAGCGAGCAAGTAATAAAAAAACTACTTCGCTTCCAACCTCTGCTGTCACTGTAAACTTGGACGTGATGATGTGCAGTGTGCCTTTCCTCTTGTCGTATTCAAGAGTACTCACTGTGTGAGCTGTACTCTACTGTGATTTAATTTAGATGATTACGTGGAGTAGAGTGACAAGATCTACTTGAACATTTTCGGTTTGTGAAATGAAACACTAAATACACTACTGTGAATACAAGTAATGGACATTTAAAATAACCACAGTACAGCTAGAAGAGTGAAAGATAAAATACTTTTTAGAATGATATTCACAACAGACTTAAGGACAGCACAACCGCCCGAACAGGGACTTGAACCCTGGGCCCTCAGATTAAAAGTCTGATGCTCTACCGACTGAGCTATCCGGGCTCTGAATGAAATTCAACACTGTTGGGATCCTCGCAAGTCACGTGTCTCTTGTGCCGAAGAGGAGTCATACCTGACCCGTCTGGAATGACCACTGACAGACTTTATCCAGAAGCGACGGCACCACTCCCAGTAGAATGAGTGAGAAATACAGCATGACATGGGTAGTTAAGGGGCTCCCACAATCCATCTTTCCTCACATTACTGATTTTTTTTCAATAGCATTTTGACCTTTTTTCACATTCAGATTTTTTTCACATTTAATAAAATCTTTTAATCAACAACATTAAAAAGAAAACAAATGGAACATTTTTTGGAACAATAATTAAAAAAAAAACTTTAAATGCCTTGGTTGTATACGTGTACACACCCTTTATAAAGGGAGTTGCAACAGTGCTGAAATTTAAAGAGCATTTCTGTAGAGAAAACAGCCTTGATGTTAAGCTTAGGGAGCCTGTCTTTTCGAAATTCTATTTCTTAACACCTTGCACAGCCTCCCGACAGACTAACATATTTTTTGGAGAAATTGGCTCACACACCGGAAGACACTAACGTTTATTTACGTTAGAGTATGTGAATAACAGTTTAACCGAAAAAGTTTGTAATTGTGATTTTGTTAAAATTCAATAAATTGTCTATCAACAGTTAGAATTTATTAAGAAATTGTTTTATTTCATAAACTATAAGACAATTCAGAGAGTTTATAGGTCATATCCGTCGCTTATGTTCTTTTAACTCTAGCGTTCAGGATCCAAACCCAGCTGCGGACGGTTGTGTTTCTTGAATCTGTTGTAATCATCAAAAGTCGATGTGTAGTCCTTCAGTACTTTCTCCAGTTGTGCCATGGATATTTTATACGATCAATACTTGTCATGCTCTTTTGCATTTTCCTTAACAAACGGAAAAAATTCTAAGTGTGTTTATGGCTGTGCTTCTACACATCTACACGAGAGCACTTGTAACAGCACAGGACACGCAGTGAGGAATTCGTGAAGCTTTCAGTTTAGTGCGGAGTTCAGAAGGAGGATTCGCTCGCTGAATGATCTCTCAGGAAATCCCGGGTGAGATTCAACAGGTGTTTTCTGCAACAGCCACGACAAGTGTGAAGCAATCTCAGGATTTCCTGAATTTGAACTAAATTATTAGTTCAAATAATTTAGGATTTAACAGAACTAAATGAGGTACATTTAAAACAGCAGAGCAACTCTGCAGCACGTCGAGTGTGCCTGCATTTAATTTTGTAAACCTGGGTCTCTCTGAACACGAGCAAAGAGTTCTCACTCAACAGAAGATTGCGATGTGAGTACTATAACATAAAGCACCTGGAGATACCAGGGATCGAACCCAGGACCTCATACATGCGAAGCATGCGCTCTACCACTGAGCTACATCCCCGATGCCGAAGTTTATGGAACAGACTTAGAGATGTGCAAAGGCTCACTGATCACACCACTCACGAAGAATGCCTGCAGTTTCCCACTTTCGCGTTTCTTCTACTACAGAGTAAATTCATAGGAATGAAGAAATAAGGAAGGAAAAATAATCGCATCGAAGCTTCAAGAGACTGGGCACAAATTAATCTGTTATTTTTGTATCCAGTTACATGGGCGATGGTGGTTGATTCCCAGACGGGGGAGTGCTTTTTTTCTACCTCCTTACTCGACTGTCTTTCAATTCTATTTTATTTGAAAGCTTTTTGCATCTTTTAAGTGCTCTTGATTAAACTATGCATAGAAAAACAGCAGTACTGATGATTTAACGTAAAAGGGTGAAACAACGCCCCAACCACAGGAATGGTAACAGGAAGGATCGTGTTCTTATTTAATATGTCCTTTTGAGATGTCTTGTCAATGCACACAGGCGGTAGAGCTGAATAATTTACTTTTAGTGGTATTTTTAAACAAAGATGGAACACGTTCTTTCTATACCAGAAAGAAAGGAGCAGACTTTACCTTTAAGAGGCAAAAATGACACCTTATCAAAGCTAATATTAATTAAAATGACATCACAACAAAAGAGTGGAGCCTTGAGTGAATAAAGCCTTGAGTGGAGCCTTGAGCTTTCATTGGACGTCTGTGTCTCCATAACTTTGTAGGTGCAAGAGAGGAGTGTGATAATTTGCAGGTGCTTCTCGGAAGTGCGTTGGTGGTACAGGCGCCTTCCAAATAATTGAGTCAGGTTTGAATCCCAGCCAGTGCAAACCCAAATCTTTTCAAGATAATCTCTGGTCCGCTAACACATCTTTTGAAACACTGCAACAGGTAACACCCCGTGTGAAACATCATGAGCATCTGTTAAACCTCTCTACCTACCCGTTCCTAGCAGAGACATGATGAGGGTCTAAAGGGACATTTTGAGCCGTAGAAACATTTTATCATTCCGTACTTTCCTGTGCAGTCAGGCCAGTTCCACTTTAACTGCGCCCGACAACGGAGGTCGTTTTGAAAACTACGAGAGTAAAGGAAGAGTAAAGGATTGGAAGCTAGGGAGTTTCAGGTCTGTGTTTTTATTATAGGTTCAAAAAAATCTGAATACCTTTTCAAGAAGTATTTCAGAATCCCAGTCAAATCCAGTACGAATGCTGCATAGATCTGCATTGTACAATTAGTATACTGTTTGTCCCTTGAATCAAACACGCCTTATGAAGCATTTCTAAAACAGGAGAGATCGTTAGGGAATGCGTCTTCCTGTAAAAATAAAATGACTTCAAGGGCACTATAAGCAGAGGTGCTCTACAGAAGAACTATAGCCAGAGATGCCAAAGAGGTCGAGATTTCACCACGTGAGAGAAAGCATCTCAGAAATGAAGTTGCGGTCGTTTCCACGCCTCATAAAACCACGTGGAGTAGAGTGACAAGATCTACTTGAACATTTTCGGTTTGTGAAATGAAACACTAAATGCACTACTGTAAATACAAGTAATGGACATTTAAAATAACCACAGTACAGCTAGAAGAGTGAAAGATGAAAGACTATTTAGAATGACTTTCACAACAGACTTAAGAACAGCACAACCGCCCGAACAGGGACTTGAACCCTGGGCCCTCAGATTAAAAGTCTGATGCTCTACCGACTGAGCTATCCGGGCTCTGAAAGAAGATCGACACTGTCGGGATCCTCGCAATTAACCTGTCTCTTGTGCCGAAGAGCAGTCATACCTGACCCGTCTGGAATGACCACCGACAGACTTTATCCAGAAGCGACGGCACCACTCCCAGTAGAATGAGTGAGAAATACAGCATGACATGGGTAGTTAAGGGGCTCCCACAATCCATCTTTCCTCACATTACTGATTTTTTTTCACATTCAGATTTTTTTCACATTTAATAAAATCTTTTTATCAACAACATTAAAAAGAAAACAAATGGAACATTTTTTGGAACAATAATTAAAAAAATCTTTCAATGCCTTGGTTGTATACGTTTGCACACCCTTTATAAAGGGAGCTGCAACAGTGCTGAAATTTAAAGAGCATTTCTGTAGAGAAAACAGCATTTTTTCTGCCTTGATGTTATAGGGAGCCTGTCTTTTAGAAATTCTATTTCTTAACACCTTGCACAGCCTCCCGGCAGACTAATAAATATTTTTTTGGAGAAATTGGCTCACACACCGGAAGACACTAACGTTTATTTACGTTAGAGTATGTACAACTCAGGCTTTAACAAATGTTCATGATGTTTCACACGGGGTGTTACCTGTTGTAGTGTTTCAAAAGATGTGTTAGCGGACCACAAATTATCTTGAAAAGATTTGGGTTTGTACTGGCTGGGATTCAAACCCGACTCAATTATTTGGAAGGCGCCTGTACCACCAACGCACTTCCGAGAAGCACCTGCAAATTATCACAATCCTCTCTCTCACCTACAAAGTTATGGAGACACAGACGTCCAATGAAAACTAATTTTATTCACTCAAGGCTCCACTCTTTTGTTGTGATGTCATTTTAATTGATATTAGCTTTGATAAGGTGTCGTTTTTGCCTCTTAAAGTTAAAGTCAGCTCCTTTGTTCCTGGTATAGAAATAACATGTTCCATCTTTGTTTAAAAACACCACTAAAAGTAAATTATTCAGCTCTAACGCCTTTGTGCATTGACAAGACATCTCAAAAGGACTTATCAAATAAGAACACGATCCTGCTTGTTACCATTCCTGTGGTTGGGGCGTTGTTTCACCCTTTTATGTTCTTCTACAATATTTGCAGACAGGGCTTTATCACTCGAGTTGTACAGAACAAGTGTGCATCGGTCCATGAAAATCATCAGTAGTGCTGTTTTTCTATGCATAGTTTAATCAAGAGCACTTAAAAGATGCAAAAAGCTTTCAAATAAAACAGAATTGAAAGACAGTCGAGTAAGGAGGTAGAAAAAAAGCACTCCCCCGTCTGGGAATTAACCACCGTCGCACGTGTGACTGGATACAAAAATAATAGATTAATTTGTGCCCAGTCTCTTGAAGCTTCAATGCGATTATTTTTCCTTCCTTATTTCTTCATTCCCATGAATTTATTCTGTAGTAGAAGAAACGCGAAAGTGGGAAACTGCAGGCATTCTTCGTGAGTGGTGGATTGTGATCAGTGAGCATCTGCACATCTCTAAGTCTGTTCCTTTATGTTTTTCATTGGGGATGTAGCTCAGTGGTAGAGCGCATGCTTTGCATGTATGAGGTCCCGGGTTCAATCCCTGGCATCTCCAGGTGCTTTATATTACAGTACTCACATTGCAATCTTCTGTTGAGTGAGAACTCTTTCCTTGTGTTCAGAGAGAGCCAGGTTTACACAACTAAATGCAGGCACACTCGACGTGCTGCAGAGTTGCGCTGCTGTTTTAAATGTACCTCATTTAGTTCTGTTAAATCCTAAATTATTTGAACTAACCCTAACCCTAATAATTTAGTTCAAATTCAGGAAATCCAGAGATTGCTTCACACTTGCCGTGGCTGTTGCAGAAAACACCTCTTGAATCTTACCCGGGATTTCTTGAGAGATCATTCAGCGAGCGAATCCTCCTTCTGAACTCCGCACTGTCCTGTACTGCTCTCGTGTAGATGTGAAGCGCAGCCATAAACACACTTTGAACTTTTTCCGTTTGTTAATGAAAATGCAAAAGAGCATGACAAGTATTGATCGTATAAAATATCCATGGCACAACTCGAGAAAGTACTGAAGGACGACACATCGACTTTTGATGATTACAAGAGATTCAAGAAACACAACCGTCCGCACCTGGGTTTGGATCCTGAATGCTAGAGTTAAAAGAACATAACCGACGTTTATGACCTATAAACTCTCTAAATTGTCTTATAATTTATGAAATAAAACACTTTCTTAATAATTACTTACTGATGATAGACGATTTATTGAATTTTAACAAAATCACAATTACAAACTTTTTCGGTTAAACTGTTATTCACATACTCTAACGTAAATAAACGTTAGTGTCTTCCGGTGTGTGAGCCAATTTCTCAAAAAAAATATTTGTTAGTCTGCCGGGAGGCTGTGCAAGGTGTTATAAAATAGAATTTCTAAAAGACATTCTCCCTAAGCTTAAGGCAGAAAAAATGCCATTTTCTCTACAGAAATGCTCTTTACATTTCAGCACTGTTGCAACTCCCTTAATAAACGCATACAACCAAGGCATTGAAAGTTTTTTTTTTAATTATTGTTCCAAAAAATGTTCCATTTGTTTTCTTTTTAATGTTGTTGATTAAAAGATTTTATTAAATGTGAAAAAAATCTGAATGTGAAAAAAGGTCAAAATGCTATTGAAAAAAATCAGTAATGTGAGGAAAGATGGATTGTGGGAGCCCCTTAACTACCCATGTCATGCTGTATTTCTCTCTCATTCTACTGGAAGTGGTGCCGTGGCTTCTGGATAAAGTCTGTCAGTGGTCATTCCAGACGGGTCAGGTATGACTGCTCTTCGGCACAAGAGACACGTGACTTGCGAGGATCCCGACAGTGTCGACTTTCTTTCAGAGCCCGGATAGCTCAGTCGGTAGAGCATCAGACTTTTAATCTGAGGGCCCAGGGTTCAAGTCCCTGTTCGGGCGGTTGTGCTGTCCTTAAGTCTATTGTGAATGTCATTCTAAATAGTCTCTTATCTTTCACTCTTCTAGCTGTACTGTGGTTATTTTAAATGTCCATTACTTGTATTTACAGTAGTGTATTTAGTTTTTCATTTCACAAACCGAAAATGTTCAAGTAGATCTTGTCACTCTACTCCACGTACTCATCTAAATTAAATCACAGTAGAGTACAGAACACGCAGTGAGGAGCTCACACAGTGAGTACTCTTGAATACGACAAGAGGAAAGGCACACTGCACATCTGCAGAACATCACGTCCGAGTTTACAGTGACAGCAGAGGTTGAAAGCGACGTAGTTTTTTATTACTTGCTCGCTGAACGATCTCTCAAGAAACCTCGGTGGAGATTTAACGGGTGTCTAATAATCACGTTCAAAAAGATGACGATAAGTTTTTTTTTTTAACTAGGTAGCCTTAATGGCAACACGGTGTGAGTAGATCTTAAAGCAGCTGCAGACAGAGTACCCGTAATGGCAACACACTGCTTTGAGTTCGGCTTTTCTTATTTCTTCTGCAGAACCAGTGGTATCGGAATATACTGATCCGCATAAGAAGCGCTTTCGGGTTCTGATCATTTTTATTGAGCGCTGCTCTAAGTACCACAGGCAAGATGGCTGGTGGTCTAAGGCGTTGCGTTCAGGTCGCAGTTAACCCTGGAGACGTTTGTTAAAATCTCACTTCTAATAAAGAGGTCTTTCTCGTTAGAGTAGAAACGATAGAAGCCTTAAGCGGGAAAAAAATCACAACATCTCGCATTTCACGTGTTTAATGTTAACTGTGTCAGTGGTTGCCTCAGTGATTGATGGCTCTTCTCCCTCGCAGGGTGACGGCAAACTTCTTCAGAGAGGGAGTCTCCCACGCACGGCTTTTCTTTATCAAGAGCTGAGACAACAGAAACAGACTTCAAACTGACATGAATTACTTCTTGAGCGTTTATGACCGTCTTTAAAAGCTGAGAGCAAGTGAAAAAGTCTTTAGAAATGAGGAAATGACTGCTGACAGTAAACAGAGCTGACGCTCAGCTCCAGACAAGTGCTCCTCGTTAGTATAGTGCTGAGTACCCCCGCTTGTTGCGCGGGAGACTGGGGTACGTTTCTGTGACAGGGCGCTGGTTTAATTTTTTAACAACCTGAGTTCACTTAAAAAGTGTGTACTGTGTACTACGTTTCGGACTAGTTACGGCGGTAGAATATGGAGATCATCTCCAGCTTTGAGCTCAACTGCAACAAGAAGTCATGCTAAATGTAGTATTGTAACGCTTACGGCCGACAAGCACTGTGTGTAAGAGCCAGCGTACCAGAGCGGGTGACGTCACCGCCCTTCCCTGTGATAGCAGGACTACAGCTACTGGGCTGTAGAGAGATCTCTCTTTAGCTCACGGGGCTAGGTCGCTGCAGAGAGACGCGGAAGTCCCGGGTTCGAGCCTCCAGTCGGGATGGGGCCGACCAGATGCGGCAAGGGCGCCTGCCTGAGCCCCCGTTGCGTTACAGTATAGTGAGTAGACATCGCTAGACAACAGAACGAGAGAGTAGAAGGTGGGAATATATGGTGTAAGGGCGTGATCTGTGTAGTTAACAAAATAGTTAAAATATAAAAACGTCTCTTTATTAAGATACACAACATTTATGGTGACGAGAGATGAGTGGTTGACGGACTCAAAGCGAGCAGAACACTGCAGATTTTAGTTCTCTTGCTGGTAGAAACGAACTTCTGAATTTTCGGACTTTTCGTTTAGCTTGCGCCATGGAAGATATGGCAGCCACGCCGAGAAGGATTGCTTAGGCCCAACTTTTTCAACCGCTTCTACTGAACCTCGGAGCTCCGTATTTGAATAAGGAATACAAGATATGGATGGAGTCGTACAGATTATTTTAAATAGCCAGTGGATCTACAGAAGCTCAGGATGCCGTAAGACGGGCTACACTACTGCACTGTATCGGGGCTCCCGTGCAGCGGATTTTCGCCAACCTCCCTGGAGAAAAAGGTACATATGAACAGACTGTAGCTGCCTTAGACGCTTACTTTACACCGCGGAGAAAAGTGGTTTTGGAACGGCATAAATTTAGGCAGAGAACTTAGTCTCAGGATGAATCTGTTGTTGCTTTTGTGACTGCACTAAGAGAACTGGCTAAATCTTGTGACTTTGGAGTATTGGAAACTGACATGTTAAGATATCAACTTGTGGAAAAATGTGCACATAAGAGACTATAAATTGCTGCAGGAGGAAGGGCTGACTTTAGAAAGAGCTCTTACAGTCGCTAGAATTCACGAATTCATGCTCAAGCAGAATCAAGAATGCTTTCTGACCACAGTGACAAAGTGACACTGAACGGGGCGTTCGCTCAAACTTTACAACCAAAAGCCCAACAGCAGGACGCAGTCATGCAAGAGATATAGAAGAACAGGGGACGGCTGACATTACATGTTACAGGTGCGGACTAACAATGCACAAAGCAGATGAATGCGGAGCGTGAACAGCAAGATGTCTACACTGTAAGAAAACAGGACATTATGCACACGTCTGCAGAACATCACGTCCGAGTTTAAGGACAGCAACATCAGAGATTGGAAGCTAGGGAGTTTCAGGTCTGTGTTTTTATTATAGGTTCAAGAAAGTCTGAATACCTTTGCAAGAAGTATTTCAGAATCCCACTCAAATCCAGTACGAATGCCGCATAAATCTGCATTGTACAATTAGTATACTGTTTGTCCTGAATCAAACACGCCTTATGAAGCATTTCTAAAACAGGAGAGATCGTTAGGGAATGCGTCTTCCTGTAAAAATAAAATGACTTCAAGGGCACTTAAGCAGAGGTGTGAAAGCCTGCTCTACAGAAGAACTATAGCCAGAGATGCCAAAGTTGAGGTCGTTTCCACGCTTTATAAAACAACTACGTCAAACAACAAAAGGTGAAGAGCTGCTGTTGAGAACAACGCGGCCAAGCGCTCTAAGGAGCTGGCTTAAACCTCCAGGCTCTTCAGGAGCATCTGTTGGAGTCACACTGCTACAGTGTATCGCCTTGTTAAGTATCCCTTTTATTGTTGTTGCTGCCTCCAGGCGATGTAAACCAGATTCAGAAAAAAATAATTTGAACAACATTATTCCCATATTTACTTGAAGGCGTGGTGGACAAGTGGTAAGGTGTTGGTCTCGGAAACCGAAGATTGTGTGTTCAAGCCTCTCCCGTGCCTGTTTTATTTGTCTCCGCTTTCCTTTGGTTTTAAAGTCTTCAAAAACTCCATATGTAGGAGTCTCAATAGTAAGAGAGCATAACTGCAGCCAGTGATTAGTATTCTTGCATATCCTGCCTTGTTTTTTAGTCGACAAAGCTTGTCTCTCTTCACACCCATCTTCCGAATGATCGCCTCAGCATTGGAAAGGAACGTGCGCTTGGTACAGCCCCCCACTCCACGGTCTGATCACAAACAAATCGGGTGAGCTGTCAGTCCAGGTTGGAAGTAACGTTCGAAATCACTAAAAATCTGACTTAGGAACGAGAAGACCGTGTTTTTTTAAACAAGTAAACGATAAAATAATATACTGCCTGCAAGACTATGTCAAGTTCAAGTTCAAGTTTATTGTCATTATACTCATACACAGGTATATGGTATAACGAAATGCTATTTAGCTAGCTCTCGGACATAAGTAGTACAAAGAAAAAAACACAACAACAATACAATTGTATAACAAAAGAAAGACAGAGACAACAACCAATGTGCAAAAAACAACAACAGGCAGTGTGCAAAACAACAAAAATGTAACAGGTTATGTGCAAAACCATGCATCAAAAGAATGAAATAAAGGGATAGAAATGATGGGGAGTGAGCTTTTGACATGTATGGTAGAGGTAGATTTTCAGTGTGTCTGGGTTTTTGGTAAGAAAGAAGGCACTGTGAGGCTCAGATCATAGGTGAGAGGTGAGGAGAGAGTGAGAAAGGCTGGGAGTTTAATAGTTTGATAGTGCGGGGGTAAAAACTGTTTCTGAGTCTGGTATTCCGGACCCGAATGCTCCGGTACCGTTTTCCATGTCATGCTAAACGCCACAAATCGTGTTCGTCCATTCGTATCAATCATCCTAAAGTTACGGAAAATTGCATGCGACTGGTGCAATCAGCACACATTTTTTCAGGATAGTCGAGCAGTTTAAAACAGCAAATTCACAGCTTCGTGTCTTATAAGCTTTGTGTTTCGCTCTCCAAATAGAGGCATGGGTTCAAATCCCACTCCCGACAATCAGGCGTTTTACCCTGTCTTTTTTACCTGCCTTTACACTGTTTCAGTCTTGTTGTGCTCGCTGACAATCACAGTACGAGGAAAACGGAGAAACTGCTTAGCAAAAACATAACGGACAGAAAAAAGCTTAGTAAACACGTGAATGTGATGAGCAGTAGTAAGGTATGCATTCAAATGTTTAAGGCTGATTTATAACAGCAGCAGAAGAAAGGTGCAGCCTTTGTGAGAATTCGCGGGTTTTTATGCTGCTTGGACTTCTTTCAAGCCTATGAAGTGACCCCCGTTTTATTTTCATTTTCAAACTTCAGAACCGAATAACAAAAAGGTTTCATGTGTGGCAGCATTCCATTGCAAATACCGTTTTCACGATGTATTCAGCGACGGGAATGAAATATTTTAGTGCTGGCTCAAATGCGAGGAATTTCAGAAAAACCTGGAAAAGCAACGCTTGCAGTAAATGACAAATGTAAAGCGTGTAGTCAGCATGAACAGAACAACGCAATGCTCTGTAAAAACGATCTGAAGCCGCAATTACTCTTTTATCTCAGGCAGTTCATTCCGATACGATGTTTCCGCAGAATAAATGAAATGCCGAACTCCAAACATGTTGTTGTCATTATTGTTACTCCTGCTGCTGTAGTTTTCCCAGTGGGCAAAAGACGTACAGATGCAGCCATTCAAAGTGTGCGGTACAGACACGTACCGCAGGTAATTGGCTGCGGTATCGCGTATCATGACGCAATATGACGCGGTCCGTGATTGGTTGACCGACAGGGCACTCGTGTTCCGTTGGTCTGTTGTAGAAAGACTTACTGTAAACGTCTTTACTGTGCCCGTTGTAGATATTGAATTTTACCACTGAAGGGAAATCTTAGTAGCTGAGCATAGAATAGGAGCATACTGTAACGCGTGTGAAGGCCATAAACGATATTAATTTTAGAACATAAACATACAGTATATAGCTGGTCTTGGTACTTTAAAGAAAAAAATACACACCAGTATTCCATTTCTCCCTAAACATTCTAAGCATCTAAGTCTTTAACTAACGTGATACCGGAGTCAACAAGCATACTTTTAGAATTTGATTAATAGGGAATATAATATGGAATCACGTATCTAAAGAATTTAATAACGGTATAATTATATTCGTGTACTGCGACAGGGCTGTGTAGGGCTGTTTCGCCTCCCTGTTCATGCAATTTGTCTTGTAGCATACTGGTCTAGGTGCGTAACTAACAATGCACAGGTTGTGTGTTTGAATCTAGCTGGTGCTGGACTTTTCTTTTAACAAACATTTCTTCGAAAAAATAGAATAGCGATATTATGGACAATCAATTGACTTTTATATTTCAAAATATTGCAACATGATCGATTCTAAGTCATTTTTGATAACTATGAATAGTCACCTTCTTCCCTTTAAAAGCTAGCAAGACAGGTTTCGATTCACATTAGCTGGTGAGCCTTGTTAAAAAAACTAATGATAATATAACATGCCACTGTTTGTTCATGAACAAAGTTATACTGAGATTTCCTTAGATACGCGATTAAAAAATAAATAAAAATTTGAATCTCCTGCGGAACACATTCCATAAGAATCAGCGGTTTTACAGTATATATCGCCTTTAAAGGTGGCTTCTCAAAATGCTTTACGGGATAAAAACAACCAGAACAGCAGCAACAACAATATGGTATTTCATTGCACTTTGAAAACCAAGTAATAACTTAACTATACAGTACGTGCAAACATTTCGTATGTTGCTGTCGTGAATGCCTGTGTACATCACGCAAAGTACATCCTGAAATGCCTCCCCCTGTTCAATCCATTGGAGCACTTGCTTGAGTCTTTCCTCTTTGTTTTTTAGCCTTATCATGGGGCATGTGTTGGTTTTTCTGTATCTCCATCCAAGCCTGCTGCGTACTCTTCTTATCGATGTCGGGCTAATGTTCGCACCGAGGTCAGCCCATAGCCGTCTTTGGACTTGCATCGCCGGCAGCTCATCATTTTCATCAGTCAGCTTGTCGATAGCTCGCACAATAGGACTTGAAAAAAAAGAGATCAACAGTTAGTTTTAAAAATAATGTGCGTAGTTGTATTTACATGCAAGAAAGGTATTTTTAGAAAGTTATTTACCTTTGAATCGTCCTCAGTTTAGATTCTCTTTGCCTCCTCTCCGCTTTATGATGTCGTCTCACTGTGCTTTCACAAACGAAGATGTCCATCGAAGCCAAATGCTGTACAATGTCCCGTGTTGACTTCCCGTTTCTTTTCATCTTCATTATTTGGTGTGAGAGAGTCTTCGTGATTTTGGCCATTGTCCGTCTCCTTACCAAAGCGATACAGTAGTGCAGCTTGAATTCTGTACCTATATACTGTATGGTATGGTACAGATAAAACTTACACCATACCGATGAGCTTATACCGGGGAAAGACTCCTATTTTATTTAAAACACAATACGCCAGGAAATGTGTGATCAGATTTTCCCCGGTTCAGAAAAAAAAGATCTAAAGTATACTAGTTTGTCACTAGTATACTTTTAATACAGTCTTTGCTGTGCTCTTGAGGATCCTTGTGATATTTCGAGCTCTGGTTGGATGATAAGTGTCGCAGTTTAAATAATTTTTGTAGTTGGAAATTATGAAACGCTCTGTTAAAAGCAAGGGAGTTTTTGTGTCCTTTACAGTAAAAGAAAATGCCTGACAGAGTAGGGCTTGGACAGATTCCAAGTGCATTTTTGCAATTTACATTGCATTGTGCTGCTGTAATACAGTTTAAAATAATTAAAAGTCTAAACAGTATCAGCTTTATTTATGGGTTGCAATTTAAAAAAAAGTCAAAAACCGCACTCAAAATGCAATTTAGAGTTTTCTGGCAAGAGGAAACACCCCAATTAATAATGTAATATGCCCCTGTTTGTGCATGAATAAGGTTATACTGCTATTTCCTCAGATACGCGATTACAAAAATTTTAAAAAAAAATTGAATCCCCGGCGGAACCGGGCATCCATAAGAATCAAGTAATAGGTTTATTCCACGCTGAAAAAAGAAAGAAAACACATTCCATAAGAATTGGCGCTTTTATATATCACCTTTAAAAGGTGGCTTCTCAAAACGCTTTACAGGATAAAAACAACAATAACATTGTATTTCATTGCACTTTGACAGATCGTCCTTAAATCAAAACAGTAACCCTACACCATTTTATTTTTTCAAAGAAATGTTTGTTAAAAAAAAAAGTCATGGTTGTAGCTGGATTCAAACACCCTACATGAGATGTACAAGTCAGTAACCTAGCCCACAGCACCACTGGCAAGGTCGCATGAGGTGTGTTGAAAAAGCCCTAGAGAAACAGTATCAGCAGACATTGTACAGCGTGTACTATTCTTGTGTTGCGGTACATGAATATAATTATATCATTATTAATTTCTTTAAATACGCTATTCAATATTATATTCCCTTTTAATCAAATATATACTGTATGTTTATGTTCCAAAATTAATATCGTTTATGGCCTTCACACGCGTTGCAGTATGCTCCTATTCTTTTTATGCTCAGCTACCAAGATTTCCCTTCAGTGGTAAAATTCCATATAAATATTCAATACTTAAACGGGCACAGTTAAGACATTAAATATACATATACATACTGTATACAGTACAGTTTGCATACAGTAATATGTTTATGTTCCTAAATCAATCTCTTTTATGAGCATGTGATGCGAAAGGCATGGTGAATCGGAAATTCTCAAAGATTTGACTTTGCATGATTGGAAACAAATGAGTGATTGCGAAACGCTGTGGTGTTACTTTTACAAAGACGGTCAACGAAAAAAAGAATGTGGACCAGGGCAATACTTTGAGTTTACAGCTTGTCCAAGGTCATTCATGATTAATACTATTAGTAATATCTTCGTTAAAGACTTTGATGGCGACAACTCAAACATGAGAGGTTGTGCTTTATTAGCTCCACCTTGTGGAAATTCCGGATACTATTATTTTACTTAAGGTACCACGTGGTATTATGAGGTACTATACGAGAATTTATGGTAACTCGTGGTAGGCTGCGTCAAGCGCACCGCAAAATAATGAGGTATCGCCTGCTCGTTTTGAATGGCTGCATCTATATACAGTAAATTTTATAATCACATAAATCAGCAAATTTCTTCAGATCTTCATCTGTAATTATTTATACTCTTTCCTAAATTTAAGATGGTTTTCTCCACCCTATTAAAATTGTTCACATCCAACATCCACATTCAATTAGACAGAATGTAATTGATCATTTAGAGCAGAATGTTTTCCTGAAGTTCAATGTAGATCAGTTTTGTGTGACAGTAATGACCACTAGAGGACAGTTTTTGGACGGTGAATTCCCTCCCTACCTTTCTTCAGCTTGCTGTTCTGGATCAGCTGCCCCGCTAACAGGGCAAGCACTACAAAGAGCAGAGCCCCAGGGGTGAGATGGACAAGCCTGTCTGGGGTGTTGTCCTGGTGCTGCCTGAGCAAGGAGACAGATCAGAAAATGAACTTGTGTCTTAATCTTGTGTTCATCTGTACAGAGACTAGAAACTGGGGATTTTACCCGTCTTCAAGGAAGAAGTGCTGGTTGAAGTAGGAAGAGCAGTAATACAAGATAAAATGATTTTGATGAGGAGATTCACAGCAGTTCTTCTGTATTTCTTGACAAAAATGAAACAGAGAGGCCATGGTTTATAGACAGCAGTACTCCTGAGAATCAGCAGCAGCATTTAGACGAATGGAAGCGTCTCGTATTCCCTTCTGTCAACTGCATTACCCGTCATCATTGGATGGTTTTGAGATCCCAAACCTGAAGAAAAAGGAAAAGGGATGGTTGAGATTCAGAAAGCACAAAAGAGGTCATAGCCAAGACAAATACACACTACATTAATATAGAGCATTTAATAGCCAGGGCTCACACTAATTGTTTTTCTAATAGGCAGAATATGTGTTGGCTTCTTCATTATTATTTACATCTGTATTCCTGTAGTGAGAGCAGCCCTGAACACCCTGAGACCTCCAGCTGCTCCCACTCACCTGTACAGGTGACCACAGCATCCTCCTTGTGCCAACAGTCACTCTGTCCCAGGGGAGCATGCCAGCAGTTCCGCACGTGAAGCTCACTACCCCTGCAGTTCACCTCAGCCAGACAGATGGTGCTGTTTCATCTTCCAAATGAGGAGTTTCCCCACTGCATTTAGCTGAAGAGAAGACATCTGTGCCTTGGAGTCTCAAATCCTGTTCCACAGCCTCAGGCCAGGAAACATGTTCAAGTGAGTTTACAGGATGTGGCCATAAGTTGATAAAGTAAATCAGTTCTTAAATTGTTTCACAGGTATGCGCCACATAAGATAGGGGCTACATACACTTTAAAAAAAAATAATAACCAATCGCGTCAGTGCACTGAACCAGAGAGTAGCCTAGCTGTATTCTGCATTGATGTTTAATAGATGTTTCAAGCCAGGAAGGAAGAAAATAGACTGGAGCATAAAGTGGTGGCTCTGTGACTAAGGATCTGCCCCCGTGACTGGAAGGTTGCCAGTTCAGATCCCACAGCTGGCAGAGGAATCCTACTCTGTTGGGCCCCTGAGCACGACCCTTAACCCTAACTGCTCCAAGGGTGCTATACAATGGCAGACCCTGTGCTCTGACCCCAAGGTTTGCTCCCCGTCTGTGTCTTCACAGAGAAAAGCTGCGGTATGTGAAAAGATGAATTCCTAATGCAAGAAATTGTATAGGGCTAATAAAGAAACATTAAAATTAAGTGTCTCTGTCTGTTAATCAGCTTTATTTTGTTCTCTAGACCACTGGTCCCTCAGGTTAGCTGGAGGAGGTGCCTGCTCTGGGAGGGTTGAGGTATATCACAATGGCTCTCGGGGTACAGTCTGTGATTACTCCTGTAACCTGCAGGATGCCCAGGTAGGCTCCAGACTCCCACTACCCTCTGAATAAGGAAGTGGCTCCTGTCAATTGAGAAAGCATTTAATCTCAAAAACACCTTAAATATGAGACCAACAGCAAAAGCTTTGTTTTTAACATGCTGTTGTATTGTTCCTGAAGCCCAAATAAGTGCAGCAAGTCAGTCATGTTCCCCCAAAACTCCCATTATTTTAGGTTTGATGAAGAAGTGCATAAAGAATTTTGTTCAGAAATCAGATTAACTACAGAGTGAAGGGTGTGGGTTAATTTTTTGTGATGGCTTTGGCCTTATGAACCCACCCCTCCCTTTTTTCCTGCATACATACTTCCCAATTAACTGTCACTGCTAGTGGCAGAACAAGTTGTCACCTTTCTGTGCTTTTGGTCATTAGAAATATTACAGTCTTTGATAAAAAGACTTACTTTAGTCTCCTCATGTCTTAGTGCTTAAACTGAACCTAGGTACATTACCCCACTTACTACTCCAGCCGCCCCCCCAGCTGAAAAGGGGGAGGGGAGGGGGTGATGATTCTCCAAAGTCCTCTGCTCCCTCCACATCCTCACTGGTGCTCTCAGCATCTTGTCCTGCAGCCTCTCTGTCCCCTGGAGCCCCCTCAGCATCTTCACTGGAGCTCTGAGGGTCTCCCTCCTCATCCTCAGTCCAGGCAGATTCCACACCCAGAGGAGCTTCTACTGGTGCCACAGCCACCCGACTGCTGGTCACCAGGCTCCTGGTACCTGTGGACAAGCAGCACCCAGCAGCGAGGGATCTGCTTCAGCTGGAGACCAACAGTGATGCTACTCATCTAAACAGCCACTTTGCCCAGGAAGGATCATTCCTCATAGTTCTCTGTTGGGCAGAGATGTATCAACAAGGGATAGAGAACCAGACCCACCTCCATTCTGTCTGCCAGCACACCTGGACTCACAGCAGACACAGACCTCATGGTCACCATACAGCTCCTCCCACCTGGAGGAGAGGAGGACAGGTGAGGTCCCACCTGGCATGTCCCAGAGCACCCTCAGCAGGCTCCTTGCAGAAGTACCTCTTTGCCTCCCTGTTGTAGGTGCAGGACTTGGTCCCTGGTGTTGCTTTAGCAGGAGCCACAGCCATGACACAGTGCATGTACAGCTCAGTCACTTCATGCTGCAAGAGGGATGGTCACAGCATTAAGGGATCAAGGCCAATAGAGGGACAGAGAAGGAACTTCTGCCATCAGTGAAGGCAAGCTGGCAGCTCTAGGCACTACAGCTGCCACAATCTGGTTCACATCTAGATCATGGATGGAAAAGCAGACCATGGATCAGTAGAGCAGGAAGGCTGAGCAGCCTTTGAGAGCAGTACCTTCCTGGACAGCTTCTTCTGGAAGAGGAAGGCATCAATTGTGAAGCGGAGCACATCCTTCTGCTTGGAGGGGACAAACCTGGACAGGCAGCCATCTGCCTTGCTGTCCACCATGCACCTGGGGACAAGGACAAGGATGAACCCCTGCAGGCTCTCGGGGCTCCTGTCCACCTCTCCTCCCAGAAGGGGCCGTACCCCAAGTTGTCGATCACGGGGAAACGGGGCTGGGAGTGCTGGTCCGGTTTCTCCGTTACGTAACACAAGTGAATGTACAGCCTCTGCTCCGCTGTGGCAAAGTAGGCAGTGACCTGGAAGTACATGGGCTGACCCAGGAAGTACTCATCCTTAGGAGAGAGCCGGACCCAGTGGGCTGGAGAAAGAGAGAGGCAGCATTACACCTGCACACAGCACCCCCTGCAGGCAGGTGGAGCCACTCGCTCAAGGAGCTTACAGTTGGTGGTGAGCAGCACAAAGCTGTGCTTGTTCTTCAGGTCCTTGAAGAAGGTCCTTCTCCTGGCCCACGTGGGGACATAGCCAACCTTGTAGGAGTAGTGGAACCTGCAGGACAGAGGGGATGAGGGGCTTCTGGACACTTTCCCAGCAGCTTCTCAGCAGCAGCAGAGCCCTGCCTACCTGTTGTAGGAGCACTTGACCGGCACAGAGAAGGGAATGAAGCGATGCACAGGTGCACTGGAGGAGGGCGGGGCATAGCGGAGAGTGTTGGAGTACACCAGGCGGCCCTGGACAACCTGCAGGGTCACAGAGGAAGGGATATTCCCAGGAAAGGCAACCCCGACACTGGCCCTACAGCTCACATCGATACACTGCCTGTAGATGAAGACCCGCTTACCGATCGCTCGGTGCCGCACTCGTGAAGCCCGTAGATGAAGTAGAAGTAAAGGCGTGTGGTTCGGCTGACGCTGCAGTTGCCCAAGGTCACCTCCGATGGCCGACAGCTGAAGCCGAACAGGAGCCGACTGACCCTCACGTACATCCTGCTGGAGTCGCACCACACAGCCACTCCTCGGGTGCCCCCGATGGCCGGGCGAGCCGGCTGCCGCCCTCGCTGGGGAGGAAACAGGACGCTCTTGATGTAGGCGGGTAAGGGGCGGCTGCCGGCTTCGGGCTTCATCTTCTCCTTGTCGAAGTAGGGCGAGTACGCGTCTCTGGACACGGGAAGGCGGCGAAAGTCGTGAGCCAAGGACTGCGAGTCGTTCTCGCTTGCAGACAGGTCTTCGGAGGGCGCATCTGCCAGGTTCAAATCCTCCGACTGGGCTGCGTCTTCAGGAGCCGGGAGGTCGGCCTGGAGCGCTAATTCCCGAGAGTCCCAGCCAGCCTGCCCGGCGGAGATCAGTGCGGGGAGCCCGGCCCCTGCGCACAGGCACAGCACAAAGAGAAACGAGCGCATTGCCAAATTGACGTCCCGCTAAACTGCTACAGAAGTAAGACACATAAACCACCAAACTGTGTTGAAGCAAGAGAGCATAAAGTGTGAACGCGGTGACTAGGTTTTTATACTAGCAGGACTATGCTACCACACACATGGTCGCACTACCGCTCAATCAACACAATCAATTACACACAGAGACCCGAATTGTTCTCAGCGTCTAATTAGAACCTGCTTCCAGTCTGAGGCGGGACTCCGTGAAGCCGCCTGAACACTTTCCCGTGTGTATCTGACCTCAGCAGAGGAGTTCCACGTAATTTCGACAGAATGAAATCACCCACACGTGTAAAATTTGCTCAGATTAATTTATTGTTCAATTCGTTTCTAATTTCCAAGGACAGTGTATTAAACTCGCTGTCAGACAGAGTACGGAACATGCGACACGTCCGTCCACACTTTCCTTTATCGTGGGGGCTGTTCTATCAACACGTACCGCAATGAAAATAATTTTACTAATTTTCATGTGTAAATGCATGTCATATTAAAATGTGTAATACAAGCATTTATTTGCTTCCCATTAAAGAAATACTGATCAGCTTTTGACATGTTCTGATAATAATTTGTCTGATTTCTCAGAGATTGCTTTTGCTTCGCAGCACTGAGAACCAATGGAAGCCCGTTTCCGCCAGGGAGTAAAAAAAACGTACTATGGTATCTCAGAATTGTGACTTAGAATCTCAGAATTGCGACCTAAAAACTCAGAATTTTGACTTTATATCTCACATTTGCGACTTCGAAATAGCCCATATTTCATTGTCTGTCTTTTTGTTATTGTAACGGATTCGGGTTCTAGGGCTTGTGCCCTCGCCGCTCCCACCCTCGTGCCTCAATGTATTGGCTTGAATCCAGGCCTTGCTAGCTGAGCTAAAGAACATTTTAGATATAAAGTCGGAGTTCTGAGTTACCAAGTCGCAATTTTGAGTTACTTAGTCGGAATTCTGCGATACCATAGCGCGTTTTTTTAACTCCCTGGCAGAAACGGGCTTTCATACATTTCAATTAGTCTGATCAGTGCAGGACAAGTTAATGTAGAACCATTGCTATGTCTGTCTCTTGTTTGTATATAAATGAATGTCTTTGACAACTTAATGTTAGTTTTTAATTTAGTTTTACGATGTAGGTCATGCGTTAACATATGCACGAGCATACAAAATGTCTCCCTCCTGATTCAGCTCATGCTCCATTGGAGAGAAGCGATTCCTCCTGCTTCTCGTACAACCATATCAGAACAGAAGCCCGTGTCGCCCAGCTCTGATTCAAGAGCGACTCGCATCTTCAGCCCTTTTTTTATTCGTGATCATAATTTTCTTAAGTTATGATCAATATTGAACTTTTTCTAAATAAAACGACAATAATCAAACATACAAAGTATTAGGAGTTGACAGGGTGCCCCTTTGGAATAGTCGTCAGAAAATGTGAGAAAAGAAAAGTTACCTAAGCTCTCACACAGCATTAGAGATTGGAATCTGATTGTAAAAAAAAACTACCTGTCTCCCCTTCATTTAACGGTGCTGTTGTTTTTATTTTACATGTTGTTAGCATTTTAATGAATTGTTAAAAGATTGATACACAAATCGCTAAATAAGAAAACGTAAAAACCCAACTGTAAGCAATTGACCATTCATATTCTTGAATTTTAAATCCCTGTGTTTATCTGTGTCCAAGTGCCTGGTGCAGCTATTTTGAAAGCAGAGTCTATGATTTATTGCGGAAGCGCATTGTTGCCACCCAGGAAAAAAATCTTCATTAATAAATACCAAATTATCTCCTAATTACGAGATAGCAACGATGTCATTTATGTGTATGAACAACCTGTTACATTTGCAATGGCAGTACCTACAGGCTATCGAAAGGTTTGCTGGCACTGTGGGTTTAGTTTTCCTGACAATGTGCATGCTGAGAAATGCGCACGGACTGACTTTCTTCTCGCAATGAAAATGTTACCGTTTGTACCTCATGTAAACACAGTTCTAACCATTAGCACACTCATATATATCCTGAATCAAGAACGAATGTGACCTGGAATCCATTCTATCGCTTCAAACTGAAAGTCAGATATGTAGTCTCAAAACTACATAACTCAGGATTTTTTTTTCCTTGATGGCAGCATTGGCTTCTGTTATTTAGATTCAACCACTGAAGAGGTTGGTTTTGTGTTTTTAGCTATTGAACATATGTATTAATACCGGCGCACCTGTCTCCACAGGAAAGTTATTGCTGTTCCAAAACCAATGTACTGCAGCTTGTGGCCACGTGTTCCTGCTGTCAGCATGTGATACCATGTTCTTCCACCGCTAGAAATATTACTGCTCTAGTACAGGAGTAAAAAAGGAAACAAATGAAAACACCGTTTAGAAAAAACACACACGTCTCAGGCCTTAACTATGACAAGGATGGGATTTGAACCTAGACGAGCAGAGCACAGTGGATTAGCAATCCAAAAAAAGACTCCTGTTTAATTTTCTTTTCGCTTGCTCGATTTGTAGTACGCACCTCAATCATTACAACCGGCAAACAAAAGGGCTTCATGTGCCACAGCATTCTGCTGCAGGTACGGTTTGCACCGTGTATTGGGCGAACCCGAATGAAATATTTCAAATATGTGAAGAATTTCATGAAACCTGAAAAAAGAAGATCAAAGCCAATGTCAACAATTCGGAGCCTGTAGGTAGCTTCAACAGAACAAAACGATCTGAAGCCGCAATTCTTTCATAGAGTATTGTGACACTCTACGCTGTTGCTATCACTGCTATATCTGCTGCCGTTGCTTAGAACTCTACTCAGCGGGCAAGTTAGTTGTACAAGGAATAGCTTTTTTTTATTAATAACCGCATTAGTAATACAATGGGTGCTCAGAAACGTTACTTATTAGCTTATGAAGCAATAGTGTTTCGACAATTTGCGGTCTTCAAAAAGTAAACGCTGAAGTTTTTATACTTCCTTGTGAGCAGATCACCTTTGATTTAGAAAAGGAAAACTTACTCCCCTGTTGCTTTCATTGCAATATCTGAATCGAGACCCAAGCGCTAAGAAAGCTGAAAAACGCAGAAGTCATAAACCCGATTTTAATTTAGATACACATTTTCTGATGCAGCCTTCATTACAAGTCAGTCTATTTCTCGAAAGCGTGTTATGTAAAAAAGAGAAAAACGAAAATATGTGGATGACAATATTTAAAAGCTGAAGATTTTACTTTTGAGAAATTGTCATTTTATGTATCTAGACGCTTTTCAACCACTGCTTTTAGAACTTTGCTGTGCTTCCTGAATCATTTTCAGTGTTATAAACTGGGTGTGGAAGTAGCGATCACTTTGTAGAGCAGTTGATAGACTGGAGCTGTTCAGACTACTCTTCTTATTTCTCAAATGCTTCCATCATTTTTCTTTCACACTAGGACGCGAGTGTGCACATGTGTTTGGTTTTCGTTTCACTGATTCTCATTGAAGATTTGTGAATTAAGGAGGAAAAATCAGTTGCTTGGGAAAGCAGAAGGTTTGGTTCTCAACGATCTTGAAGACACGCCCATGTAGTGCAGCGTGTGATATTTGTACTATAAAAGACCAAGTGCTCAAAGTGACGTCTGCGTTTACCGTTTAGACTTTTCATCTCGGGCGCACTTTTAGAAAGCAAAGATAGAGCAGTTGTGTTGAATCACACTATGACAGCTGTCAGCAGAGTGGCGCAGCGGAAGCGTGCTGGGCCCATAACCCAGAGGTCGATGGATCGAAACCATCCTCTGCTATACACACTGTCAGTCTAATGAAGTGAATTTAAACTGTTTTTTTTCTCTCGTGTGTGTGCAAGCTTCACACTTACTGTATTCGTTAATCTTTACCAATAGCAGATGCCCAAATGTATCTTTGGTTGTTCTGCGATCCTTCATAGTTTCCTCAATTCCTTCAAATGAACATCCATATCAAAGCAATTATATATACATTACAATTAAGGTACATATTAAAAATATCAACGCACATTTGTATAATGCTCATTTAATAATGATTGTCAAGGATTGTCAAGTTCTCCAACAAATCTGTGTTCTAATTTTAAAATATTTTTGCTAAGGATACAACGGGTGTATAAATGAATTCTCCCAACAGCCAGTTAAAGAAAAATTCCACACGTGAGGATGGTTTCTTGGACATTGACTTAGGTACTTAATTGTTTACTTGTTGTAGTTGCACACGAGTAAAACACGAAGATTTCCTGCAACATTCAAGAGGGTTTGCGAAGATATCCCTTCAATTTTTAGCGGAGATTATGTTTACATCATCACAATCTGAAGCGCGTCCCTGAGTGCGTTTGACCCAGCAGCCCTTTGTTTAACAGCTGCACAGGGACACATTCCCATTGCTTTTCACAAATCACTGGCATTTGTTTGCAGCATTTCTTCTGTCCTGAGAAGCAAGATTTGTATTTTATCTTTCAGAAGTTGTATGAATTTCTTGAAGTTCAGAAACAAATTGTTCCAGAAAAGAAATGAACACTTGCTTCAAAGTAAATCAAGACGTATGTGTCTCTTGCTGTGTGTGCTCTTATCTGTCCATCTCTCTCTCCTCTTCTCTCTGGCAGTCAGTGTAGAGTATCTGAAGGGGATGTAACACCACTTGGAAAAGAAGAAAAATTCTCAGGCAGAATAAAAAAACATTATTCTCTTCTCAGTCAGATTCACAGCTCAGACTCACACTCAGACAGAAGCTCAACTCCGTACTGCTCTCTATCCTCACAATCCAGAACTAGAAGATATTCAGACAATCAGTGCTGCTACATGAACAATATCAGACAGAACAGCCTGGACTCATGTCACATTTCCCCCTTTTTTCCTTCCTCCCAGCCCTCTTAGAGACATAGAAGAGCTCCTGGTTCTCCTCTCTGTGTACTGGGCTCAGGGGTCACTGATCTGGCAGTTGTGGGCTCTGTTCCAGGTTGAAAGCAAGAAGGTTCTATTAACGCTTTCTAGGACTTCCAGCCCTTCAGTATTACTTTCTTTACTGTATGTCAGCCTCCCAAAATGTTTATAAATGTTTTATAACACATATGAGTGTGGAATTATCTTATTATTTATATATAGTATTTATGTAATAAACACCAGTAGTGACACTATGATCAGTATATTGATTATTTGTAGCCGATGGTCCGATGGTCGTGTCTACAATAGTGACCATTTGACCAGTCTGTAGCTCTTGGCAGTGGGACTCAGATCACACAGAAGACCCGTCTGTGTGTGATTCCATACGAGCCCTGGGATTCAGCTACTCTAACAAATGTCTCATAGACCGTCTTATAAATTTTCAATTAGATGAAGTCATGTAACAGTTTTACAGATAATTTAAATCATCAGACAGCAGTTTTGGCAGTGGATACATCTCCACATGGGGGAAAGAAACTGAAATATATGTGCTCACTGTGAAGTAGGAAGAGGTGGTCAGATAAGCAAAACAACTTTGCAGATAATGTGAAGTGACATTGTTTTGTGTCAATCAGCTCACAGATTTCGCTTCATGTGCCTTAAGCTGTGCAATTTGTATGGTTGTTGAATGAGATTGATTTCTTCACAAGCCCAGTCAATTGCCAGTGGAGAGCTTGCCGACGCACACCTTCATGAAGACTCTCTTTAAGATTTCATTGTCAAGTCGCCTCCTTTGCATACAATAGTAGCACCGACACTAAGAGAAAGGATTAGAAATGGCGTTTATCAAGCGATTGCAGTGTTTGTTTGACTGAGGATCCTTGTGTGCTGAACTGGCCTCTGGAGAAGTGTAGTGCAGTAAAACAGAAGGTTTGTGTCACTCAAGATTGTTACAGAACAGAACAATACAATTACAATACTTTTGTGAGAGTAAATATTACTGGTGCATCACAGTTCTTATAATGGTGAAAACAGGAGCACCTTCTCTACATTTTTGACTGAAGTATTTAAACGGAAAGAAATAATATCACTATGCAATTCATAAATGCAATTGAGCTCCTCTAAATGTTCTAGTCTGATGAAACAATGTATAGAATTAGGTGACAATATCGGAATTAATTCAAATGCACAAGATTAATTTTCAGCAACAAAAAAAGTGCTCTGAAATATTTTACAAGAATGAAACCTAACATTCACCTAAATAAACATTCACCCTCTACATAAGTAGAGAACAGTAGGACAGAAGGTTAGTGTCACTGGACACTGCGTCAGAGAGGCCGATCTCTTCTCCCTCATTATGCAGGCTTACCCACTCATGATGAACTGTCCTCCAGTGATACTCAGCTGCCATCATCGACTCAGACATGACGTTCATGTACATATTATACCTTAATATGGCACTGCGTTACAATAATTTGATCAAAACAACTGGTGAATAAATAATAATCAAATATTTTTTCCTTTCTTTTAGTAGCTAAAGACCAAAAAAGAAGCATTTATTCTTTTCCTCTCCTACCAGCCCTTACAAGTCACCCAGTTTTTAATTTAGAGCTGGATTAAAGCTCTAGTCTCTTTGGGGGTGTGAGTTGGAATCCCACTGCTGCCAAATATCTCCAACTATCTCAGTGTTAAGAAGCAAAAAACACACATTTGCTGCAGAAGTAACAGGAGAATTTGTGCCATTCAGCCTTATAGCGTGATGTCATTTTCTCATGCTCATTTTTAGATGCTTGTGATCGAATCTATGATTCTTATGAGTGTGCCCTCCATAAAGGTAGCAGATATAACGTGCCACGTTTTCAAAGAATCGCATTAAATACAGGTCAGAAGAGGCGACAAAGTGTCCGCTAGGCAGTTCAGCGATTTCAACAGTGTTCTCTGTTGTTTAGGTCCAGAATGACACCCGTTACAACACACAGTGTCAGGCATCAAAAAGACTTCCCAAAACCCTGATCCTCTCCTTGATCCGGTGATGGCATCCAGATATTTCCTGCAACAAAGCCAGGATACAATCTTCAACAACACGAGTGAAAGGCTACTTCCCAACCTTTGCAATCCTTTGCAAAGAAGGACCGCATGTGCTCAATGTTAAATGCACTGTTCATTATTATTAATCATAATAATAATCTTTGCATTATATAGTGCCTTTAAAGGTGGCTTTCCAAAGCGCTTTACAGAATGAAACCAATAAAGTTAAAAAAATACACAAGATAAGCAGGATGAGAATACACAGTTAGAGGAGACAATAGATGGTGGTATTAAATACAGTAGGAACAGAGGGGTAAAGAATAGTTCATTAAAGGCTCTTCTTTGTCAATTCAATGAAATGTTTCAGAAATGCTGAACGATTGATGTGTTTCACGCGAAGCGCGGGCTCTCCTTTGCTTACAAATATTTTTTTTCCACCAATTTACTCAACTACGATTTTTGCTGAGCATTTTGTTTGATTGCTTCCTATTGTATACTGCACTGATTTCTGTATTGTTCAATTTCCCTGTTGATTTTAATTTCTTGTTTTCTAAGACAATCAGACCAGCTGTTCTGACCATACCTTGCACTGGAGCCACTCTTTTCTTTCCAAAGGCGTGGAGAGAGATGCTACTGCAGGTAACACCCCATGAGAAACATCATGGGCATCTGTAAAAGCTCTCTACCTGCCCGCTCCCCACACCGACGTGTGTGAGCAGGGATTTAAAGGGACATTTTGAAGTGTAGAAACATTTTATTGTTACATACTTTTTCTGTGCAGTTAGTTCTCCTTCAACTCCGCCCAACAACAGAGGTCAGTTTTAATACAGGAGTAAAGGCACATTGCACATCTGCAAAACATCACATACAGGTTTAGGGAGAGCTACATCAGTGATTGGAAGGTAGGAAGTTTCGGGTCACTTTTTTATTATAGATTCAAGCAGCCCTGAATACCTTTTCAAGAAACATTTCAGAATCCCAGTCACGTCCAGTATGATTGCTACACAGGTCTACAGTATACAATCAGAATACTGTTTGTGCGTTATATAAAACACACCGCCCAAAGTATTTCTAAAACAGGAATTACACGTTTCTGAATGCGCCCTCCTTTATAAATAAAATAAAAGGTCTGAAGCCTGCTCCAAAGAAGCACTATATTCAGAGCTGACAAAGAAGTGATAGGAAACATCTCGGAAAACGAAGGTGCAGTCATTTCCAAGCATCGCACAACAAGAGCTGAACCCACCCGACGTTCTCCAAAAGAGTAAGGTGTTGGGAGTGTGGCTGGGTGGTCTAAGTGCTGGGTTTGTGCTCCATTTTCTTCGCTGGGTTAGGTTTGAATCTTGCCGCTGCTAAGTGTTGGTGGGTTAAGACCTTCCTTCTATTGCGAGTTCAATGGGTAAAAGCTTTGCTTGACAGTCTGTCGAGAGACTGAACTAGGTGTTTCAAGATAGTCTTTGTCAGCTTAACATCAAGGCATAAAAAAGCCTCATTTTGTGTTCCCAACAGCAATGCTCTTTGGTCCCTTCAGCATTATGCAGGGAACAACATCTGCCGTGATCACTTTTGAGTCAGTGTGAATCGTAGTGTGCCGCAATTGTTTTTTAAATTGGTTTTGTAGGCATGGTGCATTTTTCTGTGAAACTTGAATGCTGTGCTTTTTCACGCAGAATCATCGGCAGGAGCAAAGCTTATTCAATCTTTGCGCACAGCGCTCCATCAGAAATACTTTGTCCAAGTTTTGAAGAGATTGTGGGATTCTCTGCACACGTTCACATCGCGTACCTCAGACAACACCACCATTCGATGGGAAATTGTTTCTGCTTCTTGCAGTTGTTCCTGTGGTTGCAGTAGTTACAAAGTTGCACTTTCCTCCACCTTCTGCTGTAGTATTCACTGGGTGAGCTTCATCATTTGGCTCAGAAAGGTCAACTGTGCTTCGGAAAAAATCAGCTGCAGTGTCGTTATTTTGTCGGTGAGTATGGCTGTCTTTTAAAGCACATGAAAAACACGAGTTTGTGGATTTCTCCAAATAGCAATGAATTCAGTTGTGCAGTGCTTTACTGCTTTCAGAGGGTCTTTTATCGACGCTGCTATAGTAGAGAAGTGACATAATCACAAACGCAACCATTTGTGCTGGCTGTTTCACTAAGTATTAAGCTTTTTCAACTATCACATGATTTTAACTAATTTAACATCATCTCCAAGAGAGCACCTCGCACTGCTCACTGAGCTGATGTATGTGCCCATTTCTCAAAAATGAAATATCATCTGAACTGATTTTTTCTATTTTAAATGCTTTCCTACTCTTTTAATATTTCAGTTAAATCTTTTATTTTGAAGTACTTTCCATTGATATTAATCCTAGTCCCGATGAACGATTCTGGGACATGGTGTACCTTGAATAATGTTCTTATAGGTTTCAGTTTGGAAAAGTGCGCTCTCCAGAAGCTACCGAAACCTCCAATGGTCGCACAAAGCTTAATGCAATAGCAACGTTTGGGGTTGAAAAAGAATATTACTTGCCATGAATACAAACACTGTTACATGAGGTGCGGAAGGACTATTTTAGCTCAGATCATCAATTTATCTTACATTTCTACTCCATTAATATCGCTATTGAGTGCTAAAGGTAGGTTCTGTCAATACTTCATGAGATCTTCTTAAGAAAACTTAAAAAAATATATTTCCAGTGCTGAACAAAAAGTAAAAAATACCGATTATGTGCAACTGATAAAATCTCTCTTCCAGGGATGTTGTAGCCACATGCAAATTACTTTATCAGCTTTAAAAGTTTCTTTTGCATTTATAAGACGATCAGCATGACACTCAAAACATACCTGTATTCAGTAAGCACTGAGTCTGCTGGCTGAGCAAGTTGCCTCCTCACACATAATAGCAGTCCTGAAGCTAAAATAAATTAAGCAAAACTGCTTTTATTGGGAACTTTTCATATCCGATGAGCTTGACATCTCCCAAGGGTGACGGAGTTCTTTTGAGACACTGCTTTTCCCTTTTTTCTTCTCTCTGTACTCTGATGGAAAAAAACGAGAAATCATGTAAGGGAAAAATGTATTTTTTTTCATGGAGAAAACGTGCACCAGGAAATGTTTTGTTTTGAAGAAGTGATTTAACATGATACATGACCTAATTTACTGGAGTAAATGCTAACACTGCAAGGTCTGCTTTTCTACAAGAGAGAAGTAGAGTGAAGATGTCATAATTTCACTGCATTGTTGAAGAAAACATTTTTTCTTTGAATTCTAAATCAATCAGAATTTCAGAGTGACACACAAACCCTTTGTCTGTTTTAAAGATATGATATTTTAAAACTGATAAAAATGTAGAAAACACATTTCTCACTTAGAAATTTTAGATGGGGTGGTGTATTACTAGTATTGCAGTGCTGAACTCACCATGGTGCAATTCGGTTACATGATTGGCCAGTGGTTTAATGGATAACGCATCTGATTTTGCATCATGAGATTGTAGGTTCGACCGGATTTGTGTGATTTTAAATCAGGCTCCTCAGAAATAGATGTCCATTATGTGAATGAACCGCACCTGAAAGCAAACGTTGGGTCGGGTTTCCTTTCTTTCCTGCATGAAATAGCAAATCGTTACAAAAAGCACCAGCTAATGTCCAATAGCGTTGGTCATTTTAATTAACATGAATATACTGTAAGGTCTTGGTACATGGGAGTGGATTTCATCCACAATTTAAAAAAGGGCAAATAATATTTATTTTATTTAATACAAAAGTGACCTAAAACTCTGTAACTTTCAGGTTAGCTTGAACCTGTAATAAAAAAGGGGCCTGAAACTTCCATTCTGTGATGTAACTGTCTCTAGAGTCGGACGTGATGTTTCACGGATGTGCAGTGTGCCTTTTCTCTTGTCGTGTTCAAAATGACTTGCTGTGTAATCTCTTGAATGCGTGTTCTGTACTGCTCTGTTATTTCATTTAGATCATCTATGTGGTATACAGATAAAACTGGACTGCATGGTGTAATTTCTGGGTTCAGCAGACACACATCAACCGATCTCAACATGATTTGAGCACACAACCTTCTGATGTGGTGTCAGATGTGCTACCATTGCGCCACAAGGTCACTCCTTAGAAGTGCTTTTAATTCCCCCAAGGAGAAAAATCAGCGTCCCTGAAAAAGTTTTTTTTTCATTCTCTCCTGCTCTTCCAACGAGGGTCGCTACTTCCCAGACCACAGATTATTCTTCCTGTCCGGCTCTCACACAGAGAGCAGACACACCATCTCCACTAATGTGTTTACTACATCTATAGATCTGACCCCCTACAGCCCTGAAATTCCTGGACAGGATCCCATATTGAGCAGTATTTCTCCCGTTGTGAACTTACAGTGTGTACACAATGCACTTTATACACAAAGTAAGTGTTTTTGTAACTCTAGGACGTTTTGTGAAAATGTTACTGGCATGCCAAAATCGCCCCTTCAACTGAATAGTCCCACCCCCGTCAGTTTTGGATAAAAGGTTTGGATAAAAAGTTTTTGAACACTTTCACTTAACTTGCGCCGTAAAAAATAGTTGTACTTTGTCAATGGTCAGATAACTACACTAACCCCGAATTCACAGTTACTACATCGGACTGTTTGATGTGCAGGAGGGCTATCCGTCCAGGAACAGCACGTTACATAGTATCTATGTTTTGGGGTGTCAACATTATTACGACCTTATTTGCTCAGGTGGACCACTGCCTTGCAGTAGTTTATCCTTATACTTACAATTGTTATATAACTAGGACTGTAGTTATAGAAGTTTGTACTTTCTGTTGGTTTTACAATGAATTCTTAATGATTCAGAATGTAGCGCAATTGGTCAGGTTGGGGTGCTTTTAAAGCGGAGTTATGCCGAGGTTGTGAATTCAATCATCACGTGGAGTAGTTTCTGTTTTCAGCTACAGAAACTCGCTGTTGAATTTAAGTCTGTTATTGTGTTACTTTTTCCGCTCGATGGAGCTGTGTTAATGCAGGCACACCTGCTTCCACGTCAAGTTATTTTACTGTTGCTCACAAACCAACACACTGCAGACACCTCTTATATTGTCACTGCTTGTGGGCCACATGTTCCTGCTGTCAGCCTACCATGTTCATGCACATCTAGAAATATTACTGTTACAGTATAGGAGTGAAGAAATGAAACGAAAGCACACCAAGTTTAAAAAGGTCAAAATGTGTCAAAGCCCTTCCTCGAGAAGGATGGGTTTCAAACCTACTTGTGCAGAGTATAATGTATGAAGAAGTTATTGCTTTAACCACTAGGCCACCTCCATACACACTTTAGCCCCTTCCGGACATGAGTTGGCCTCTTTCCCCATACACGAGGGTAATTTTCCTCTTCCACCTACAATTTCAACATTTACCTTGGGAGATGTCAAACCACAGAGCCTGTGCTGCGCTTCAGTGCCGGCTGTAGTGGACACCCCGTTGAACATAAAAAGAAAATTGAGCTCCTTGGACATAAGCCATTTCTCGTCATTTGCTCAGCGAGCAGGCTCAGCGCACACTGAATGCAGGTGTCTCAGAGCAATTGAGATGTGTCCAAGTGGCTGTAAAAGGGATATTTGATGCCAGTGCCGTGGCTTAGTTCCCCGACAGCAGGCGAAGCGGCGCGCCGGTTGGAGTATTCTCGGTTGCATTTAATGGGAACGTCATGGCAGCGTCAGCTCAAACCACCAAATGGAGACGGGCATGCCGACAAACTGACCCTGCTGATGCGGGATTAACACTAGGATGAGAGAATGCTGTGGCTTAGTTGGTTAAAGCACCTGCCTAGTAAATGAGAGATCATGGGTTTGAATCCCAGTGGTGCTTTTCTTCCTGTCTTGCCACACAGTTTATCATTATGGACAGCAACATGCTTCTACATTAAATTTAATGGAAGTGTTCATTTAATTTTTGGAACGACTTGTTTTTAAAAAAATCCATACAAATTGCGAAAGATAAAATACTCATCTGTTTTGTCAGTGCAGAGGAATTACTGCCAGCTGGCAAGGAAACGAAAACGACTTTTTTGTCTTTAGCCAAAAACCTGTGAATGTAGAAGAAAGGTGATGTGCGTTAGTTTCTATGGCACAGTCAGTCAGCGTATCCTTCAGTTAAACATAACGTTGGTAAATCAAAATTCCCCAGAGACACATTTCAAATTAATCCGACCTCAACACCGTCTCCCCTAAATGTGATGGGGTTTCTTTGGATGTCCTTAAGCATCCTGATAGTTGCAGAGATTTCAAACTTTTGGCACAAGTCAAACGTGTGATAAAAGTGTTTTTTAATCACAAAGTGAAAATAGTGAATTTGTCTTTCACTTAGGCGTTCATTTAAAGCTCATTAAACAATGAAGGAGAATTCGGAATTCTCTTCGTGTCTCATTGTCTTGCTTTGATTTTTAAAATGTACACTGTTGGCTATTCACTCTTCCTAACACGATTAAAGAGCCGAGTTTAGTTCAGAGGTAAAGCATCTCATGCATCATATGAAGCTTTGTTTTCTATCACCAGCGTCTCCACTCTGGATTTCTTTTTAAGCGCGATATCTTTTCTGTGACTTCTTTCGTTTGAATTCCCTCATGTGTGAATTTCAGCGCAACACATAAACTCGCTTGTCTGTTTTAAAGAGATGCAATTTTTAAAACAGACAAAATGAAAGACTTATTAACTAAATACACATAGAAAATGTGCACCTAATTGGGAAAATTTGGACTGGGGCGATGTATTATTGTAGCGGCGCAAGCTCACAGTGGTGCACTTGAGGAATGCGGTACAAGGGCCAGTGGTGCATTGGATAACACATCTGATTACGGATCAGGAGACTGTAGGATCGTAATGCTCTTAAACCCAGTACCATAACCGTAGTGTGTTCAGTCCTACACAACCTTTCTATCGACTGAATAAGCCTCCTGTTCCATCTCCATCTTCTTCCCACACATTCCGGCTATTTCAGCACCGTTATTGTTGGACTACAGTCACAGATACGTAAGGGACACTATTCTGAAGAACCGTCTTAAATAAATAACGTTGCAAAAGGTAACAATAATGCTTTCTTAACGTAACCTTACATTTGGCCGTACAATACAATTTTCTGTACCCTCAAAAAAAAAATCTTACAACCAACATACAAATTACACATCTTAAGGAACATGAAGAGAAATCTGTGTACTAAATAACATAAAACTGTCGCTGCAAATTATCACCAAGCTATTTTATGTGTCTGACCACCTCTTTGCTACTTTGCAGCGAGCACAAATCTTTTTGTTTCTTCATCTCTATTTTACTGTCTCCTTCCCCTATGTGGAGATGGATCCACAGCCGAAACTTTAGGTCAGTTCCTGTTACTCTGTCTGATTGAAAGAGCTGTATTAAAGGCACTCCCATCTCTGCAGGAAAGTTATTGCTGCTCTCAACACAATATACTGCAGCCAAATATAGCGATACTGTCACTGCCTGTGGGCCACGTGTTCCTGCTGTCAGTCTATTATGTCATGTTCATCCACACCCAGAAACATTACTGCTGTAGCACAAGAGTTATACTGTATAGGCACAGTCCATAGAGCAATAATCTCTTAGTCTCAGAACTGTGGGTTCAGCCCCCACATTGGGTCCCTCTGTGTCAATTTGATCCCCCAATCCTCCTAGCATGACCTGATGGCGTAACAGTGATACCCAGTACCCAGCGTAATTCAGCTTTCTTTCCACTTGATTCAGATTTTGATCTGAAATCATCGGCCGAACAAGAATTTGTCTAAATCGAGGGAGATCTGCTCACAAGCAAGTATTAAACACTTAAGCATTTTCTGTTCGAATACCACACTTTGTCAAAACACTTCTTAAGTAACGGTTTTTGAGCACGCATTGTATTGTTAATGCTTATATTAAAAAAGCATAAATTCACATAATGGAATTTGGACTGAACAAAGTAGTCCAGCCCATTTACAACATTACATACCCACTGATTAAACTTAAAACTTAAAACTTAAAACTTAAACTTAAAACTACAGCAGCAGGAGTAACAATAATGGCAACAACATGTTTGGAGTTCGGCATTTCATTTATTCTGCGGAAACATCGTATCGGAATGAACTGCCTGAGATAAAAGAGTAATTGCGGCTTCAGATCATATTTTACAGAGCATTGCGTTGTTCTGTTCATGCTGACTACACGCTTTAAATTTGTCATTTACTGCAAGCATTGCTTTTCCAGGTTTTTCTGAAATTCCTCACATTTGAGCCAGCGCTAAAATATTTCATTCCCGTCGCTGAATACATCATAGAACCGGTATTTGCAACGGAATGCTGTCACACATTAAACCTTTTTGTTATTCGGTTCTGAAGTTTGAAAATGAAAATAAAACGGGGGTCACTTCATAGGCTTGAAAGAAGTCCAAGCAGCATAAAAACCCGCGAATTCTCACAAAGGCTGCACCTTTCTTCTGCTGCTTTTATAAATCAGCCTTAAACATTTGAATGCATACCTTACCGGTGCTAATCACATTCACGTGTTTTCGAAGCTTTTTTCTGCCCGTTATGTTTTTGCTAAGCAATTTCTCCGTTTCCCTCGTACTGTGATTGTCAGCGAGCACAACAGGACTGAAACAGTGTAAAGGCAGGGGTTAATATATTCAGGTATGTAGCTACGTCAGCATTCGTATCTGCAAAGGAACAAGTAATACTGTAGGTTTATTGCATGCTGAAAAGAGAAGAGAGAAAACAAACCTGAAGAAGGTTTCACAGCTGAAACGTTATGTTTTCTCTCTTCTCTTTTCAGCATGGAATAAACCTATTCCCAGTGGGCAGTGATTCGTCGAATATACGTATATTCACGGCGAAAATACGGCTATACGTATAAATACGTCTCCGCGACGTATAATCAATGTCGACGACATTAATAAACGCATATATAACGTCGAAAACACATCTAACACAGTGCCTGAGGCTTTTTACTGCATATATCGTGTGTGCCGCAACTAGGAGTATACGGCACTCTGCATAGTGTACGAAGTAAATTTATTTTAATTTTTTTATTAATAAATATAATAAATAAATTAATTACTGCGAAAGTAATTTACTTCGTACACTACTAGAGAGAAGTAGAGTGAAAGACGTGATCATTTCACGCCGTTGTGGAACGAAACGCTTTTGTCTTGGAATTCTAAATCAATTAGAAATTCAGAGCGACACATAAAGGCTTTGTCTGCTTAAAAGTGATGATTTTTTAAAACTAAAAAAAAATGTAGAAAACACGTTTCTCACTTAGAAATTTAAGATGGGGGTGGGGTATTACTAGTAGCGGCACTGAACTCACCATGGTGCAATTAATTTATGTGACGGGCTAGTGGTTTAATGGATAACGCGTCTGATTTCGGTTTATAAGATTGTCGATTCGACTTCTACCGGGGTTGTGTGATTCAAATCAGGCTCCTCAGAAATAGATGTCTGTTATGTAAATGAACCCCACCTGAAAGCAAACGTTGGGTCTGGGTTCCTTTCTTTCCTGCATGAAATAGCAAATCGTTACAAAAAAAAAAAAACACCAACTAATGTCCAATAGTCCAATAGTTAGTCATTTAAGAAAACATGAATATACTGTAAGGTCCTGGTACATGGGAGTGGATTTCAACCACAATTAAAAGAAGGGCAAATTATAATTACAGGCTTCAGACACTTTTTCATACAAAAATGACCAAACACTCCCTAACTTTCAGGTTTGCTTGAACCTGTAACAGAAAAGGGGTTTGAAACTTCCATTCTCTGATGTCACTGTCTCTAAAGTAGGACGTGATGTTTCGCGGATGTGCAGTGTGCCTTTTCTCTTGTCGTGTTCAAGATTAAATGCTGCATAAACTCCTGACTGGGTGTTCTGTACTGTTCTGTTACTTCGTTCGGATTACCTAGGTGGTGTACAGCTAAAATCCGACTGCATGGTGTAAATTCCGGGTTCGGCACCAGCAGCACCTGCAAACTCATCAGCTGACCTCGACGTGATTTGAACACGCAACCTTCTGATCTGGAGTCAGACGCGCTACCGTTGCGCCACGAGGTCACTTGGGACAAGTGCTTTTAATTCACCCAAAGAGAAAAATCAGCGTCCCTGAAAAAGATTGTTTTCATTCTCTCCTGTGAGGAGCGCCGCTCTTCCAACGAGGGCCTCTTCTCCCCAGACCACAGATTATTCTTTCCGCCCGGCTCTCTCACGGAGAGCAGACACACCGTCTCCACTAATGTGTTTACTACATCTATAGATCTGACCCCCTACAGCCCCGTATATTCCTGGACAGGATATTTACCACCAGCCTCGTGAACGTCACATCTTGACCTCTCCCAGGAGGAGCACAATTAACACAGAATCCTCTCTCCATTTAGCAAATAACACAAAACTCTGTTTACCTGTCAAGACAGAAAACCAGGCTGCTGCAGGTGAGGCTTAAACTCACAACCTCGGCATGAGTCAACTGAATATGTCATTTTACATGGAAAGAGATTGGAAGTCAAGAAGTTATGGTTTTGTTTTAATACTTGCCTACTCTTTTAATTTTTCGGTCAAATCTTTTATTTGGGAGTACTTTCAATTGATGTTAATCCTTGTCCCGATGCACGATTCTGGGCCATGGTGCATCTTGAATAATGTTCTTATAGGCTTCAGTTTGGAAAAGTGCGCTCTTCAGAAGCTACAGAAACCGCTAATGGTTACATAACACTTAATGCAAAAGCAACGTTTGGGTTTGAAAAAGAATATTACTTGCTATGAATACAAACACTGTTACAGCAGGCGTGTTAGGGCTATTTTAGCTTAGATCATCAATTCATCTTACATTTCTTCTCCATCTATATCAACAGCGTCATCGCTACTGAGCGCTAAAGGCAGGTCCTGGCAATACAATCTTCTTTAGAAAACATTTTTAAAACTATTTCCACTACCATACGTAAAGTAAAAGATTCCGATTGCACGCAACTAATAAATTATCTTTTCCAGGGACGTTGTAGCTAGATGCAAATTACAATCGAAAATATCAGTATCAGCTTTAATATTTTCTTTTGGATCCACAGGACGATCAGCATGAGCCATCAAAGAGCCTGTAGTGATAAGAAGTTTAAAAGCGCACAAGTGATCTGTCTTTGGTCAAAGGAATTGCTGGAGCAGTAGGACAGAGAGCAATATCTAGCAGCTGTAGACGATGTTCGGGGAAGAGATAATTCTGTTTTCAGCACAGGGAGTGAGAATGAGCTCAGTCCGGCTCCCAGCAGAATCCATTCTGGTTTGGTTACTATCAGACTGTGCGTCTGAGGCTCTTTGGATCGCAACGTGAAAAAAAAAAGAACAAAAAACATTTGCTCACATCTTGTGATTTCCACGAGAGGAAGAGAAGATATCACTTAAAAAAAAATCAGAACTGAAGATTTGGATCCGGGACCTCATACTTGTCAAATGATTAAAATAATAATTATGAAAATATCAGGTTGTGTTTCTGCAACATATCGTGCACAGTATGCCATTTATTTCTAAAAATACAGTAGATTGTACTTAATAAAAATGTACAATTAACCGCTGGTATAAACAGATGTGTGCTGTGTTTGCCTTTGTAAGCATTTGTTTAAAAAATAAGTTCACAATACGATAAAAAACACAGAAAGCACAAACGTAATAATATAATGATACAAAATCAATACCAAATCATAAAGCCAATTAAGTACATATCCTTTGAAAACAGTGACATTTGTATCTACTTTTGAATTACAAATCGGACAGCGTAGTCCCTTAATTCAAAGCTGAATTCGGAACAAGAGCCTCTGCTTCATCGTTTATTGAGCTTTTGATCAACGTCTGAGTGAAAAAGATTCGCTATTTTAACTATTTAATTAAAGTTCACAAAAGCACCTTTCTTCGAGCTGTAGTCAAAACAGCGACTTAAGGATTCCTAACTGTTTCTAATACAGTCAACCGCGCTACCAACTGAGCTATCGAAGGGATTTCAAGTGCTCCTCTCTGGCACATATTGCCCAATGTAGTGAAATATTCCGGGTACTTAAATTCCAGTTCGACATCAAGTTTCCAACTCGTTTCTTTAGTCTTGTTTACCTTGAATTTAAGCCACAAACCAGGATTCTACTGTATAATCTTCCGGGGATGTTACAAAATATTTGATGGGGCATCCATCATTACAGGTGGAAATCCACTCCTTTTTTTTTCTCGAGGCATCATATTAAACATTTCATTTGGATCGAGAAGAGGATCACCATGAGAAACAGAACAAACTGTTTGATTCCGTCTTTATTGGGAGCCGTATCACAGCTAATGCATGTAAAACCTTCAGTATGCGATAGTGAAAGCTCAGTTATGCCAGGGAGTGGGAGTGAAGAGAACTGAACTGAAATTTAGTAAATTCATATTTAAATAGAGTGTAAATCATCAAAGTGTTCTGTCACTTAAAACTTATTACAACACTACCAGGAGTGGGGATTGAACCCACGTGGACATTTGTCCATTGGATCTTAAGTCCAACGCCTTAACCACTCGGCCATCCTGGTCTATAGCGATCGGCTCTTCAGTTGTTTAACATTTAAATATGATTCAACAATTAAAAAAAATATAAACCACGAAACCTCTTAGAGTAGCGAGAATACTTCCTTTGTGTATAAAATACATTGTGAATGCTTTCTCAGCCTTTACTTTTTCGTTTTTATGACATTTTTTTGACCGAGCACGAATATTCTTTTGTCCATATCTTCACAATGGAAGCACAGAACGCCGTCAAACCAAATGCATTTTAAAGACCGAGACTTGTGGATATTTCCACAGCCTCTACATCAAACTATCAGTGGGCTAATTATCTTTTTTTAAACCTCCGGTTTTTCATCAATGCGTAATTACGCACTTACTGGAACCCGGAGGACCGCTGTGTACAGACGTTCACAACGCGAGAAATACTGTTCAATACGGCTTCGTGCGAATAACCCGTATATGACCATAGGAAGCAGAACAGCGCAGTCTCCAATTACCCAGACTGTAAGCACGGGAATAAAGCTTTGTTTGATTTCTGAAACCCTTCCTTTACGCCCTGTTTTCATTCAGGTAAGGGTCAACTATATTGACAATACTACTGACAGCAGGAAGATTAAAATATTCTTTACTCAGCAGCTCATTAAAAACAGCTCCCATGATGTTCAAACCGATTTTTTACACAGAACACTGACACAGCTTTGCGTTCTGAATCTCTTTTTCTCATGCTTTTATTTAATATGGCACAATGCACTGGGATAGGGGTATTCTGTTCACAAACCAATAGCATTTAAATCACAGCACCCACAATGCTGCAAGTAAGTGTTTTGCACACTAAGCAGGTCTTCTGACTTTTCCCAGCTTTGTTTTGGGTTGTGGAACCTTTATTTTTTATGAATTTCTGAAGATAACACTACAGGTATACACTGGGATAGATGGGTCTTTTTCATGGCTCAATAGTAATTCAAATACAACAGCCACACTGCTGAAACCATATGTTTTACACACCAGACAGGGCCCCTAACCTCATACAACATTGCTGTGGCTGTGGCCTCTTTCTTTATTTTTTTATGATTTTCTGAAAGTAACACAACAGGTAATAATACACTGGGACAGGTGGGTCTTCTTCATGGCTCAATAGTGTAGTGGTTTGATGGGTTTACTGAGACAATTATTAATTGTAACAGTAATCACGAGGTTGTTCGTTGTAGCTTTTAGAAAATCAATCGTCAGAACAACTAACAACGCACACACACGGGTTCAATACACGAGATACATTTATTAATATAAATTGTGCACCAACGATATACTAGTCTGCCTGGATACGAGCGGCAGACCTTACTGTGAGGGTTATCAATATACAAGGTATATAATCTCGAAGAGATGCAAACACAAAGAGATACACAACAGAGAATATATGTCAATATATATCGTTCGGTTACCAAATCGCTAATCAGTGTTATTACCCACTGTTACTCTAAACTCGGAAGTAAATACATTACTCATGAATTAAATTGATAACAACTTGTGTTGAGGTACAATTGAATTCTCGAGACGCAATGTAGAACATGGGGTTTACTTATCCACTGTGTATGGATTTGGAATCTCCCGGCATGAACACCAAACCAGCTGACAGGCTCTGTTGCAGCCTCTGTTGCAGCGGTTGTCCAATGGGCGTTGTGTCGGCGTCCTCTGGCTACCGGCCAACCAGTCAAGGTGCAGCTCGGAGTAGGACGGGCGGAGGAATCTGTCTGCGGCGCGCAGGAAAGTCATTGCTCCTAGGGGATCTACCAGGAGTCCTGCTGGCTAGTAGAAAGTCTCTATGCACAGAGTGTGACCGCGAGTCCTCACAAGTCACCCCTTTGCCTGGGAAGAAGCTGGTTTGTTCCCGGTCCAGCGCTGCTTCTGAATAAGCTATTCAGGTTGTCGACGAGGGTCCAACTGTAGGCTGGCGTTGATCAAGCGGAGCATTCACGTTGGTAGAATTCTGAGTACGTACGGGATCCTCGGCCTCGCGCTTAGAACAAAGTCCAAGTCCTTTTGCAGACAACAGCAGTTGTCACGTGATTGTCTCTGAGGATGCGCGAAAATGGCCAAGGAGAGCCCCGATCTGAGCTTGCGCTCCCTTTTTGACCAAGACCCAGATGTGTGCTGATTGGTTGAGAGTTTGGCGGGCATTGGAGACCCACGTGGTATTACCACGCCCTGCCAGTCCCTGATTGGTTGGTCAAGATGAGATATAAGTCACTTACTCTTGACACTTAGGAATGCAGTCCAGATGTCCATTCGGCACTCCCTAGACTGATAGGCACCAATGAATGACCATTGATCATGATAGCCAGGCTTAGCTAAGTGCATCCCCGTCTGGGAACTTGTTCCTTATCAAAAGAAAACATCTTAAATCAGCCTGCATAAATACTTTCTCTGTGGCAGCACCACAGAGATGGAGGGTGAGATGGGGCCTCCTTTAGGACAGCATACCAACGCTTAATGCTGTCTTATTAACAAGCATTGCTGCTACATATCCCCCCTTTTTGAAGGTCACGAGGTCCTGAGGCGTTGTTGCCTTCAAAACAAAAACAGAGTTAAGTGATGTCTGTTGTACCACGGTGGATTCTACCACCCAATATTCACATTACCTCTCGAGAATTTGTACAGGAAATAGTGTTGGAAAGAACATTGCGTATACCTGCTCTCAGTTATAAGGTACATAGAAATGAGGCATCGGGCATCATCATTAGCCCTAGACCTTAAACTTCCGGCAGTTCGCTATCAGTATCGGATAGCTCTGCAGCAGGCAGACGTTTGGGAGTGGTTACCTGATTTCGGTGATACACCATTGCTCCTTTTGTCTCATTCAAACTACCCCGCAAGGCTTTGATACAAGAGAACAGCATCCAACACATTACCCCAGCCATGATCCAGCTACCCAGCAGCAGTGTCAAGATGACCACGTTTACTGTTCCCAGCGCCCCAGGGGATCCACAACGACTGTGCTTGGGACCTACCAGCGTAGTTTTTAAGTTTGTGTCGTTGAGAACAAATTCGAGTAACTGTACACCCTCAAGGCTTACTGTCTCTTGGATTCTCTCATCCAAGTCAATGCTGTGTCCTCTGAAAGCGTCCACAATCTCGAGTTCCGTTTCATACAGTTCTGACTCCAGATGATATTGTGCTAAATCGTTGAGATGCACTATAGCTCCTTCAGAAACTTGTAGAAAAACTGTTTGGTTGGGTAGCTGCACTTCGGTAGCTGTGTCATGTCTGTCATAGGTTCTTGTAACAGTTAACTGTGGTGTGCTGACCAGCCATATCTTTCCCACCTGCTCAACCTGGGGTTCGTTAACCTCACTTTTGCTCGTCACTGTGGCTTTACACTTTTCAGTGGCAGCCCCCTTTCTGATACCACACAACCTCTGAGTTGTGTCCCTAAGGAATGGCTTACTTGGGCATACCCAGTGGATATCCTTGGTTGACATACACAGTTCCAGGTTTGGAACAAGGTACAAATTTGGATCATCCTCCTGGTAAGCTACGAGCGGTGGGGTGGTCAACTTCACATGCATGTCCCCCCTCCAGAAGCCAACGTTCGATATAGACTTGAGTCTATAGATATCCTTGCTACTCACGATGGGAAGGTTCAACAGGAAACCTATTTCCTTGGCTTCGGGGTTGACATGTATGGGAATGGCACTGCCTAGACTGTATGCAAGATGTACTTGCACTGGCTGCACCATCTCAGAAGTGGTGGTCCTCAGTACTTCTTCTACCAAGGACAGTGGAACCAAGTAGGTTGGAATCTGTCCCATGGCTAGGCTAGTTACCGTGGCACTAAGCTCCCTAAGCAAATCCTGCATCAGCATTCTGACCTGTTGCACGTAAGCATAATCCTACTGTAACACGTCGACAATCCTGCCCACGGTGTGGAGGGTGTTATTTAACACTGCTGCATGAAGGTTTACTGCTAATATTGTGCCCTGTAAGGTTTTCCCTAGGCTTTCCAGCCGCTGCTTCTGTTGATACAGTCTTTCACTACCCTCTGGCATTTCTGACACCTGCCTTCTTGGGGCAGTCAGGGTGAGAGTGCCGGTAACAAACAAACCTACCAAAAAGAGCAAATGCACAACAGTGGCGGCAGCAATCAGTCCTCCCAAAAGTTTTTAAGGGTGGCTGATCCCAGTCATCTCCTTCTGAGTGACTGTCGCCTTTCTAAGCTGGCGCAGCGTGTACATGGTGTCTTTCTCAGTATGCCATGTGGCATCCTGGGCACCAACATCCTGGAAATCTGGGGAGATCTGACGCAGCTGCTGATGCTGCTCCTCCATTTCCAGGGCATCTGCTTTTTTGATTTGTTCATGCCTGTGCTCTAGGAACCCTGCAGGGGGCGGTGCAGCGGTGGAGCATGCCTGACCCTCGGCTGAGTGGTCATCTGGAGCACCTGAGTGATCTGGGATTGTTACCCCATTCTCACTGTTCAGGTCCACCCTGCACCCCTCCTGATTGAGGAATCCCTCTATCGGCATGTTTACAATCGTTCACTGGGTGTGGGTGTAGGACACCTGCTCGCTCCCCCCTTCCCTCGCTAGGGGTTCAGGGAGCTGCCCCAGCACTGGGATAGCTAGTTCACTGTCTTTGAACTCGCTATCACCCACCAGGCACCAGGTCAGTGCAGGCGGGGATTCTGACACCCCTCTTTGCGATGTCCTGCGCTGGCAGGCGGGTGGCTTGAGCATCCAGCTCCAGTATGGCTGAACCACTGTTGGTCAGACTCAGACTGACAGACTGAGCTGGTGGCTGTAAGAAAACCGGCTCGGCTTTCATTCCCTGTCCCTTCTTGGGGACTGGGTGTGTTGGAAACCCTGCCGTTGAGGCAGGAACAATCAGGTCGGTCTCTCTCACTACCTGGTAGTTGTGAGAAATAATGTTACCTGACTGCAGGTTCCCTGGATCACAGCAGAGGGAATCGGCATCTGGAATCAGATGTGTCCACAGCGCAGTAGTCCCAGTGTCCAGCTGGACCTCCTTCCTGTCTAACCTGTGAATGTTGCACCAGGGGCACCTGGCGGTGGCCCTGTGACAGCTGCTCAAGCAGATCCTCACTAATAGAGGACCTCTCAGAGCTAAGGGTGAGGGCTACTTCACCAACCTGCTCTCTTGCCATCTGGATCCTTTCCACCCCTGTGGGGTGGTGGTCCTGACCCCTCTTGGGTGCCAGGGTGCACAGGGAAAGCTCCTTTTCATCACCAAGTGGGGAGATCCGCTCCTTTTTAGGGATGTGAAAGGGGTTTGCTTTACCTGGTGGATCAGGCGGCTGCTCGGAGCACCGCTCCTGTGGCATGGAGGCTGTTGGGACCTTGGCCAGGGCACGACTTCCCTGTAGTTTTGGAAAGCAAGAAGAGACATTTATTTCTCGTCCAGAGGAACCAGGAGGAACCTCCAACTCAGCTATAGTGTTCAGTGGGCACTGTGTGATCACAGCATAACCACTGAACCCCCCTTTTTGCTTTGCGACAGGCTTAGGGTTTTTGACCTGAGCCCACAATTTTCCACGCTGGCAGTCCACCAGAGGCTCCAGCCTGTCAAGCAGGTCTTGGCCAATGAGTAGTGGCTCTGTTTTAAACCTAGAGATATAAACAGGATGCACCACGTTCATTGGCCCGAACCTAAGTGCCACCCACACTCGGTGTGTGATCCTGGCATGATCCTGGGTATAGCTGGAAATATCTATCTTACACGGTTCTACCTTAAGTCTGATGCCTTTTCCTTTCGCTACTCGTTTGAGCTCGCTGAGTAGATCGGCTGACATCAAACTAATTTCAGCCCCAGTGTCAATCAGTGCTTCTCTATCTAAGATGTTTTCAAGAGAAACCTTGATATAAATACGCCTTGCTTTGCCTTTCTGGCTGAGATTCCCTAAGAATTGTTGGAAGCCTGTCTTTTCTTTGACTTCAGGGGCGGGGTCAGCGCCCAACTCAGAGTCACAGCCTTCTTCCAGGCAGGAACCCTCCCACCCAATCAGATAGACTGAGGGAGGGGTTTGGGTGGATCCCCGCCTCCTCCAGTGAGAAGGGGCGTGGCCCCCCTCAGCTTATTCACGCTTCCGGCATTCGGTGCGGAAGGTTTACCCTGTCCTGATCTCTCAAGCAGGGTGTAACGAACAGTTCTTTCCGGACCCTATGCGGACGACACAGTCCGACGGAGTGGGGAAACACTAGGGAAACATCATGCAGGAATACGGGGCTGAAGACAGGGGGGCGTGTCCAAGGTGCGCTGGTGCACGGGGAAGGTGTGGCCGAGGCGAACAATCCGAGAGAGTAGTCCTTTGGGAATATCCAAAACACAAGGGTAAGTCCAAAACCAGAAGATCCATCAGAAGAAGGAATTAAAAGCCACGAAGGCCGGGTCGGAACCGGCGGACGGGGAACTGGAACAGGAACGGGAAAGGGAACGGAGGTTAAAACCTTAACGGGACCAGGCGCTTCCAGGTCCCGGACTCGCACGATATGGAAATCAGATGCAGAGACCGGATGAGCGTCAGCGCCTGGCTTTTAAGGTGGGCTGGGAATGGGAAACAGGTGCAGAGAATAAAGTCTTAAGTGAAAGGGCTGGAGCACCCTTAAGGAGGGGGGACTAATATCATGACACAGGGCTTGTTCAAGCCGGGCCAAGCGGGCTGCAGTCGACTCCCTTCGTCCAGCCTTATGATAGGCTCTGCCTGAGCCCTTGCCTTCCCCGTAGCGCTCACGGCGGCTCTGACGCTTAGTGCGGTCCTGCCTGCCTATTTTGCGCCGGGGCTTAGCGGGCTCAGGAACCTCAGCTCCCTCAAGCTGAGGCGAGTCGTCAACCCTGCTGGCTTTAGTGGTGAACACGGCCGTTTTAGCAGGTTTTCGCTCTGAGGAAGCAGAGACTTCAGCTCCCCAGGCTTTTTGAGTGTGTGCATCACAATCATTTTTCTGACTGAGGGATGCAGATTAGCAATGAATAAACCTTTGAAATTCACGTTCTCTTCGCAACCCTCTTCATTCCGCCCTGCAAAAAGTGCGCCTAAGCCTCTCATAGTAGTCGCGAGGGGCTTCAGCTTTTTCGTGCTTAATATGGTGCGCAGCGGCCACGGCAGCTATGGGATCGATAAAAGCCGAAAATTCTCCGATCATTGCCTGACACAGCTCCTCAAAGCTATTACAGACCTCTGGTCCTTGTCTGGACATCCACTCGTGTACCGCTCGGCTAGTAGTTTTCCTTACTAACATAGCCTTTTCCTGTTCGGACGCTCCGGGCATAAACTGCAAAGTATGTCTCAGCTCATCGATGTAGGTTTCCACATTATTCCCTGACACTGACGGGTCAAACCTTTCTACATCTTTGGCTAACTGCCTCAGGGAGTGGAGATTAATTTTTACGGTTTCTCCGCGGGCAGGGGGACGGCCGTGATCAGGAGCAGGGGGTCTCTGCCTGAATTGCATCGCCCTTGCGTCTCGCGCAGGACTCGGCGATCTCCCCCATGCCGATCCAACCACAGACCCTGGCCGGGAGAAACCTCCTCCCGGCGCGCTGGGTGAGCGCTCCGGGCTGCTAGGTGGGCTGGCACGCAAGTGGGATCTAGCCTGTTTTGCTTCCAGTACGAAAGCATCTAACTCCTTTTGCCTTTCCTGGCTGAGTTCATTTAAACTCTCAATTTCTTTTTCTTTTTCTTTCAAGCTCGCTTCCAGGTCTCTCCTAGCTACCTCAGCCGCAGTTTCTCTAGCAGACAGGTCATCTAATTTACCTAAAACTTCCCTGAGTCTGTCTTCACTTTCCTCATTTTTCACTCTCTTTTCTCTGATTATATCCAGCAACTCAACTCGCTCCGCCTTATATCTTTCTAGCTTTCCCTGAAGCTTTTGAAACTTTGTCAGCTCGGACAAAGACAGTTCCAGCTGTTTAGCTAGATTTAAGGCGAAACTCGATAGGACCTGAACTGCATTCACGGACCCTCCTGTGTTAAGCTGGTTCGCTACCTTGGCTACTAAATCTACTTGCAGCTTCTCAATATCATCAAAGTTCAACTTTTCGATACCGCTCCAGTAACCAGGATTGTCGTCGCTAGAAATAGTACTTATAAGCGACTCCACTTCAGACATTTTAGCAGCCATTGTCATTACGTCAGAGAAACGTTAAGAGTATTACTTTTTTTTCTCCTTTTACTAAAATACAGTATGGAATTTAAACACCCGAGCAGATGGATTTCCAATCAGCACACGTTACACTAAACGCTAGAAAACAGGGGGATTTCTTTGCGCAGTTATCAGCACACCCGGTATTCGCGTATAGAAGCCGCGGTGCTGTGCTGAACTTGAACTCACAGCAATATCAGTTATTCTGTGCCATTGATTCTCATTTCATTCTAAACTCCGCCCACCCAGGGACGCCATTAAATGTAGTGGTTTGATGGGTTTCCTGAGACAATTATTAATTGTAGCAGTAATCACGAGGTTGTTCGTTGGGGCTTTTAGAAAATCAATCGTCAGAACAACTAACAACGCACACACACGGGTTCAATACACGAGATACATTTATTAATATAAATTGTGCACCAAAGATATACTAGTCTGCCTGGATACGAGCGGCAGACCTTACTGTGAGGGTTATCAATATACAAGGTATATAATCTCGAAGAGATGCAAACACAAAGAGATACACAACAGAGAATATATGTCAATATATATCGTTCGGTTATCAAATCGCTAATCAGTGTTATTACCCACTGTTACTCTAAACTCGGAAGTAAATACATTACTCATGAATTAAATTGATAACAACTTGTGTTGAGGTACAATTGAATTCTCGAGACGCAATGTAGAACATGGGGTTTACTTATCCACTGTGTATGGATTTGGAATCTCCCGGCACGAACACCAAACCAGCTGACAGGCTCTGTTGCAGCCTCTGTTGCAGCGGTTGTCCAATGGGAGTTGTGTCGGCGTTCTCTGGCTACCGGCCAACCAGTCAAGGTGCAGCTCGGAGTAGGACGGGCGGAGAAATCTGACTGCGGCGCACAGGGCAGTCGTTGCTCCGAGGGGATCTACCAGCAGTCCGGCTGGCTAGTAGAAAGTCTCTATGCACAGAGTGTGACCGCAAGTCCTCACAAGTCACTCTTTTGCCTGGGAAGAAGCTGGTTTGTTCCCGGTCCAGCGCTGCTTCTGAATAAGCTATTCAGGTTGTCAACGAGAGTCCAACTGTAGGCTGCAGTTGATCAAGCAGAGCATTCACGTTGGTAGAATTCTGAGTACGTACGGGATCCTCGGCCTTGCGCTTAGAACAAAGTCCAAGTCCTTTTGCAGACAACAGCAGTTGTCACGTGATTGTCTCTGAGGATGCACGAAAATGGCCAAGGGAGGCCCCGATCTGAGCTTGCGCTCCCTTTTTGACCAAGACCCAGATGTGTGCTGATTGGTTGAGAGTTTGGCGGGCATTGGAGACCCACATGGTATTACCACGCCCTGCCAGTCCCTGATTGGTTGATCAAGATGAGATATAAGTCACTTACTCTTGACACTTAGGAATGCAGTCCAGATGTCCATTCGGCACTCTCTAGACTGATAGGCGCCAATGGATGACCATTGATCATGATAGCCAGGCTTAGCTAAGTGCATCCCCGTCTGGGAGCTTGTTCCTTATCAAAAGAAAACATCTTAAATCAGCCTGCATGAATACTTTCTCTGTGGCTGCACCACAGAGATGGAGGGTGAGATGGGGCCTCCTTTAGGACAGCATACCAACGCTTAATGCTGTCTTATTAACAAGCATTGCCGCTACAATAGCAATTCAAATACAACAGCCACACTGCTTAAACCATATGTTTTACACACCAGACAGGCCCCCTAACCTTATACAACCTTGCTGTGGCTGTGGCCCCTTTATTTATTTTGTAATGATTTTTTCATTATGGCACCATTAGACAGCCGGTACATGGGGATAGGGGGGTGGTATTCACGAGTCAATAGCTCTTCAAGCACAACAGCCACAGTGCTGCAACCATGTGTTTTACACACCAGACAGGCCCCCTAACCTTATACAATCTTGCTGTGGCTGTGTCCCTTTTCTTTATTTTTGTATGATGTTTTCAATATGGCACCATTAGACAGGTGGTACATGGTGATCGGAGGGTGCTATTCACGAGTCAATAGCTCTTCAAGCACAACAGCCACAGTGCTGCAACCAGGTGTTTTACACATCAGACAGGTCCCCTAACCTTATACAACCTTGCTTTGAGTTGTGGAACATTTCTTTATTTTTTAATGATTTTTTTACTGTAATCAAGTGTTGTGCTCATTAATAATAATAATAATAATAATAATAATAATAATAATAATAATAATAATTGCTTACACTTATATAGCGCTTTTCTGGACACTCCACTCAAAGCGCTTTACAGGTAATGGGGACTCCCCTCCACCACCACCAATGTGCAGCATCCACCTGGATGATGCGACGGCAGTCATAGTGCGCCAGAACACTCACCACTATCAGTGAGGAGGAGAGAAGAGAAATGTAGCCAATTCAAAGAGGGGGATTATTAGGAGGCCATGATTGGTAAGGGCCAATGGGGAAATTTGGCCAGGCCTCCTGACTTTTCAAAGTCATGCTTTGTTGTGTGAAACTTTAATTATCTTTTTAGGATTTTTTGAACATGGCAACTTCCACCGAGATGGGTGGGGGGTGTTGGGGTGCTCTTCAATAGCTTTTTCATCTATACACACAAACGGATGTAACCAAGACACTCAGAACCTGTCACGCAGGGGCTGACTGCTGAGAATAGAGATCCAATGCGGTGCCCTTGGTATGGTTGGTGCGAGACGCAGGCGTAGTCGGAGTAAACAGGCAGGGGTCCGAGTCCGGGAAGTCGTATGTCGAAGAAAACTCAGTCTTCACTCAGGTTGGGAGATTGTCAACAGAGATCTTTAATACAATCAGCTGAAGGGGAGCATATCACAGAGAAAGGGTTTCCCCTAGCACTCAAGACATGCTCACTGGACTTCATACTTTATACTGAAGTTATACTTTCCTTTTTTATACATTAAAAGTAGGCAATACTTTAACATATCAAAGGAACATACAGGGAAAGGGGCAGTGTCAGAAGTCAAACAAACAGGACAGGGGGGTGCCATTTGACATCCTACAATCTGTTTCAATTTTCTCTGGTTGAATGGGTGTGAGGAATCACAGGCTTTAGTTTGCACCTAAGACAGTGGTCTTAGGTGCGAACAGAAAACCTTTCCCACGCGTAGTCACTGTCCTGACCTTTTGACTCAGTCTTCCACATGTAGCACAGGCGTAGGCACAGAATCGACAGGCGAAAGTGTAGTTGAGGGACTGGCAGGGGTTTGGAGTCAGGGAAGGTGTAGAAGTTGCGTCGGTGTGGATTCAGAAGGCAGAGGCGTAAACGAAGAGACAGGCTGGGGTCAGGATCCGAGAAAGCGTAAAACAGGCGAAGGTACAAAATCGAGTGGCTAAAGCGGTAGTCGGAAAAGCGGGGTTAAGGTCCAGGGGAGAAGTCGTAGTAAGGCAAAGGTGTAGTTAGTACGTAAGCTCCGGGAGAGAATCTCAATCGTGAGCAATGACCGGGGGGCAGATGAGGGTTTAAGCAGAGGACTGATTGACACGTGCACGTTTGGTACGGGGAGAGCTCGTAGGAATGCGGGAGCGCTTGCCTGCGTGAGGGAGATTCGTGGCAAAACCAACAGAATCAACCTGAACTCACAGAAAAACAAGAATGCCCCCGAGACACCTGCACCCCCCCCCCGGACCACTCTGGTATCAACACCCCCAAACCCATCCATACCAGCTAACAAGACTCAGAATCGGTGCAACCCTCCAACCTGGATCAAGAGCAGGATGGGACAAGAACCTCACCACACTACGCACCCCTCATCCAGACCAGCAGGACAGCCAGACCACAGACAGCACCATCATGTAACCCCCCTGTTCATTCCAACAGAAAAGCCGAACTGACCCCCACCAGCATGGCGACGCTGCAGCTCTGGTCACACCAGCAGGCCCAATGGGCTCAGAGCTGGGGGACATACAGATGCAGCCATTCAAAATGCGTGGGCGATACCGCATTATTTTCCGGTACGCTGTACGCAGTCTACCGCAAGTTACCATTAAATACCGCGAGTTACTGGTAAATACCGCTAGTTACCGTAAATTCTCCTATAATATGACAAGCAAAATAATAGTATCCGGAATTTCGGCAAGGTGGAGCTAATAAACTCAGTTATTTAAAAAACGAAGATATTACTAAAAGTATTAATAATGAATGACCTTGGACAAGCTGTAAGTGTAAACTCAAAGTATTGCCCTGGTCAACATTCTTTTTTTCATTGACCGTCTTTGTAAAAGTAACACCACAGCATTTTGCAATCACGCATTTGTTTCCAATCATGCAAAGTACAGTAATTTTTGAGAATCGATTCACCATGCCTTTCACATGCTCATAAAAGAGATTGATTTAGGAACATAAACATATTACTGTATGAAAACTGTACTGTATACAGTATGTATATGTATATTTAATGTCTTAACTGTGCCCGTTTAAGTATTGAATATTCATATCTAATTTTACCACTGAAGGGAAATCTTAGTAGCTGAGCATAAAAAGAATAGGAGCATACTGCAACGCATGTGAAGGGCATAAACGATATTAATTTTGGAACATAAACATACAGTATATGGCTGGTCTCGGTACTTTAAAGAAAACATACACGAAACATTGGTTTCATTATGACCAGAATCGGTCTTGAGATATTTTTAGCTTGATTTACAGTATTTGAGAGGTATGTCTTAACACCGATACTACAGTATGTAAATACTGCTCACGTATATGTTTCTAGGTTTATATTATGCATTTCATACGGTCAAATTACTTTTGAGCAACTAATAAGAAGCGCGAAACGGTATGCCCAGGGCGTTTTAGTTTATTTTTACTGGGACTCTGCTTTAACAATGTCGCCGTGGATTGATTAGAGATATCAAGTACATACAAGTCATTTTTTAAATGTTGTAGTTCGTCTTGTAACAATGTTACGAGTACATCATCTATCAACAATTACACAGGTTCTGTTTCCATATTGCGGATTTTGGTTACGTAATATGATTTTCTAAATTTCACGTTGTGAATATATGATTTGGGCAAACAGAGCCGCAAAGAAGTACATTATGGGTTGTTGTTTTTTTTTGCAGTTTTATCTAGAACAAGCGATGCTTAAACCTTTGTCTGATTCTTGTGAAACTATCCACACGACAGTTACAGTACCTAGGAGTTGACTTCAGTGATGTCACTGATGGGATGTTTCTAAAAATCCTTCCTCTGTAAAACGTCTTCTCTAGTTGTCCTGCATATGTATTCGGTAATGAAGCTGTGTGTTCTGTCATGGAAATATAACTATCAAGGAAGCCACAAAAGAGAGTTCTCACCTGAGTAAGGTCTTTATTTCAATATTGCAATATTGGGAGCCCTTCTAAAACTTCCCCTTTCTCTAAGAGAAAACAGATTACATCATAGAGAGAGAGAAGAAAAACTAGATTTGTTATTCAAAGCTAATCAGTTACTTTCAGCTAATTCTAATGACCCAGACAGCATATATTGTTTTGGTACATTGTCTTCTAAACTAACCTAAACAGTGTACTTTGTTGACGAACTGTTTTCTAAAATTCTGCACGCACTGTAGCACAGCATTTACATCCTTGAAATACATTATCTAAAAGCACCAATATATTTTTTCAAAGCTCTCTACATTTTTAAGAATCAATTTACTTATTAGATTTCCACTTCAATTCCCTTCTTTTTATTCTTGAAAATGATTAAAAGTTAGATTCTTCATATGGACTCCCAGGAGGCTCCCATACTTCGGATTCTTGCGTTCTTATCAGAACATACTGATGCGCAAACATATTCATTACCATATTTCAAAGCATTGGAATAATATATTTTGTACAGCAACACAAAAACAGAAAGACAAGTATCACAGCCCCTATAGTCGGTGTTACTAACTTAAAGAAAAACATTCCCCCTGGCCCAAACAGTGATTCTAACCAGGAGAGAAATGGGTGAGGCTGTAGAATGAGGCATTAAAGCACATACATAACAAGATGCATTAAATTTCTTTAACTTTACAGTATGATTTATAAATTTGTACCACAAATTACTCATATCCCCCTCATTATCAGTTTCATTCGGCCAGTTTGTATACAAAGAGGCTTTGCATTTAGATTCCTCGTCTTTCTGGGCTTCTGGGTGACAGGCTTCCACATAAAAAGGAAAAAGGCTGTGCACATCAGTCCCAAGCATGTGATCCCCATCTATCCCTGTGGAGACATCACTCCTGCTATTTGCTCAGTTCGTTTGTGACCTTTTTACAGTGGGAAGCATGAATTCAGGACACCTGGCACGGCCCCCTCCACCTGAGCGAACACCACCTCTTTTTCCTGTCTTTCACCAGAATCCAGTCTCCTTATTCATGCATTAGTTCCTACAGCACAGGTAAATCCCTGTGGGCTGGAGCTCAGCATTTTTCTTAGGGTTTTTTTTTTACAAGATTGGTCAACAGCTGTGTCACCTAAACAGCTGTCTATCACCCTAATAGAGAATGGCCTAAAATTGTGATTATAGCGAGGAGCATACAGTTATTTCCATTCTAATACATCTGAGTTACACTCAGACTGAAAGCAGGGCTATTTACCCATGCCAATTAACCTAAATAATCACCTCTATCAAAAGGGATTACTCCCATGAGCATCTTTTATAGCAATACAATCCCAACATGAGCTCTGGTTATTATTTGTGGCTGACTGATAAAGTATTGATTCCATATCCCCATTTTATGTAAAGTAAAGCTCCTTACACTTAACAGGTACACTGTCGCCCCCCCTCAGGAAGCTCAACAAACACAGAAACAGTGACAATATAATAATTAATGTTCACTCAGTCTCTGGTGCAGTGGTTCGGTGTCGGCGCAATGCGTAGATCCAGCGATCTCATCCTGTCACTCAGATGGCAGAGTCGGTAGTCAGTTGCACTTGATATGGTCCTTCCCAGCAGGGTTGCAACATCTGGCAGGGTATATCTTCCTCACCACACCCACTCGCCAGGTATCAGGTCGTGTCTTCCCTCTACTGGAGGTCTCCAAGTGTCCAGCACCTGTTCACCAGCCCCGTGCACCACTTCAATTAACAACCTACAATACTACAATAGAGAATTAGCAAATTCAACAATCCATTAGCCAAATTCATCCCTCTAGGAAGTTTCGTTGATTGGCCTGTGATGATATCAAACAGGCTCTATTACACAGTTCTGTTTGATCCAGCCCGCATCCCATGGCGCTCCTTCAGTCTGATGTCTAGTCGATCTTTTAGAGTTCTGTTCCTTCATTCCACTGTTCCAGCAGACTGAGGGTGATCTCAGTCCATCTCACCCCGAATAATCCAGCCACAGCCTGTCCCTTGATCATAATACAAGCGGTAGGTCAGTGCCCACCGAAGGCTTATCTCCATCATCAAGTGTTTGGTAGACACAGAGGCAGTGACAGCAACCCACTGGGAAAACAGATTATAAGAGCCAAGGTTTCCCTTTACAAATGTAAATTGTAAATATTTGCTACTGCATGAAAGGTTTCTCAGGAGCAGGCCGTATGAGCTGTAGCACCTGCACCTGAACTGTAGTTGAGTTCCTTTGATAAGCATCACATTGAGATACCACATAAGTGGCTACTGCTTCAAACACGGTCCCCACCCAGGTTTGGGTAACCAGCACACCATTTGACTCGCACCCAGGTGTCCAACAGAGTGCATTTGTCGAGCTACAAAGGGCATTAGGCTGTGAGGGCATGCAGGGCATCCAGTGTGCTGGCAGCACCACACACTTTTCTAACCATGTCCTTTTCTCTGCTTTAGAGGCCTCAGCCTGAATATCCTGTAGCTGTCCCCTTTTCACCAACAGAGGTCTCACAGGGGTCTCAGACTCCTGTTCTACCAGGACTGTGCACCTGACAGCTACATCTGCAAAGTTGTTCCCTCGAGTTACTGGAAACATTTCTTCATTATGTGATTTATACTTTACCACAGCTACTTCAGTCAGTAGCTGCAAAGCTTCTAACAGTTCAGAGACAAACCCAGCATTCTTAACTGGAGTCCCTGCCATGTTGGGGAAATCCCTATTCCTTCACTGCCATCCAAAATTGTGGCATACACCAAATGTATATATACAGTCTATATAAATTGCTACAATTTTCCATTTAGCATATTTACAAGTTTCAATTAAATATTTTCATTCGGTCTGCTAGTTCTACACCAGATTATTCACAGTTTATACAGCCAGGCAGGTAGCCTGCACAACACATAAACACGGCCCCTTGGCCACCGCATCAAGGGGTCCTGAATAATAATAACCCACCAGACGATGCCTATCTCCATGCTCCTGCACCAGCACAACGGCTCACAACCCATTTCTTTCACTTACAGACAGATTACATGCAGATGATCAGTCTGAGGGAATACAGTCCAGGGCCAGTGTCTGCAAGAAAGCTTGTTTCAAAACATCAAAAACAGTTTGTGCTGCAGGGGTCAAGGCAATTTTGTCTTTAGACTGCACTACCCCCCTTAAACCAATACGTCACTGGACAAGCTCGTTCTGAGAAGGCATTCACCCTGGCTTTATCATGTAGTTGGTTTTATACTCCTTTTTTTCCTCTTTAGATCCAATACTTGGAGTAGCCCGGCCTTATGGATTCCGTAATTAGGTAAAACAATCACAATATCACATAACTCTATTGAGTTAGTTTACATAAATGCTATTTCATGCAGTAATTCCTTATAAAATGCTGCGGTCTGGGCCTAAAATAGGTCTGGGGTGTCCCCCACCCACATCAGTAGTTGAAACTGTACATCTTTTCCCAAGCAGACTGTGACAGCTTATATTTGCTTTAAACACAACCCTTGCACCCCTTCTCCTGTAGCCTCCTGTTACCCGTTAGAAAACTTTATATCACATCTTTATGCTGTTTTAGTCTAAAACCAGGACAGCTGTGCTCCTGTGTCCCCCAGTTACTGCACACTGTAAGATTATTTCACTTTTATTTAAATCCTGAGATAAATTTAGGAAGGCTACAGAGGGGTTTACTAGATTAAAACTGTTAGTTCACGCACGGCTCTCGTTTCAGCTTCTGACATGTTCTTTAATTGTGAAATCAAGCCTCTTTCTTACAATTTCTCCAAAAAACACCTTTTTTTTAGTAACTGTACACCAGCTTATTAGTAGTTTTGTCTTTGGGGTTTTATATCTCGGTATAACATTAAAGTCGCACAATAATTTCAACAAACTGGCGGCTCCCTTTTCTCCTCCTTGGGAGTCTTTTTACCCCATTTGCAGCGCTCGCACTTCTGCATGCATGCTTCACGAGTTATTAAATCAAATCTGTCTCCGCTGTCCGTAATATCAGGAAAGCATAGTTGTACATTCTTGGCAACATCAGGTTTTATCATCAGCAACATCAACCCACTCAAGTAAATTTGTTTTATTACTGTGGAAGTATCTTCATTCACTTCCTTCTCATCGGCTAACCCCGAGTATAATATCCATAAAGCTATAAACCTTTCTGTAAAATCTGAAACATCCTCACTTCCTTCTGCTGACATGCTGTCTAATCAGTTTTCGGTGGGTAATGCTCTTTCAAAAATCTCCACACTAATTCCCACCCTTCTCCTATATTCTCTCTTAAGGCGTTCTATTTCTTCTTTTGCTGTTTCTTTTTCTGCATATATAACTTTGTTTCGTTCAGCCATTGCTTTTAGCTTTTCCATCAGAGATTTTTGTGTCTCATCTATGATATTCTGTTGAATTCTCAAATATTCCTCTAAATATTGTTTATTTTTATCCAAATGTTCATACACTTTTCTACATTCCTGTTCAGCCTAAATTCCGTCCGACATATTTCTTTGTTTCACTTTGGATTAATCAAACTTTTTTTTTTCTTCACACCAAACCATTTTCACTTCTCCCACGCGCCCCGCGGAACCCCCCAGTCGAGACAAACTGACGAACTATCACAATTCAGGAACACGGACCAGGTTCCAAATCCTGGCTTTAAACACACAGTTGAATCGAGTTACCATTTTCGGCTCTTCTGCGAGTACAGTTCTAGTTACTACCTTCAGCCATACTGCAGTCGTGTACCAGGATGCAACACCTGGATTGTTTCGCACGGGCAGGGCGAGACGCTATTCCTTCAGCAATCCCTTTTTTTCTACCCCACCTTCACAAAACAGGCATCTAAAAACACATACACCATTAACTCATTTTTCTGTTGTACTTGCTTCAGCACCACAGCAACATGGAGAGGACAAGGGACTTTTTAGAAAAGAGGAGTCCTTACCTCTTTTTAGAAGCGGCCGCCTAACTTTTCCTCTCCATGTCCGTGTGGTTTAATTTAGATGGATACTTCTTCATCATTTGGGTTACATATCCGCCAATCTGCCTCCTCCTTTTTAGAGGACGTTGTAAACCTTTAGGAACAATATAATCTAGCAACAAGGTTATGTCACTGTAATTAGGCTTAAGACAATCAAGAACAAGGCTTGCCTTTCTTCGAAATTCTTTACGGTCATCAGGCAATTTAGGAAAAGACTTAACTAATGCAAATAATGCAAATACTAGTCTTTTTTGAAGCTTCCCATTATTTCTGTGATTTCTCTTTCCATTACATAAGCTTTCCAATTCGCTTTCTTTCCGTTCTTCTCCTTCTCTTCTTAGTTTCCCCTTCTTCAGAAAACTTATTTTTCCTAATTCAACTTTCCTCTGTCCATTCTGATTCACTTACAAAGATCCTTCATAGTTATGGGCCCCTAATTATCATATATAAATTATGTGCAAGTTCCCTTACACCTATTACCCTAGCTTTACAGTTCATGAACATAAAACATTTTTTTTACTCTAACCCAGGCTATAATTGTTTCTCTGAATTTGTCGTACATGTACTTTTGCTGGACTGCTCGGTCCCATTTTCATCTTTGAATTTTAATTTCCCATTTTTACCAATCGGTGCCTTACTTAGAACCTTATCACATCAACTACTCCGCAGAGCAAAAACCACACGTCTGTGTTAAGATAAGTTCTTTATATGAGTCCCAGACTCATCAAACCCACGTGAGAACACCCCTGTGGCTCGCTTCTCAAACTATTAATTTTTAAGGATCACCTACTGGCGTCAGACAGCTGCCAATTCTCCAGACGCGTCTCTGGAAGGATAAACAATTTATCCTCTGAGGTTCGTCCAATTTTGCTAAAATTGTCAGGGTCCAGATGGAGTTTCAGCAGCCGTTCGCGTTCAGGTTTCTGATCCCGGACGAGCCCCCAAATTGTCATGGAACTATCAAGGAAGCCACAAGAGAGAGTTCTCACCTGAGTAAGGTCTTTATTTCAATATTGCAAGCCCTGCTGCCACTTCGCAAAGTGCAACCAGAGACTCAATTTGTTACAAGCAGTACAGGGTTTTTAAAAGATGTTGCGCTGTAAAAAAGCTCAGCGCTTTGTCCTTTCTAAAAGTTCCCCTTTCCCTAAGAGAAAACAGATTACATCAAAAAGCGAGAGAAGAAGCACTAGATTTGTTATTCAAAGCTAATCAGTTACTTTCAGCTAATTCTAACGACCCAGAAAGCATATATTGTTTTGGTACATTGTCTTCTAAAGTAACCTAAACAGTGTACTTTGTTGATACACTGTTTTCTAAAATTCTGCACGTACTGTAGCACAGCATTTACATCCTTGAAATATATTATCTTTGTAGATTAAGCTGACCCAGGGACGCCAAATAATGTAGGGAAAACCGGTCCAGGGACGCCAAATATGTAATCATAGTGGCTCTCTGAAGGCACCAGTTCTGTAGGGTTTGGGCATTTACTGAGACAATTATTAATTGTAGCAGTAAATCACAAAGTTGATTCTTTTGATGGCTTTAGAATCCAACCATGCGACATAACTCAAACAACGCACACACACAGGTACTAACACACGAGGATACATTTATTAATACATAGAATATGCATGTAAACCTAACAGATCTTATCGAGAGGGTTATCAGAATACAAAAGGTATATATTCAATCAGTTACAAAGTGTTACACATATCAAGAGGACATACATTCAGTATATCATTCATTAAGACCGTTTCGTAAAGTGAACTTGGTTACAACTTCTACATTAGATACTCAAACAAGTACATAACTCTTAGGAATTAAATTGATATCAACTGGTTTGGATAACAATTGAATTCTCGAGCTGTAATGCATTGAAGTTGAATACTCATCCAATCTTTGGGGATTCAGATCTCCTGTGGGCACAAAGAAACAGTTGCAGGCTGTTGCTGTCCAATCCGCGCTCTCTGGCTCCGTGCCAGGCTGTGCTGTGCGGCTTGCGACGGTGCGCTGCTGATGCTCACTGTTGGCTTAACTAGCAAAGTTTGTGCACAGGAGAAAAGATGACTGTGGGTCCCAGCAAGTCAGGAAGAGGACTGGTTCGTTCCTGATGAAGAGCTAGTTCTGAATAGTGATTCAGCTGTCCACAGTTCCGACCTGTTCACGAGGCCTGCTGCTGGTTACTCTCTGGCAACCTCCACTCTAGACTCTTAGAACAAAGGAAAGTTCTGGCACTGGGACACACTGGCCGTTCCGTGGTTGTCCGGGCTGAGTCTCAGGATGGTCAGGAGGCGTGCTGTGAGAATGTCCTGCCCTTGGGATTCTCCTTTGAATTCCCTTTAGAATTGTTGAATCTGAATCTGAATTTTGTCTGAATCTGAATCTGAATCTCAATCTCCCAGGCTCTCTGTGTTGCCTGTTTTACCTGGAGGAACTTCAGCTCATTGATTGGCTGAAAGTTCCATGGGCATCAGAGTCCCACGTGGGTTACTCGGCCCTACCAGTCCCTGATTGGTTGATCAAGGTGAGATATGAGTCACTTAGTCCTGACACTTAGTAATGCAGTCCAGATGTCCAACTGGCACTCCCTAAACAGATAGGCGCCAATGGATGACCATTGATCATGATAGCCAGGCTTAGCTAAGTGCATCCCCCTGTGGGAGCTGTCCTTATCAAAAGAAAACATCTTGCATGAATAGTTTCTCTGTGGCTGCACCACAGAGATGAACAGAGAAATGGGGCCTCATTTGGGAAGCTCAGAAACACTTAATTCTGCCTTATTATTTAAGCCTCACCACTACATCTTAAAGCACCAATATATTTCTTGCAAAGCTCTCTACATTTTAAGAATCAATTTACTTATTAGATTTCCACTTCAAGACTTGTTCGGCTGGCGTTCTGGGAGTCGCGTTTATCAGAATTGTATTGAAATCGTTTCCCACAGAGCTCAGATGTCGAAGCACAGCAGCAGCTCTCCACAGCGATCCTCTATAGCGCCCTTTCTCCCGCAGCTCCGTCCTCATTGGAAGGAAGCAAGAGTGAAAGGCTGAAGTGAAATTGAGCGGGGACGAAGGCAGTGAAGAGAGAGAACGTGGGAAGAAGAGAAAAACGCAGGGGAAAAAAAGCAGCGTCGTAAAAGAGGTGACAGAGCTGTCCTCTCTATAAGTGGGGTGCCAGCGAGCTTTGCTCTAGCTTACGGCCACACCCCCTTGAGCATGCCTGATCTTGGAAGCTGAACAGGGATGGGCCTGGTTAGTACTTGGATGGGAGACTGCTTGGGAATACCAGGTGCTTTTAAGCGCAGGAGGTGCCCTATCCCCGCTCGCTCGCTCATTCCCCTGTTCACAAGTGCAGTGCGGCTTGTCCGTCTGTTTATTTGTCAGCTCTGGCGAGACACGGGTGCTTGTGTATTAGCGTGAGCGTTTTTTTTATTCTGATCATGAACAGTTTTACAAGTCCGCAAAGGATCGAGGAAAGGTTTATCGCCAGCTGAAAAGAGACACAGCGCTTCGGCTGTGGAGACTTGCTCGGCTGGCGTTCGGGGAGTCGCGTTTTTCAGAATTGTATTGAGATCGTTTTCCACAGAGCTCAGATGTCAAAGCACCGCAGCAGCTCTCCACAGCGATCCTCTATAGCGCCCTTTCTCCCGCAGCTCCGTCCTCATTGGAAGGAAGCAAGCGTGAAAGGCTGAAGTGAAATAGAGCGGGGACGAAGGCAGTGAAGAGAGAGAACGTGGGAAGAAGAGAAAAACGCAAGGGAAAAAAGCAGCGTTGTAAAAGAGGTGATGGAGCTGTCCTCTCTATAAGAAGGGTGCCAGCGATCCTTGCTCTTGCTTATGGCCACACCCCCTTGAGCACGCCTGATCTTGGAAGATAAACAGAGATGGGCCTGGTTAGTACTTGGATGGGAGACCGCCTGGGAATACCAGGTGCTGTAAGCTTTTAAGCGCAGGAGCTTGTAAAACTGATCATGAACAGTTTTACAAGTCCGCAAAGGATCGAGGAAAGGTTTATCGCCAGCTGAAAAGAGACACAGCGCTTCCGCTGTGGAGACTTGTTCGGCTGGCGTTCGGGGAGTCGCGTTTTTCAGAATTGTATTGAGATCGTTTTCCACAGAGCTCAGATGTCAAAGCACAGCAGCAGCTCTCAAAAAAGCAGCGTCGTAAAAGAGGTGACGGAGCTGTTCTCTCTATAAGAAGGAGAAGAAGAAGAGGAACAGAGGATTTGTTTGTCTTAAGTTAGACTTTGTTTTTTTGTGTTTTTTTGGTGTTTTTGGTTGATTTTTGAAGCCCTCCCCTTCAGCCTAGCTCTGTTTGGGGAGGGGAGAGACTTTTGGGTTTTTTTTGTTGCTTTTTTGTTGCTTTCTGAGTCCTGTTTGTGTTTTAATGGAAGGAAAAAACATGGAGGCAGAGAATGTTATTGTAGTGTAGGTAAGAGAAGGATGAGGAATTTGGACCGACCCCCCTGGCGGGTTTTTGCAAGGGCGCATACTGTTGTGGTGGATGTGAGCGGCGTGGAGAAACCGTCTGCGGGTGCTATTATCGCAGCTGTGTACGGCGTCTGTGGGGAGGGCTCTCTTTTTGCCTGCCGCCCCCAGACGCCAAAAGAGTTTGAACTGACTCTGGACTCAAAAGAACATGCGGACGCGGTGGCTGTGGGGCTGGATGTGCAGGGCACACCCTGCTACTGCCGCTGGCTGGAGCGGAAGGAGGTAGTGGTGTCCTTCCTCCACCTCCCGGCATATATCTCAGATTAGACTATCAAGGAGAAGCTGAGTAGCTGGGGGGTGAGAGTCATTTCGGACATCAGGATGCGCCACTACCCCGGGACCACCATTGCTGATGGCACGAGGTTTGTTCGGATTCGCTTTCCCGATCATGTAGCCTCGTTGCCATACAGCACCCACTTCGCCACGGCAGAGGGGGGGCAGTACTTCAGGGTCCTCCACGACCAGCAACAAAGGGTGTGTCATGTCTGCCTGGACTTGGGGCACATCGCCAAGGACTGCCCTGAGTTCCTCTTCTATGAGTGCAGACAGCCCGGCCATCGCGCCAGGAAATGCACCGCTGCCAAGTGCCCGGACTGCCTCCATGCGCTCATGAGCTGCAACTGCGAGCCAGAGCCGGAAGATCCAGCCGCCGCAGGAGCAGCTGCCCGCAACGCTGAGGGGGTTGAAGATGGACTACGAGTGGCCACTGCAGCTGAGCATGGAGAGTTGCTAGCAGCGGCGCCCCAGGACCCCAGTGAGCCAGCAACGCCACAGCCGGTGATGGGAGAGAGGCAGAGGAGGCCCCTCCAATCCTGGGTACAGCGCAGCAGAAAGGAGCCGGGGACCAGCCAGCATCTCCACCAGCAGAGGCGCCCCGTTGCCCTAACAATCCTGCTGCATCCCACTCTGTGCCGCAAGAGAAGCAGAAGGAGGTTGCTCCACAACATGCGGCGGTGCAGCGTGGTGCAGCTGAGATCCTACGGGCACCACCACCACCAGAGGCTGCCCCTCAGCGTACCAGTGGGCTTTTGACACCCAAGCCTGTGCAGGGAGAGAGGCAGAGGGAGGAGGCGACGGCACCAGCACCACCACCACCATCACCGTCAGCGGTTCCCCAGCTGTGGGCAAGCCGGGGTACAACCGCCTGGGCCCTCGAAGGCTGGAATCCAGTGGCACCACGTCAGGCCTCAGCCCAACCTGAAGCCCAGTTCAAGAGTTGTCCGCAGACCCATCCCTGATGTCTCTGCGGTGGCGGAGACAGGAGGTGGGGAGGAAGCGGCAAGTGTTGGCAATGAGAATGTGGCAGAAAGGGCGGGGGAACTGTCGCGCGGGCCGGAGAATTAATTTCACTCTTATGGCCATATGCGTGATGGCAACTTTCGCCTCTTTAAACGCCAACGGGCTGAGGGACTGAGCAAAGCTGGGGGCAGTGTTAGCTCTGCTGGGGCGGACGGATGTTGTCTGCCTCCAGGAGACCTTCTGGGACGAGGAGTGTGTCCGGAAGGTGCGAGCACAGTGGGACGGGGAGCTGTTTTACAGCAACACCTCCAGCCTGTGCAGGAGGGGGGTGGCTGTGCTGGTGAGGAGGGGAGTGTACGAGAGCGTAAGGCTCCTGCACCGCGACACGTAGGGCCAGCTCCTGCAGGTCTGTCTTGGGTTTCCTGGACAGTCCGTGCTGCTGATCAACATCTACGCCCCCAATGGGGAAGCTGAGCGGCTCGCCTTCTTCAAGCAGCTGGAGGCGAGCTGCTTTCAGCAGCCAGGGCTGGTCGTCGGAGATTTTAACTGTGCACTGAGTGTGCTCGATGTCGCGGTTGGGATGACCTTTAAGAGCAGTGCTGCTCGCAGCTTCCTGGAGCGCAGTGCGGAAGCTCACTGGTTCGTGGATGCGTGGCGTCAGGCTTAGTGTGCGCGGAGGGACTTTTCTTGGCGGCAGGTCGTCGAAGGTGTCTTGAGACAGAGCCGGATCGACCTGTTGCAGGGGCACATGAGTCTCTTCCCGTGCCTGAGCCAGATGCGCTATGTGTTCATGACCCTGAGCGACCATGCTGTGCTTCACTTTTCTCTAGCAGGGGCACAGGAGGACCGGTGCCCCGGCCTCTGGTGCTTTAATAAGGCGCTCCTGGGGAGGCTTCATTCTGTCAGGGCATAGAAGACCTTATCCGGCAGCAGCTGCAGTGTCCCCTGTATAGGTCAGAAAAGCTGGTCTGGTGGGATAATCTCAAGTATGCCATCAAAGAGTTCAGTATCTAGTATGGCCTGTCCCGGGGGCGGGAGAAGGCCAGGCGGGAGAGACAGCTTCGGGCTCGGATCACCTCAGAGCTCGGGCTCCTGGCAGATCACGGCAGGGGCTGCGAGCTCTTGCTGGAGCTGAGGGGTGAGCTGCAAGCCCTGGAGGAGGAGAAGTGGAGAGGAGCCAGGGTGTGCAGCAGAGCCCAGTATCTTGCCAAGGGCGAGAAGAGCACGAGGTTCTTTTTCGGCCTGGAGCAGGAGAGGCAGCGCAGCTCCTTCATCGAGGAGCTGGTGGGAGAGGACGGTGTGCGGCTCTCTGCCCCCGAGGCCGTTAGGAATGAGGTGTTTTCTTTTTATAGCGCCTTGTTCTGGCCGAAGTGGTGGATGAGCAGCAGACCTGGGCCATGCTGGCTTGGGTGAGTACCCGCCTGTCACAGAGCGATCGTGAGCTCTGTGACAGTGCGCTGAGCTTGGAGGAAGTGCTTGAAGCACTTCGGGGCTCGTCTCCTAACAAGAGCCCTGGGTGGGACGGGCTCTCCTCCAAGCTCTACAGACACTTTCAGCAGTCCCTGGGGCCCCTCCTTCTGGAGGTGTTCCAGGAGATTGCCAGGACCGGCGCTCTGACCCCATCTATGAGAAGGGGGGTGATCTCTCTTGTCTACAAAAAGCAGGGGGATCCCTCCCTTTTGAAAAACTTTCGCCCGATCAGTCTGTTGAACACAGACTATAAGATACTAACTCGTGTTCTCTCCCTCAGGCTCGGGAAGGTTCTGCCCAGGATCCTGTCGCCTTCGCAGACCTACTGCGTCAAGTGGAGAGACATCGCGGACACGGTGTGCTCCATCAGAGATGTTGTGGACCTTATGCGGGAGCAGCCGAGGGGTGGATACGTCCTGAAACTGGACCAGGAGAAGGCCTTCGACAGGGTGGAGCATTCCTTCCTGTTTGAGGTCTTGAAGAGCTTTGGCTTCGGCGAGGCCTTCATCTCCTGGGTCGGGCTCGTGTACAAGGGGATCGTGAGCTGTGTCAAGGTGAATGGTTCCCTCACGAGCTTCTTTCCAGTGACCTTGCCTGGGGGCACCGCCACCTCGTTGATCTACCAATATGCTGACGACACCAGACTGACGTTGGCAGAGGTGGCGGAGATCTCGGCCATTTTAGAGGTGGTGCAGGCCTACTGCGCTGCCTCGGGCGCCAAGGTAAACTTGGAGAAGTCTGAGGTCATGCCGGTGGGGAGGGCAGACCTTGCCCCGCTCTTCGGTTACCCTATCAGGGTTGAGATGGGTCACCTGAAGGTCCTTGGCATCTACATTAACGCTGATGAGCAGGCCACTGGGCTTCTCCTGTGGAAGGAGAAGCTCATTAAGATGAGGGCCAGGCTAAATCAGTGGAGACACAGGTCCCTGACCCTAAAGGGAAGGGTCCTGCTCGTTAACACACTGTGCCTGTCCCTCTTGTGGTACCCACTGTCTGTGATGCCTCTTCCTGAACGGGTAGAGAATGAGATTAGGCAACTGGTGGTGGGATTCGTGTGGGAGGGGAAGCCTCCGCGGGTCACTCATGACACCCTCATTGGGGAAATCTCCAGGGGTGGGCTGAAGCTGTGTGATGTAGGCCTGAAGCTGAAAAGCTTTAGGCTGAAAGTAGTGAAGAAGTTCCTTGACCTGGATAATGTCAGCATTTGGAAGATTGGTATGGGAAGCTACCTCGAGACTTGCGGGGGCTTGGGGCAGGAGACTCTCCTGGTGAGGCTGACTCCGGGGTTGATAAAACATCTGCCCTCCTTTTACAGGGAGGTCCTGCTGGCGAGGGGGTAGTTCATGTCCCAGCATGTCTCCTACACGCCGGAGACCCGGGCCCAGATTCTGGAACAGCCTCTGTTCCTCGACCCCCTGCTGGTGTCTCGATGGAACAGGCAGCTCTACGAGGCTGGCATATCCAAGGTCAAGGATCTTCTTTATGAAGTAAAGGACGGATTTCTGCCCACCCAGGCTATTGTCGACGCTGTGCGAGAGGTCGACGACGAGCTGCCTGTCAGTAAGATCCGTCAGGATTACGAGCAGCTCAAACTCGGTCTCCCGGACAGTTGGCTGGAGAAGCTCCGTCCACAAGACGGGGCAGCAGGCCCAGCCTGGCTGGAGCTGAGGGTGAAGTGGGGGGACCGTGGGGTGGACCTCCTGGAGTGCACCACCAACATGTTCTACAGGCTGATGGTGGCGAAATGGTTCAGTGTGCCAATCTCTGAGGAGTTCTGTGGTAATATCTTCCGCCACCTCGAGCCGACATGGATCTGGGCATGTCTGAGGCTGCCTTTCCTGCCCTAGAGATGCAAGCAGCTGGACTTCATCCGTCACAACTGCGTTTTCACCAAGATGGTACTGCAGCGCTTCCATGCTGAGGAGGACTCCCTCTGCCCTGTGTGCAGGAAGCGGACAGAGGGGCTGCTGCACCTCTTTTTTTTCAGTTGTGATGGATTGAAGGATTTGAGGACGTGCTTGACGGATCTGCTGGATGGCCTGTTTCGCGCTGTCCGAGGAGCTGTTCTTGACTTTCTCATTAAAAATAAGCTTACGTATTTTAATTCAACGTGATTACTTTTCGCTCTCGATAAAACACGTGTGATTTTGGGGCAGGGGGATATGGTGGGGCATTCTAAAACATCACAACCATTTGAAAACTGTCTTGAGCTATGTAGGCATGGTTACGGATTTGGAGTTTATGCTTAAATGAGCCGACTTGCCGGTTTTGAAGTGTGACACCTTAGCTGTCAGGCCCCGATATTGACTGCTGCGAAGATGGCTTCTTTGAGTAGTGAATCATCGGATTCCTCTGCTATGCAAACTGAAGAGGTAAGTTGCTAAAATATTTTTTCTGATAATGGAATTGTTGTTTCAATCTGCGCTTAGCGTATATCATTTTCAACACTTCGTCTTCTTTTTAGCAAAAGCTGACCCCGCACTCAGTGGTGTGTGACTGTGGCTGTCATGTGAGCACGTACGGGGAATCTGGTGTTGGTGAACCGTCAACGACTGATGATAGTCGCTACAAATAGTCAATATTAAACCGCGAAGAGTGTAGAGGAAACGAAAAACTCTAACACAAAAGAGGCATTAAAATGGTAAATAGTTTAGGTAAAAAGCATGCCTATTTATTTTGTTAAGCCTTCCTTTTCTTTTTTCCTTTAACAGAATAACGAAGAGGTCGACGCATCAATCTTCAAACTACCATCGAGCTTGAATGTTTCGTGTCTGTGCATGTGTATTCGCCAAAATGTTAATAATGATGATGTTCAACTTAGTTTAGCTAATGATGGCTCTAATGAGCCTGATGCTATGGATCAGATTGTAAAGTCGGTTGAATGTTGCATCTTCAGCCATTGTTTAAAGGGGGTTCTGATTGATGAATGCGAGGCCTGTTTGATTAATCATCCAGGTCAACGGGGTCACACATGCCTGGTTGACGGGTGCGCGGATGGGTACGAAGATGTGTCGTTTGCTGCGTTAGAAATGTATACGTCTCTCAGTTTAGCCCGAATTTTATCGGCTGTTCTGTACATCGCCAGGGGCCTGGGTGCCTATACCATTACAAATCATACTGAGCAGAGTATAAAACACTTGCTGAGAAACATAATTGACAACCGATCGCCATATGAGTGTGTACGCTCCTTACTTGAAAAGGTAGATGGAAAAATACTAGACATGACTTTTGGTGCATTGCAAAAGAAACATTATACTTATTTTAACACAAGAGAAAAAAAGATCTATGTAAAACCACGGCTGTGTTTTAGAGACGGGTGAGCCATCGTCCGAAGAATGAAGAATTCCGAACGTTAGAATTCTTACAAAGAGTGCTTTACACCCTTCTTTCTGCAAAGCTTGAAATTAAAATCAATAAACCGAATGCTCATGTCCTTGAATTTGTTAAAGAGATAGATGTGTATGTAAAGAACATGAGTGAAATTACTGTGATTCAGATTAGAAACTGAAGCCTGGCGGATTCAGCGGTGTGTATTCCAAAAAACAACGTATTTTACATAGAACCTGTGGTTACACTGTCCCTCTGATCACTCAGGCAAATTTATTTGATCTGTTAGACAGAGTTGCCCAGTTTGGTGTTCATGGCTATAGAAATGGCGAGGGAAAGGGCCTTATGAACGCTTTTTCAGATGCTGCTGAGTTTCTGAACAATGTTGGGGTGATAGCTACAACTGAGTTCTGCACCAACATTTAATTGGTGATTGCAAGCAGTAGTCTGTAACGTGTGTGAAAAGTTCAAAAGTGTATACTGGGATGTTTCCTTTGATGTTTCTGTATTTGAAAACCTACTGATGAAGTAAAGTGGTTCACATTTCACATGTTATTTGTCCTGCGAGTTCTTTCCGTGAGACTTTGTGTGTGTATGTGTGTGTGTGTGTGTGTGTTTACACACCCTTGCTGTATTTTGAGACTTGCTGTCAGGGTCAACCACACTGTCACCGGACCCTGGCTGCAACAGCCCACACCCCGGGATCTCGCAGCCCACTTTACTCAGTGTGTGTGTGTGTGTGTGTGTGTGTGTGTGTACGCGCGCGCGCGCGCGCGCTTGATGTTTTTTGAGACATGCTATCAGGGTCAACCAGTCTGACACCTGGCTGCGGCTGGTGCCGCTTACACCCCGGGAACTCGCGGCCCTCACCAGACTCCCCACACACCGCCGTAACGCCCCGATTCCTTAGGGTTATAATAGAGCGCGCTGAAACCTACGGCAGACTTGATCACCTTCCAACCCTCGTCGCTAATACGTGCTTTCATACACTTATTTATAAATTGAGGGGGATGCGATGGTGGGTATTTGGACCCTGAGGCCCAGGGAGTGGAAGGCGGGACAACAACACTCATAATGACACACCATTGGCTCTGGAGGGGGCGGGACATCCACTCGTAATGATGCACCATTAGCCAAAAAGGGGGCAGGACATCTGCCCATGGTGGCCTCCCATTGCCTGAAAAAGGGGGCGTGGTACCTGTCAAAAAGTTTGACGAAAGGTGTCACTTTATTCTACTCCCAGGCCAAAAACAGCCCTCGGCTCATCAACTCAATCCGGAACTCCTGGTCTCACAACCGCATTCCCTCGGTGCTTTCCTACCACCCTAACCCAATTTCTATCCCCAGGACCATCATTAACAATGACTCCATTTTACAGGACGATCCCTCCATCGGTACTCTTTTTTCCCGACCGCCCAATCATCTCTTATCGCTGACCACCACATAAGCTTCTTGTTCACAGCTCCCTCGCACTTGGCACCTTCCCCTGCAACAGCACTCGCTGCATCACTTGCAAATACATATCTAACGACATTCAGGGCATCACAGGACAATTCCGGATTACCCTGACAACATCCTGTATCTCATTTACTGTATCGCTTGCAAAAAATGCCCAGCTATCTACATTTGGGAAACCGAAAGGAGTCTAGGAGAACGCTTCAGAGAACATATTAGGGCTGGGAAGGTTAAAGATTTCTCCAAGCCCATAGTTTTTCTTTTCACCTCAAATGGCCAGGATCTCTCAATGACTGACTTATTTTAATGTAATCTTCTCTATTCTCTTGCAGGTCTTGACTTCATACCTTTCTTCACCTCTCTCCACTTTGCACTTCCTGAGTGGCCTCTCTGCCGCTCCTGCCTCCTCCCCTCTCCCAGCTTTTGTTCTTCTGTGCTATTTAACCTTTGTAACCTGCCCTGTCTTTCTCACACCTGAAGGCTTCACAGACGAAACGTTGAGTTTTCTCTCTTCTCTTTTCAGTATGGAATAAACCTATTACTTGTTCCTTTGCAGACTACACATGCTGACATAGTTTAGTTCAGGTGGGTAGCTGCTTTAATATACATTTGTAAATGTCAATTTAAAACTGTAAAAATAGTAAGATTATAACTCCACTTTAAAATGTGGCAAGAAATAGACACATGGCAGGCTACACCCTGGAAAGGACACCAGTCCATCACAGGGCAAAGATATAAAAAATAAACATATAGGCAGCACATATCAAGCCTTACAAGAAATCATTAACACCCTCAACAAACACTACAGGTCCATTAAATTCAAATACACCAAGCATGGTAGCCTGATAGACTTCCTAGACACCACCACATACAAAGTTTCTTCCTTCAACAACACAGACAAACTGGACATCAAGGTATTTTTCAAAGACACATTCACACGGCTTACTGCACAAGGATAGCTTCCACCCAAAACATACTTTCAAAGGACTGGTAAAATCACAACTCCTACACTTCCACAAAATCTGTACACAACAACAAGACTTTGAGGAAGCCAAATAAACACTCTTCCAAGCTTTATGCCAGAGAAGATACACACAAAGTTTCCTCAAAAATGTGGCACAAACATTTCTAAATAGAAAAACTCCAGATGACAGAAAAATACCCCTCAACACATCATATTTTCAACTCAGCATAAAATCCAACCAAAAACCATGATATTAGAAAACAAACATACTGAGGGAGCACAAAATCATATCTGCACACAGAAAAAAACAAAAACCTTTAGCATTAATTAGACCAAAGCAAGCTAAAACCTGTACACAACAGATCATATACACCAAGAGCCAAACATTTCATAACAGAAAACAACTATCCAAAACAAAGAAACTAAAGAAATCTTCCAGTTGCAAAGGGCACTCTCAGAAAACATCAATAACGCCATCTACAGCATCCAGTGCAAAAAGTGCGGGGTGACCTATGTGGGGGGAACGGGTAACTCCATCTGAACCCAGCTGACACAACACAGGTACATCAGGAACCACGGGACTGGAAAGCAACCCCAACTGGACAGAGACAGAAAGAAAGAAAAAGGAAAGGGAGTGGATCAAAAGACTTAATACTATCTTTACACAAGACCTGTACATCAGAAAAACCGGGAGGGTTTTAGTCGTTGGAAGGAGAGTCCTCTCCTTGTCCCAGATGGTCCCCTCTCGGATAAAGTCTGGGAGAAGGAGCTTCGTTCCCCTCTCCTAACTAGCCAGATCCTACAGGGACTGGAACTCTTCACCATACTAACACGCAACAAACAGAAGAATAACTGAAACCAATCAGCTATGGAAACTCACACAGCTTGCACAGTCCTACTAGGGAGGAAAACAAAAGACCCTGATTGCCTATTGAGATGTTAATGGTCCATGCATAATCCCCACCAGGGAAAGCAGAAACCCATTCACCAACTGAAACTGCACCTACTCATACAGAAACGTACAGAAGGAACACAGACCATAGAATACAAACTAGCCCCCTAGGAGGAACTACAACACACTGCCCCTTACAAAACAGGATAAAAACAAGCCAGCATGGACACAGTGTTCCAGAACAATGCCTGAAGAAGACCCAGGCAGAAACATAGCGACACACAGAAAGGCAAGATAGTCTTCCTATGGAGCCACAGATTCTACAGAGTTAAAGCTGCCTAACAGTGGAAACCTAACGGTGTCAACAAAGCTTTAGGCATTTAAATGGTAAGTATGGATCAATCCAGAGTTGACAATGCACGCAACCGTATGGTCACCCTCCACAGTGCCTATACAACAAACATGTCAGACAGGATACCTTCCACCAAGGAACCAGGATCATCTACAAAATGATCCAAACAGTCCACCATTTACAAAACACAGCAGTTTTATTGGACGGGAGAACCGAGCACCCGCCAGCCTACGACGGAAGACCGAGGAACTCATAAAACCTGCCAAGCCACCTAAACTCACATATCTGAAGCTGGTAAGCAATGCCAAAAATTGGCTTCACACCACACTGCAGATCCTCGAAGAGCACTACGACGAAAATCTGTCATACAACTAGAGGATCTTGAGCTTCCCCACTGGGAGGAAGCTTTCACACTTACTTCCAACTGATCAAAGAAACATTATGGGAGGAAATTGCAGAACACCACCTTTGGACCCTACAGTACACAAACTATCAATACTGGGTTAGGTAAGGACACTCGGGCAGATCAAATTATCACAGCAGTTTTTAAATTCTACAACGACTTCTACTGGAAAGACTGCGAACAAGACCAAGTAAGAGTTAAGTTGTTTTATAAAGTCATTATTTTAGAGCAAGGTATAATTCTGATAAAAATACAATAAACAATATGGTGAAGCTATTGGAGAGAAAATTAAGGCTCGGTTAAGAAACTGAAACAGTCTTGACTTGTTCCTTTACACAAAAGTTATTTATTTTCAAAAGAGACCCATGAGGATTCCTCTGGTGTGCAAGACCTGCCTGAAGACATTTGACCAGTTTCCTCTTCACCTAAAGAGGGTGTGTATGAAATGAGCCTCAGCAGAGGAGATCAGCAAGGTCCTTCTCCAGGCCAGGAAGGACTTGTTGAATCACTTGAGGAATCGGCAGGTCGGGGATTGCAAGAGCATAGGGCTCATGTGTGGTGAGAATGTGAGACAGGCGGAGTCCATGGACTGTTATATGTGGAATCTTGAAGACACATCAGCAAGGTAAGATATTTAGAATTCATAAGGGTTCTTCTGTTTCATTTCTAACCTTTACCTTTATGTAAGGGTATGTTAAAATGATATACCAGTGGTCCAGATGCCCTGAGCAAGAGGCTGCTGTCCAGGAGGAAGAGATGCCAGAGACTGAAGTGGAAGAGGAAGGGGAAGATGTGAGTTCTGGAGAACTTTCTATTTTTTCCAAATGTATCTTTTGTTTTATACTTGTATTCTAGTTTGTCTTAGAAGTAAAAATGTTTAAATGTGTATTTTGTATTCCTTCTGTCCCCCCAGTTCTTAAAAGCCATCAGCAGGCTTTCAGGAAGATGGTGACCCAGGCTGGACTGGACAGAACGCACTCCCTGGATGCTCCTCACCTGGCTGGGTTTAAACAGGACCTTACCAAGGATCTTGGAGTGGCAGATTGCTCTCAGGAGGTATTTATTTTTTAAAGGCATTTAAAATTGAGCAGTGATATTTCCATAGCACATGTTTTTACTCCTTAGCTTAAAATTCACCCATGTGAAATCTCAGCCATAAACATAGTGACTCTACATTTATCAGGTAGAAAATGTTTCCAGATTCCTGTTTTTATGGATCCATCTGCATCTTCCTTAAACTTTGTAAAGGGCCTATCCAAAACAACAATTATTGTAACCAAATGAAGACCACTGGACTGTCTCACCAAATCATTGCTAATTATATTAAGAACATAAACCATTTTCCGGGCTACATCCTAAATGATATCAGTGTGAAAGTAGAGGATCCCAGCCTGGCTAACCTCATCATCAACTTCCAAAGTATCCTAAAGGATATTCAGAAGAAGAACAGTAAGAATGTTGCCAAGAGATTACTAAAATTAGGTCATTTTCATTATAAAACTTCTTTCAGTTGTACTTTTAATTTGAATACAAAAAAAGTTGATGAGTACGAATTTCTCAAACAGATATAGACAGTTGCAGAGTCCAGAACCAAGTACGAAGGATTGCTGGAAGGTGTTGATGGTTGCAAAGAGAGATGTGTTGCACAGACTGGGCAAGACATCACCTTGCCTGAGCAGCTTCTTGTACTGTATTACCTGCAGGCCTTTCTCCACCTGAAGCACCTGCAGCACCCAGGGGTGGTAAAGAACATGATAAATCTTTGCGCATAGCGCTCCTTTGGAAGTACTTTGTCCAAGTTCAAAAGCGATCGTGGGATTTACTTCATGCGTGCAAAAAGCATGCCTCGCACGACAGATTTAAATGGGGAATGGAGCCTGCTTCTTGCTGTTTTTCCTGTGGTTGCAGTTACAAAGTTGATCGTGCTTTCACATTCTGTTATCAGTATTCACTGGCTGAGCTTTATCAGTTGGTTCGTAAAGGAATCTCTGCTTCGGTTCCAGAAAAGTCATCTGTGGTGTGTTTTTTTCCGTGCCCATGGCAGTCTTTTAAAGCTGGTAGTAATGGCGGCGAAGTTAATTTTTTATCCTCTTTAAAAGAATAAGGACGGGTTGGGGCGAGCTCCATTTACCACTCTTTCAGCTAACCGCCGAACTCGCGAACTGATTACACTGCAGAGCCACAGGCGCCTCGCTTTTCTCCATTCTCTGGGTTAGGGTGAAAAAAAACTTTGCTGGTATTAGCTGGCCTGCTGGGAGTACCTCTTCTTCACTGATAAGCAAGATTTGTGTTTCATCTTTCGCAAGCTGTATAGATTTCTTTCAAAACAAGTTGTTCCAGAAAGGAAACGAACACTTGCATTCACCTGAATTAAAAGGCATGGGATTTGCCCATAAGGATAAATTCTGTACAGTAAGACAGGAAGAAAGGCACCGCTGGGAATCGGACCCAGGATCTCCTGTTTACTAGACAGGCGCTTTAGCCAACTAAGCCACGGTGCCGGCAAAGTGCTGTCCTTTGACAGCCACTTGGACACGTCTCAACTGCTCTGAGACATCTGCGTTCGGTGTGCACCGAGCCTGCTCGCGTTGCAAGTTGCCTCATTTACATGCGATAGTTCCACCACTAAGAGAAAGGATGAGAAATGGCTTTTATCTGTCACTTTTCATGTCAGAGGATCTCAATCTGCTTTCCCTGTACAAGAGGATGTCCAACTCATGTAGCTAAAGACGTAGACGACAGTGCTCCACTGAAATCTTGATCTCACAACCCTCGGCATGACTCCGCTGTGTTCTGCTTTAGACAAAGGGGGGAAAAGACTTCTTTCATCACACGTTTTGCACTGTTTACGGTGTTTGCAGTGCTCTTTCTTAAATGAAAACCAGGAATCGGCACCATATGAGGTGAGACTAGATAATATTGGAACAAGTAGCCTCGCCATTCCATGCGTGACGTGAGCAAAGTGTAATTCCTGTCTTTATAGTGTGCTTGTTAGAGACATAGCTGGCACCCAGAGCGCTTTAAATCCGGGAGTCAGCAGCCCAAGACAAGAGAGTTTCCTTCGTCTATGTTTTTTGCGTGAAGGGGGAAACCATGCGTGTGCTGCAAACGATCTTAGTATCGAAGTGCCGTCCCACATAACCGATCCGAACAATCTGCTTTACAGAGGAGCACTGCCGGAGCTTATCGTTGGCAAACTGAAGACCAGGCTGACCTCTTCTGTGACTCTTGAACACTGAGTCTCAAGGTTGTGAATTCAAGCTCCACGGTGGCGGGAAATTCCATAGGTAATGATCACATTTTCTTGCATGCTAATCAAAAGAAATATTAAGAAACTTTTCCCGATACCAGTTTTTTACAAAAGTAAAGGCACACGGCACATGTGTGCCACATCACGTCCGAGTTTAGTGACAACTACCTCAGAGATTGTAAGCTGGGTAGTTTCAGATCAGATCACTTTTTTTATCAAAGGTTCAAGCAAACCCGAATACTTTTGCAAGAGACATTTCAGAATCCCAGTCAAATCCAGTAAGATTGCTGGATCCTTTGAATTCGACTGAACTATAGCACAGATCTGCAGTCCACCATTAGAAAACTGTGGGTGTGTTGTATAAGCCATACCGCCCAAAATAGTTCTAAAACAGGAGAAGCATCCTCGTTTAGGAATGTGGTATAAAGTGAAATGGTCTGGGAAGAGTCCTACGTTTGAACAGTTCAAAATAGACGTAAAGGGGTATTTACGGACTCTTTCGAAATGTAAGAACGAGCTGTGCGGACCTTATCTTTATTTACCTTGTTTAATCGTTTTTCATAAAGTGTAATTGTATTATAGCATGTGCCCCTGACGATTTTCTTGATACGTTATATGTGCTCTTGTTTGTATTGTATGTAGTTTTGTTGTTCAAATAAAAAGTAAAAGACACAACTTTCCAGATGCGGCTGCTTTAAAAATAAAATGACATCAAGGGTGCTGTACGCAGAGGTCTGAAACCTGCTCCACAGAAGATCTTTATTCAGAGGTGTTAAAGAAGTCGAGATCTCGCCATGAGAGGGGAAGCATCTCAGAAAAAGCAGGTGCAGTCGGTTCCACGGTCATAACGCCCCTAAGTTGGGCGACAAGAGCAAAACCCACCCGGCTTCCTCCAGGCAAGTAATGAGACAAAAAAAGAGGGCCCAGTGGGTAGCGTGGCCGAGCGGTCTAAGGTGCTGGATTAAGGCTCCAGTCTCTTTGGGGGTGTGGGCTTGAATCCCACTGCTGCTAGGAGTTTTTGTGTTACAACCACCAAATGGAGCAATGTGTTAAAAGTTACTTTATCAGCTTAACATCAAAGCAGGGAGAAAAAAGTGTTTCTTCTTCTCAACACAATTTATCGTTTCCACCTTCAGCAGGGAAGTTTGTCTACCAAGATCACTTTTGAGTCAGTGCAAATCACAGTGCGCCCTCAATTTTAATGTCGGTTGTGCTCCTTTTATCTGTGAAACGTTAATGTTCTGCATTTTCAAGTCGAGTCATCCTCAGGGGTAGAGCTGATTATGTCTTTCCGCATAGCGCTCCATCAGAAATAACTTGTCTAAGTCCAAAAGAGATTGTGGGTTTCACTTCAAGCAATCACAAAGCATACCTCACATGTCAGATCTAAATTGGGAATTTGTTGGTTACGAAGCTGAACGTTTGTCCATGTTCTGCTAGAGTATCCACTGGCTTGCCTTTATAAGCAGTCTTGGAAAGATAAGCTGTGCTTCATCTCAGGAAAAATCATCAGTACTGTCATTTTATTCTGTGTGTATGGCAGTTATTTAAAGTATATAAAAATCACGAGTTCATAGACTTATCCAAATATCAACGGGACCTTGTAAACCTGTCAGAAGAATTCCTTCAATCCAATAGTTTCACTCCAGGGAAAAGGCAGGGAAACATAGAGAATTCTTATTTAAAGACAACATCCGTATTGGATTGCATGTAAGCAGGCACCACTCAGAATTCCTAATATGATTTTGAATTCAGTTTTGCAGTGCTTTAGTGCTTTACTACTTTCAGAGAGTCCTTTATTGACCTTGCTGAAGCAGAGAAGCGACATAATCACAATTGTGACCAGTTTTTCTGCTGTTTCTGGTTAATACTGATTATTATTTTGTATTTTGATTAGTATTTTTCGTAGCGTTCTTCCTCAGCTTTTTAGTTATTTGGTGAGCAAGAACCACTGAGAACGAGTCTGAATCAATCAAGAACAGATATGGTACTGCTGTCCTGTGTATTACTGCTTCATCCTAATTGAGCTTTTCAGTGTTGAAGAAGACGTTTCCAATTTCGATTGCTGGTTTCAGAGGATGTGCTACAAGATCACAGATTCATTTGAAAAGATTTGGAGATGCGTTGGCTGGGATTCAAACCTGGCTCAATTGCATGAAGGCACCTATACTCAGCAACGAGAGGAAAGGAGAAGGGGCCAGAGGTAGTGTGGCTGAATGGTCTAATATGCTGGATTTTAGGCTCCACTCTCTCAGGGGCATGGGTTTAAATCCCACTACTGCCCAATGTTTCAAGACCTTACTTCCTGTGATTTGTAATATGGTCAGTAAAAGCACTTTATGTAAGTATCTCTTATGTCAGCGCTACACGTCACTTACTGCTCCACAGGACCGGGGTTCAATCCCTGGCATCTTCAGGTGTTTTATATAACTGTACTCACATTGAAATCTTCTGTTGAGTGAGAACTCTTTGCTCGTGTTCATAGAGAGCCAGGTTTACCTTTTGAATCTCACCCGGGATTTCCTGAGAGATGATTCAGCGAGCGAGTCCTCCCTCTGGACTCCGCACTGAGCTGAAAGCTGTACGAATTCCTCACTGTGTGTCCTGTACTGTTACAGGTGGTCCAGCGTAAATGTGCAGCACAGTGATATGAACAACTTGAACTTTTTCTGTATGTGAAGGAAAATGCAAAAGAGCATGTAAAGTATTGATCATATAAAATATCCATGGTACAACTCGATAAAAAACTGAAGCACAAAACAGCGACTTTTGATGATTACAAGAGATTCAAGAAACACAACCGTCCGCAGATGGGTTCGGATCCTGAACGCTTAAGTCAAAAGAACAAAAGCGAAGTAAACTCTCTTCATTGTCTTATAGTTTATGTAATAAAACAATTTTTTACTTTCTTTATAATTTAAGTTTCAGTTTAGGAAAATCGTGCCCAGAAGCTACCAAAACTGGTAATGTTCACATAATGTGTAATGCCAAAGCAGCAGTTGGGGTGGGAAACAAAAGGCATTTCTTGGTATGAATCCTAAAACTTCATAGATGGCGTTCTAGGACTTCTCGCTTCAGATAAAGCTGTCAATACATCATAGATTTCTACTCAATCAATATCAGCAGTGTTATCACTACCGAACACTAAATATAGATCCTGGCAATAATTCATGAGTTGTTTGTTAGAAAATTGTTTATGGCTTTTTTTAAACATATTTTCAATACCAGACAAAAAGTCGAAAGTTTCAATTTCATGCAACTGATGAAATCTCTCTTCAATGGAAGTTATAAGTACAGTACATCCAAAATACTGCGGAATCAATCAAATTTACATGTTTCTTGTGGATCCAGAAGATCATTTTGAGACTCAAAACATGCCTGTCTTTTCTTTTTTCGAGGACGAAGGAGTAGCAGCAGGAGTAGCAGTTATGGCAAGAACGTGTTTAGAGTTCAGGACTTCTAATTTCTAATGCAGAGCCATCGACTCGGAAAGCACCGCCCATGATAAAAGAAATTGCAGAATTGGTCTGTTCATGCTGCCTACACGCTTTGAATTGCTGGCATTTTCTGCAAGCGTTCCTTTTTGAGGGTTCATGAAATTCCTCACATTTGAGCCAACACTAAAATATTTCATTCGGGGTCGCCTAATTCATAGTGCAAACCGAATCTACAGGGGAATGCTGTGGAACATGAAGCCGTTTGTTATTCTGTTGTGAGGTGTGAGGGGCGGAATGCAAATCGAGTTGGTGAATAGAAAATGAAACAGGAGTGACTTCTTGAGCTACGAATTCCAAAAAGTATGAAAACCTGTGCATTTTAACAGTGCAGAATACTCACAAATTGCACTGAGTTGCTTGCTTTCTTCTGCTGCTTTTATATTTCAGTCACTGTAGCACTGGAACAATTCAAGAGAGGTAAAAGCAGAAGCTGTCAGGAGTGGGATTTGAACCCACGCCTCCATTTGGAGACCAGAACACCCAAGCCAGCTGGAAAGACACACGTCCTTGAGTCTGGCGCCTTAGACCACTCGGCCACCCTGACAAGTGAAAGCAAATGGTGTGCTGAATGCACCAGTAGTTGACTAAACTGAGTTTCTTCCCTGAAATTATTTGCTTGCGAAGAGCCAAGTTGCCTTGAATGGATCTTGGAAATCAAATATACGGATGGATTGTTATTCGGTTGTGAGTTTTGAGGGGCGTATTATAAATTGAGTTGGTGAAAAGGCGCTTTTTGTTAGTCTGTCGGGAGGCTGCACAAGGTGTTTAGAGGGAGAACTTCTAAAAGGCAGGCTCTCTATGTTTAACATCAAGAAAGATTTTTTTTTCTCAATGGAAATGCTCTTTGGCGCTTTCAGCTTTACGTAGGGAACAACGTCTGCCGAGACCACTTTTGAGCCAGTGCAAATGGTAATGTGCCACCAAGTATATTTAATATTGGCTGTGGTAGCGAGCTGCTTTTGTTTGTGAAGCTTTTACTTCTTTAAGCTGAATCATCGGCAGGAGTAGCTTATTAAATCTTTGCTCATTGCGCTCCATCAGAAATACCTTATCCATGTTCAAAAGAGATCAGGGGATTTACTTCATGCTTTCACATGGCATACCTTACACGAAAGATTTAAATGGGGAATTGATTGTGCTTCTTGATGTTGTTCCTGTGGTTGCCTTGGTTACAATGGTGAACGTTCTTCCACGTTCTGCTAGAGTATCCACTGGGTGGGCTTTATCAATTGGCTCGGATAGGTCATCAGTGCTCCGTCTCCAGAAAAATAATCAGCACTGTCTTTTTTCTGTGGGCATGACCGTCTAAAAAACATATAAAATCACGAGTTCATTGATTTCTCCAAATAACAACAATACATTTTAACCCTTCAATCCAATAGTTTTACTCCAAGTAAAAAGCAGCGCAATATATAGAGAGATGACATTCAAAGATTTCAATGTTCTTATTGGATTGCCTGTATGCAGATATCGCTCAGAATTGCTTATATGATTTTAATTCAGTTTTTCTCTACTACTTTCAGAGTCTTTTATTGACCTTGCTGAAGCAGAGAAGTGACATAATCACAAATGCAACCAGTTGTGCAGCTGTTTCTGGTTAATAATCATTAATGTGAAAAAAAACAGCTCCTTGCATTAAGAGCAAGAGCAACCAACGCGCTCGCTTGTTGAGTTGGGTATTTTCCGAGCTACTCTTCCTTAGCTGTGTAGAGGTTTGATGGGTTTACTGAGACAATTATTCATTGCAGCAGCAATCACGAGGTGATTCGTTGTGGCTTTTAGAAAATCAATTGTCAGAACAACTAACAACGCACACACACGGGTTCAATACACGAGATACAATTATTAATATAAATTGTGCACCAAACATATACCAGTCTGCCTGGATACAAGCGGCAGACCTTACTGTGAGGGTTATCAATACACACGGTATATAATCTCGAAGAGATGCAAACACAAAGAGATACACAACAGAGAATATATGTCAATATATATCGTTCGGTTACCAAATCGCTAATCAGTGTTATTACCCACTGTTACTCTAAACTCGGAAGTAAATGCAATACTCATGAATTAAATTGATAACAACTTATGTTGAGGTACAATTGAATTCTCGAGACGCAATGTAGAACATGGGGTTTACTTATCCGCTGTGTATGGATTTGGAATTTCCTGGCACGAACACCAAACCAGCTGACAGGCTCTGTTGCAGCCTCGGTTCCAGCGGTTGTCCAATGGGCATTGTCCCGGCGTCCTCTGGCTACCGACCAACCAGTCGAGGTGCAGCTCAGAGTTGGACGGGCGGAGGAATCTGATTGCGGCGCGCAGGGCAGTCGTTGCTCCGAGGGGATCTACCAGCAGTCCGGCTGGCTAGTAGAAAGTCTCTATGCACAGAGTGTGACTGCGAGTCCTCACAAGTCACTCTTTTGCCCGGGAAGAAGCTGGTTCGTTCCCGGACCAGCGCTGCTTCTGAATAAACTATTCAGGTTGTCGACAAGGGTCCAACTGTAGGCTGCCGTTGATCAAGCGGAGCATTCACGTTGGTAGAATTCTGAGTACGTACGGGATCCTCGGTCTCGTGCTTAGAACAAAGTCCAAGTCCCAGTGCAGACAACAGCAGTTGTCACATGATTGTCTCTGAGGATGCCCGAAAATGGCCAAGGAGAGCCCCGATCTGAGCTTGCGCTCCGTTTTTTACCAAGACACAGATGTGTGCTGATTGGTTGAGATTTTGGCGGGCATTGGAGACCCACGTGGTGTTACCACGCCCTGCCAATCCCTGATTGGTTGATCAAAGTGAGATATGAGTCACTTACTCCTGACGCTTAGGAATGCAGTCCAGATATCCAATCGGCACTCCCTAGAAAGATAGGCGCCAATGGATGACCATTGATCATGATAGCCAGGCTTAGCTAAGTGCATCTCCGTTTGGGAGCTGTCCCTTATGAAAAGAAAACATCTTAAATCAGCCTGCATGAATACTTTCTCTGTGGTTGCACCACAGAGAGGGAGAGTGAGATGGGGCCTCATTTAGGAAAGCACAGCAACGCTTAATTCTGTCTTATTAACAAGCATTGCCGCTACAGCTGTAAACTTATTTGGCGAGCATGGACCTCTGAGAAGGAGTCTGAATCCATCAAGAAGACAGGAATTCTAATATTGCACTGCCGTGTTGTGTACAAAATATTTGTTCAGCTCTAACGTCTGTGTGCGTTGACAAGGCATCTCAAACGGACATATTAAATAAGAAAATGATCCTTTCTGTTACCATTCCTGCAGTTGGAGCGTTGTTTCACCCTTTTACGTTCTACAATATTTACAGACAAGGTTTTATCACTGGAGTTGTACAGAACAAGTGTGCATCAGTCCATGAAAATCATCAGTACTGCTGTTTTTCTATGCATTGTTTAATCAAGAGCACTTAAAAGATGCAAAAGATGGATTGTGTTCTGTGAGCACCTGCACATCTCTAAGTCACTTCCACAGGCATCTATGTTGGGGATGTAGCTCAGTGGTAGAGTGCTTGTCTTAAATGTATGAGGTCCTGGGTTCAATCCCTGGTTTCTCCAAGTGCTTTATGTTACTGTGCTCACATTGCAGTCTTCTGTTGAGTGAGAACTCTTTGCTCGTGTTCATAGAGAGCCAGGTTTACACAATTAAACTCGAAGTGCTACAGTGTTCTCTGAAGTCTTAAATGTACCTCCAAATTATTTAGTTCTGTTAACTACCAAAGAATGTGAACTAATTTAAAGCCACATTCAGGAAATCCAGAGAACATCTTCACACTTGTCGTGGCTGTTGCAGAAAAACCTCACCCGGGATGTTGAATCTCACCCGGGATTTCCTGAGAGATCATTCACTGAGTGAGTCCTCCCTCTGGACTCCGCACTGAGCTGAAAGCTGCGCGAATTCCTCCCTGCGTGTCCTGTACTGTGTAGCACAGTGACAAGAACGCCTTGAGTTTTTTTCTGTATGTGAAAGAAAATGCAAAAGAGCATGAAAAGTATTGATGGTATAAAATATCCATGGTACAACTCGAGAAAGAACTGACGGACAAAACAATGACATTTGATGATTACAAGAGAAACACAACCGTCCGAATATGGGTTTTGATCCTGAACACTTGTGTTAAAAGACAAAGCAAAGGATATAACCTGTAAATGTCTTCATGTCTTACAGTTTATGAAATAACACAATTTCTTCCTTTCTTAATAATTTCTTACTATTGATAGATGCTTTTTTGAATTTTAACAGAATCACAATTACAGACATTTGGGGTTAAACTGTTATTCACATATTCACATATAATTATGAGACTCAAAATATGCCTGTCTTTTCTTTTTTCGAGGACAAATGGATTATTGAGGTGTAAAGATGGGTTCAAAACCAAAATCATCTGCTATTGCTGCTGTTTCTTCAAATCCTTTAATTGATCATTGATATCGAGGAATAATATTATACAAATTGTGGTTTTCTGTGAATTGCCAATTTTATTGTAATTACATCTTCGTTTACAGATGTCTTGCATGTATCACAAGGTATTACAGATGCAGCAATTCAAAATGGGTGGGGTATTTCGCGGCATACCCCGGTGTGCGTGTCGCGGTGTCACGCAGTATCACGCGGTTAATCGCGTCATTTGGTGTCATCCCGGAAACTATCCGGCGTCACCTTGTAAAACCGCCAGTGGGAGCTTAACCTCTCATGTACAGCATTTGAGCTTTTAATTTTGAACTGTGTATTACAGCATGTTAATCATCAGTCATTAAAATGTTGGTATATTTTATGAAAGCAAGATTGCTCAGTTGGACAAAAGTACACAACCTACCTTTATCAGAAATATTTATGCATCAAAGCCTTTACCGAAGATATTACTAATAGTATTAATAATGGATGACTTTGGACAAGCTGTATACTCAAAGTATAATTTCTTTAGCACATTTGTACAAGCACTTGGAATCTGTCCAAGCCATACTTTGTCAGGCATTTTGTTTTACTTCAACGGGCATAAAAACTTTCTTGCTTTTAACAGGGCGTTTCATAATTTCTAACTACGAAAATGATTTAAAATGCGACACTTATCATTCAACTAGAGCTCAAAATATCACAAGGATCCTCAAGAGCACAGCAAAGACTGTATTAAAAGATACTTGTATGTAGCAACACTTTCTTTTCCGTATACCAGATTTTATGGAACGACTTCAGAGGGGTGTCAGCCGGTCAGATTCCAGGAATCGGTACTTTAAAGGAAAAATACACACCGGTATTCCATTTCTCCCTAACGATTTTAAGCATCGAAGTATATAACTAGCATGTGAAATAGCGTGTGAAAAAATGGTAGTTTTAAGCTTTTCTGCTAATATAATATGGAATCGCGTATCTAAAGAATTTAATAACGATATGATTATATTCGTGTACTGCGACAGGGCTGTGTAGGGCTGTTTCGCCTCTCTCTTTATGCAACTTCCCTAGTAGCCTACTGGTCTACGTGCCCAACTATCAACTCATGGGTTGTGTGTTCAAATCCAGCTTGTGCAAACATTTCTTTGAAAAAATAGAATAGCGATATTATGGACAATCAATTGACTTTTATATTTCAAAATATCACAACATGATCGATTCTAAGTCATTTTTGATAACAATGAATAGTCACCTTCTTCCCTTCTGACAATGGTCCCTGTTTCTGCTTCCTGCTTCTAGTGTGTGTGTGTGTGCAATAGAGTAAATTTTTATAGAGAAATGCAGGCTGGACAGTATGCGTTACAATATAAACATTTATATTGATTTAAATCGTCATCTGATTTAAATCGCAAACGCGAGTTTAATTATATGTGTTTTTTAATCATAATTAGGCTAATGCAACATAAATTGATACAGTATCTTTGTCTTCTAAGTATCTTAATAAACTTTCAGCATACCTTTCTACCCGTTTAGATTTATATTTCTTGGGATTTTGGGATCAAACGTGGAAGGATTAGATTGTAATCGTTTTTATTTTTCAAATATGAGATTGTATTTCTGAATGTTATGTTACACCTACAGTAGTTCACTGCTTTAAATACATCGAATTAAGAAAGTTATGTGTAGCACTTTAGATATTTTTTTCTGAACCAGGGAAAATCTGATCATGTTTCTCTATAACAATAATAAAAAACTTTATTTTACATATCACCTTTAAAAGTGGCATCTCAAAGCAAAAAAGTAGATGGGAAAAACAGTTAAAAGGGACCAAAGTAAATACCAGACAAACACAAACGTGTTTTTAATAAAATGCTTTTATTCATATAGCAGAGAGTGAGAGGGACATCCAGCAGGGAGAGACACTCACACCGGTTTCCATTGACAAAATTGTTTTTTTTCAATTCCTCTTGTCTAACAGGAATGTTTTGTTGTGGACAGACTGTTAGACAAGAGGAAAAGAGCGCCTCCTTCTACGAAGCATTTTGTTAATTCTTTTCCAGTCGCACGCAGTAAGGGTTGAGAATCTCCGATTCACCATGCTACTATTGGTTTCCCGGAGATTGCAAGGCAAGGCACTTTTGCCTCTGGACCCATCGAAATTTACAGACGTGGCCCACCCCCAGTAAATTTCAAAAGTCACAAGATTTCGAAACACGAGGGCGGCGTAGCGGTCGGCTCTTGCTTTCCCGTCTATGCCGATGCACTGCAAGTACAACCCCCCCTCCATCTCCTGAGTGATGGGTAGTTGGATATCTGGGAGAATTATTCGTCCCACTGGCGTCTGTGAATTCCGCTCTGTAAATGGTGCTTCCTGGGGGGAGATAGACGGCGGGGACAGCATCAACAAATTCCTGCGCGGTGGTGAGCGGAGAGGCCGGGATGGAGTGTCCTGAGGCGGTGTGTGCTCTGCGGGGGGCAGAGCTTCCGCCAGGCATTGCAACCTGCGCGGCGGGGAGAGGCACTTTTCGGGAGACAGCTGCTCAACTGTTTGACTGCTGGAACATACTGTCTCCTTCCTCTGCATTTTCAGGAGTGTCTCTAGCCTCCCAGTCCTCCCTAGTAATGCATCGTACTGCTCCCGCTGCTGCCGAAATGTCTCCACACAGATGCTGCTTCTACAGGTTGGCACCCTGGCCAGTGGCCGAGAGTAGAGACCCACGGCCTGTGGCAAAATAACATAATTCATGTAAGAAATAAAGTCACACAGTAGTATTCATCAGTCGCGGAACAGAAGTGAAAATAAACTTTTCTTTTTTTCCGTCTTACCGCTTTCATTTTTACTCTCCTGGTGGTAGATCGTTTCGCCCGTGCGGTGTTTTCTTGAAGAACAGGCTACGAAGAAATAATTATAATTGAATTTAAAATTCAAAACGGCAATAATACCTTGTAATATACGCTGTAATCACGTATTTCAGATGAAGTCTGCTGTATTTGCTTACCCTTCGCTCTTTGGAAGCTGGGGCGGCAGAAGCACCCCGTCTCTTCCGTAAAACGCCTTGGTCTCCATACTGTACTGTGGTCGCTGTAGTGCAGGTTCGCAGTTTTTTTTTTGTGATGGGAGCTCACCCAATCCCTTTGTGTATTTATGCTATATTCACATGTACAGCTAGAATGTTCATTGTCTTCCAATGAAAGGCGGGTGCCTTTTGCCGAAGTCGGGAGACATTAGAGGCTTGCCACACCCGGACTGTTAAACCACCGCATTAGCACGTCAAAGCCCATTGAGGACCCGGGCGCAATAGTTGTTTTGTCCCTTGATTTACTGATGTGCATTAATTAAATCTTGTCATTCAGGTCTTTTTTTCTCTATTTGAATTGTCGTTTACACATCCACGACTTTAAAAGCTAGCAAGACAGGTTTCGATTCACATTAGCTGGCGAGCCTTGTTAACAAAAAAACGAATAATAATGTAACATGCCACTGTTTGTTCATGAACAAAGTTACACTGAGATTTCCTTAGATACCCAATTAAAAAATAAATAAATAAAAATTTGAATCCCCTGCGGAACACATTCCATAAGAATCAGCGGTTTTACAGTATATATCGCCTTTAAAGGTGGCTTCTCAAAACGCTTTACAGGATAAAAACAACCAGAACAGGAACAACAACAATATTGTATTTCATTGCACTTTGAAAACCAAGTAATAACTTAACTATACGTGCAAACGTTTCATATGTTGCTGTTGTGAATGCCTGTGGATTGTATCTTATTTGCCTTGAGTCCTGGTTATCTCTCTCTCCCTTCCCCCCTCTCTCCCTCAATTCAATTCAATTCAAGGTGTTTTATTTGCATGACAGATGGGTACAATCAGTGTTGGGTATGTATATTTTGATATTTACACCCGGCGCGGCACCGAGGGAGCATCTGCATTTATAACTTAGTTTTTAAAATTAGTCAAGCAATATGAAGCATCTCCTTTTACTTTTAAGTCCCTTAAATACATTGAGCACAGCTTTCTCACCACTTAAGATTGCTTTTTGATACCATCCTTACAAAAAGCAGAAACTTTCCGATGACTCACAGTACAAGTGGAAAGATTACAGATTTTAATAGTCTTTAATTTTGTTACGTTATACGTTTTAGGAACGTTTCATCTAAACAAACACCACAAAACTATTCTCGATTGTATTTCTGAATGTTATGTTACACCTGCAGTAGTTCACTGTTTTAAATACATCGAATTAAGAAAGTTAGATGTAGCACTTTAGATCTTTTTTTCTGAACCAGGGAAAATCTGATCATGTTTCTCCATAACAATAATAAAAAATTTTATTTTACATATCACCTTTAAAAGTGGCGTCTCAAAGCAATACTGTAGACTGTAAAAACAGTTAAAAGGGAACAAGGTAAATACCAGACAATCGCAAACGCGTTTTCAATAAAATTATTTTATTCATTCAGCAGAGAGTGACAGGGACATCCAGCAGAGAGAGACACACACACTGGTTTTCATTGACAAAATTGTTTTTTTTTTTTCAATTCCTCTTGTCTAACAGGAATGTTTTGTTTGTGGACAGACTGTTAGACTAGAGGAAAAGAGCGCCTCCTTCTACGAAGCGCTAGTTTAGTACTATAAAATACTATTAAAATCTGTAATCTTTCCACTTGTACTGTGAGTCATCGGAAAGTTTCTGCTTTGTGTAAGGATGGTATCGAAAAGCAAAGTGGTGAGAAAGCTGTGCTCAATGTATTTAAGGGACTTAAAAGTAAAAGGAGATGCTTCATATTGCTTGACTAATTTTAAAAACGAAGTTATAAATGCAGACGCTCCCTCGGTGCCACGCCGGGTGTAAAGATCAAAATATACATTCGTCCCGGGCAGAGGCCGAAGAGTGCCCGGCTGGGGTGCGCGGGGAAGAGCAGGACAGGAGTGAAAGTGGTCAGGGCGGGGTTTAGGAAGGCGTACAGTCTGGGCAGGTATAGATTACACTTCTCTAAAACGTATTTGAAAAATAAAAACGATTACAATCTAATCCTTCCACGTTTGATCCCAAAATCCCAAGAAAAATAAATCTAAACGGGTAGAAAGCTATGCTGAAAGTTTATTAAGATACTTAGAAGACAAAGATACTGTATCAATTTATGTTGCATTAGTCTGATTATGATTAAAAAAACACATATAATTAAACATGCGTTTGCGATTTAAATCAAAACACGATTTAAATCAATATAAATGTTTATATTGTAACGCATACTGTCCAGCCTCCATTTCTCTATAAAAATTTACTCTATTACACACACACACAATAGAAGCAGGAAGCAGAAGCAGGGACCGTTGTCAGAAGGGAAGAAGGTGACTATTCATTGTTATCAAAAATGACTTAGAATCGATCATGTTGTGATATTTTGAAATATAAAAGTCAATTGATTGTCCATAATATTGCTATTCTATTTTTTCAAAGAAATGTTTGTTAAAAGAAAAGTCCAGCACCACCTGGATTTGAACACACAATCCGTGAGTTGGTCATCAGGCACATAGACCAGTGGGCTACAAGGGAAGTCGCATGAAGAGAGAGGCGAAACAGCCCTACACAGCCCTGTCGCAGTACACGACTATAATCATATCGTTATTAATTTCTTGAGATACGCGATTCCATATTATATTCCCTTTTAATCGAATTCTAAAAGTATGCTTGTTGACTCCGGTATCACGTTAGTTAAAGACTTCGATGCTTAAAATGTTTAGTGAGAAATGGAATACTGGTGTGTATGTTTTCTTTAAAGTACCGAGACCAGCCATATACTGTATGTTTAAGTTCAAAAATTAATATCGTTTATGGCCTTCACACGCGTTGCAGTATGCACCTATTCTTTTTATGCTCAGGCACCAAGATTTCCCTTTAGTGGTAAAATTCCATATAAATATTCAATACTTAAAGGGCACAGTTAAGACATTAAATATACATATACATACTGTATACAGTACAGTTTGCATACGGTAATATGTTTAGGTTCCTAAATCAATCTCTTTTATGAGCATGTGAAAGGCATGGTGAATTGATTCTCAAAAACTACTGTACTTTGCATGATTGGAAACAAATGCATGATTGCGAAATGCTGTGGTGTTAATTTTACAAAGACGGTCAATGAAAAAAAGAATGTTGACCAGGGCAATACTTTGAGTTTACACTTACAGCTTGTCCAAGGTCATTCATTATTACTACTATTAGTAATATCTTCGTTAAAGACTTTGATGGCGACAGCTCAAACATGAGAGGTTGAGCTTTATTAGCTCCACCTTGCGGAAATTCCGGATACTATAATTTTGCTTGCCGTATTATAGGAGAATTTACGGTAACTTGCGGTAGACTGCGTACAGCGTACCGGAAAATAATGCGGTATCACCCACGCATTTTGAATGGCTGCATCTGTATGTTCCAGCAGTCAAACACTAGGGTGTCAGCCGTCTCCAAACAGACCTTCATCTCCTGAAAAGTGCCCCTCCCTGCCACACAGGTTGATGTACCTGGTGCAATGCGTATCTCCATACAACCCTCCACCCCCAGCAGAGCACACCCCTTCAGGACACTCCATCCTGTCCTCTCTGCTCACCACCACTAATGAATTGGCTGGTGCCGTCCCCACTGTCTCTCTCCCCTCAGGAAGCACCATCTACACAGCAGAACTCACAGATGCCACGTACAGTTCTCCCAGATGTCCACCTTTTGCCCATCAGTCAAGAGAAGGAGGGATTGAACGTGCAGTGTGTCGGCACAGAGGGGACAGCCAGAGCCGACCGCTACGCCACTCTTCTGTTTAGCAATTTTGGGACTGGGGGTGAACCACATCCATAAATTTTGACTGGTCCAGAGGCAAAAGGAGTTATTGTTATGATTACTCTATTATCGAATCCTCAACTCGTTCACTTTTTGTTATTTTGGGAACATTTTGACATGTTGCTTTTAGCCGTCGATTCTGTTGAATTCACTCAGTTTGTAATGTAGGGTAAGTTAAACTTTGATACAGGACAAATGTATTTCCCACAAGCTGTACTGTAGTAGCATTAAAAATATGCAACATGACACTGTATGCATGTGGCACATCTTTGTTCAACTTAAGAAAAAACAGGACATTTGATTGTTGGTTGCCTTATGTTAAAGGCCAACAATGACACCAGAAAACTGAAAGTTCCTTCCCCTCCCCAAGTAGAACTGTCTAATCTACATAAACACAGTGGGGTGTAACACCTAGCCTAGACTTTGTGAGAAGTATGGAGCTGCGTTGCATTAAAATGGCTGCAATGGAATATACATAGTAGGCAAAAGTTAATTTCAAGCTGAAAAGAAAAGACTCAACATGTCTCCTCTATACATCTTCCATTTAGACCATCCAATCATTTATTATTAATATCTTCCATATCCCATTAAAATCAGAAAGTTTCTTACAAGTGTAAATCCAACTATTTTCTAATCGCTTTATCCAGGACAGGTAACAGTTTCACCAATACTATTTGGTAACTTTTTACGACTGTCAGACTTCAGAATGCTTCAACTGATGTTTAAAGATATGACATAATGTGCACTGTGTTAAAGAGCTATTGAGCACAGAACATCTTTACACTTGTGAAAAGATTTGCACGTGCAGTTTATTCTTATCTGTGTGAAAACAGGAAATATCGATGGAGTTTCAGAAAGTAAACAGAGGTATAGAACACCATATCTCAGATGTTTAATAAATTCAAGATTGTGAAAACAGTGACAAATCACCCCAAACAAAATACAATTTTAGAATACAAGCAGTTTGAAATTATTAGTTGTTATTAATAAATCACTTAACTTTGAACATGTTGTGATATTTAGAAATAGCAACAAATCAATATAATTTAGTATTTTAGTTTTTCAAAGAAATGTTTTGTTAAAGGAAAACTCATGCCAGGAGCTGGGTTCAAACAAAGCTATAGCTGAAAAGGGCAGGCAGAATGTTTAAGTAATCATGGGTGAATGAGACAAATTGATGCAGATGTTTAGAAAGAAAGTGGACTACAGTAATATTTTGAGCTTACAGCCTATCCAATGTTATTCATTATTAATCTTTCATATCACATTAAAATTAATGTTTTTTTAATGTAAGAGGAAATACACAATTTGTGTCCTCTATAACACTTCAGTGTACTGTTTAATCAGTTTAATGTTTAACAATGTAATACAAAGCTTAAACTTATTAAATTGTATATGCCATTTAGACTGTTAAATTCTGTAATAGACAAAAGATTGTCCCTCAGCATTGACAGGGATTCAAAACCAAGTGTTTTCTGGCAACAGCCCAAATGCTTCACATGAGAGCTTTCATAGCTCCACCTGGTGGTTTTACAAGATATTCCACCCTACTTCGATACATCATGCGGTATCCTGCAGTTCTTTGCGGAACGAGCACTGCGATTTACTGCAGCATACCTTGCACATGTTGAATGGTTGGATCTGTAGTTCTACTCAGTTTGGTGAATTCTTGATAAACCAAACTGGTGCCCTCCCTCTAACTCACCATTCCTCCCTCATGGTAGTGTATGCAGAGAAACACATGTATATAAACCCATAGGGTCAAATGCAATGGACTTCCCGAGTTAAAACACAGCCGCGTACTAAGTTAGTATGGTACATTCTGAAGATCATCTCCCGCTCCAAGTTCAATTGCAGCAAAAAACATGTGGAACAAAGTTGGAGCTCAGCTCAACTTGTGCTTAATCCGGTTCCAAGGGCTCGGCATTGTTGTACTAATTAGCCCGAACTGGAGAGGACTGTACATCAGAACACTTCAGATTAGTAGAATAATATGTAGGCCACATTAATATACAATTACTTTTCTGTTTCTCATTTATATTCAAACTAAATTTCCTGACAAATCAGTTAGTTTTTAATTTAAGAATTGCATTTAGGCTACAATTCACCTGATGAGGCTACGTCATTATTAAATGAGATACCCAATTGTAATTAGTCATGAAACAAATGAGAACAGCAGCTGTGCATTTGAAATTAAACACTACTGTATTATTGCAGAATTAATTTTGTTTAACACTCCAGATGAATAAGCAGACATCATTACAGCTAAATCGTTACAAAAGACACCGACTAATAATCAGTAAAGTTAAGTTTTATTTTTAACAGAACTGGAAATTAAACTTATAAAAATACTTGAGCAAAAAAAAAAACAACACAACAATTGTTCCTCTGACCTTCTAAGCATTTTTTTTAAGGCAATACATTTCTTTAGCAGGGTGTGCCTTGTGCTTACTTTTCAGAACTTTGATTTTCTCTCTCTCTCCTGTGTCAGTTCAGATTAAGCTCTTTAAATCAGTTCCAACATCTTCCTTCAAAGTGGGGAAGTGCTTGCTGGCGTGTTGTTTTGCCAAGTCGTGCCTATCCTTTATGACGGTATCTTCTGACACCTGCGCACAATCCAACAACATTACAAGACCAGCACTATAACAGGAGTCATAAGAACACAAGAAGCCACATTGAACGAGCTTTCAGAATTGTAAAACATTGCTTTGCTTGTCTGTCATTTGGTTTGCATACCAGTCCATCAAGAGCTAGCACAACCCTGGCTGTTTCAACACAGTCATTGGATCACAGCCACAGGACAGAAAAGGGACTGTAAACCATCATAAATCACTTAAGATGCCGAGTTTTTTCCTTTAACATGCTTGGGTGCCACCTATTTCCTCCTCATCCCTGCTTTCCTCCGATAACCACAAATACGGAGACCCATCACTAAAATATTTAACAAATCTATCCAGTTGACTCCTCGATTTTATAGAACACATTAAAGCCTCACGCTACATTTATATAAATAATAGTTTAAGTTCTGTTCTCTTCACTCCCTAGCCATTCAGGGACGCCAAATATGTAACGTTGCCATAGCCAAAATGTAATGTAGTGGCTCTCTGAAGGCACCAGTTCTGTAGGGTTTGGGCATTTACTGAGACAATTATTAATTGTAGCAGTAAATCACAAAGTTGATTCTTTTGATGGCTTTAGAATCCAACCATGCGACATAACTCAAACAACGCACACACACAGGTACTAATACACGAGGATACATTTATTAATACATAGAATATGCCTTAAACTAACAGATCTTATCGAGAGGGTTATCAGAATACAAAAGATATATATTCAATCAGTTACAAAGAGTTACACATATCAAGAGGACATACGTTCAGTATATCATTCATTAAGATCGTTTCGTAAAGTGAACTTGGTTACAACTTCTACATTAGATACTCAAACAAGTACATAACTCTTAGGAATTAAATTGATATCAACTGGTTGGGATAACAATTGAATTCTCGAGCTGTAATGCATTGAAGTTGAATACTCATCCAATCTCTGGGGATTCAGATCTCCCTCGGGCACAAAGAAACAGTTGCAGGCTGTTGCTGTCCAATCCGCGCTCTCTGGCTCGGTGCCAGGCTGTGCTGTGCGGCTTGCGACGGTGTGCTGCAGATGCTCATTGTTGGCTTTAACTAGCAAAGTTTGTGCACAGGAGAAAAGATGACTGTGGGTCCCAGCAAGTCAGGAAGAGGACCGGTTCATTCCTGATGAAGAGCTAGTTCTGAATAGTGATTCAGCTTTCCACAGTTCCGACCTGTTCACGAGGCCTGCTGCTGGTTACTCTCTGGCAACCTCCACTCTAGACTCTTATAACAAAGGAAGGTTCTGGCACTCGGACACACTGGCCATTCCGTGGTTGTCTGGGCTGAGTCTCAGGATGGTCAGGAGGCGCGCTGCGAGGATGTCCTGCCCTTGGGAGCCTTCTGCTCTTGGGCCGTCCTGCCCTGGAATTCTCCTTTGAATTCCCTTTAGAACAGTCCACAGAATCCTCTCCAGAATCCCTTCTGAATCTTAATCTGAATCTTACAGGCTCTCTGTGTTGCCTGTTTTTACCTGGAGGAACTTCAGCTCATTGATTGGCTGAAAGTTCCATGGGCATCAGAGTCCCACGTGGGTTACTCGGCCCTACCAGTCCCTGATTGGTTGATCAAGGTGAGATATGAGTCACTTAGTCCTGACACTTAGTAATGCAGTCCAGATGTCCAACTCGCACTCCCTAGACAGATAGGCGCCAATGGATGACCATTGATCATGATAGCCAGGCTTAGCTAAGTGCATCCCCCTGTGGGAGCTGTCCTTATCAAAAGAAAACATCTTGCATGAATAGTTTCTCTGTGGCTGCACCACAGAGATGAACAGAGAAATGGGGCCTCATTTGGGAAGCTCAGAAACACTTAATTCTGCCTTATTATTAAGCCTCGCCGCTACAATAATTAGTAAATGTCACTTTTGTAAATACACATATTAATCAACTTCATTATGAATAAATGTGGTATGAGTGTTAAGCAATTTTAATTAAGTATTACAATGTTGTCAAGCAGATGCATAAATTCAGTACGTGGTAACTATTATTTCCACTATATTCTGGAGCCTTCTAATGCAATTCATCGTTACACCAAGTATGGTACTAAGTTGCTCAAGCCATATTAAGAGGTGGTTTAAAATAATTCACTAGTTTAGTCACTTCTAGAGGGCAACAACTATTACTCTGTGTTCGTTGCAATTGAGAACAGGTTTAGTACGGTGCTGGACTAAGCACAGCAGCAACGTTCGTTGCAATGGGACTTAAGGTGGAGCACAACTTCAGACCACAGCTGCGTACTAAACACGGGTTGAACGCCTGTTAGTACTTCACTTTCAGTTTGTTGCAATTAACCCCTAGACTTTGCACTACTAAGGTCTAAATCAAGCTCAAGCAGAGACAACCCATTAATGGCTTTCATAACTTCCATTAGTCTCCACCTCTGTCTTCCCTAACTCATTCTTGATCTTCCTAAACTAGGTGTTTAACTGTAATTCAGCCCAATTATACTGATTAGCCTGAGAAATAAATATAATAAGCGCTATTCCTGACAGCCTGAAAAGAAACACAGATTCCTATAGCCTCAACTGAGCAAAAGAGTCAGTTCCTGCACTTTCTGAAGTATTATTTAAAAAAAAAAACTCCAGCACTGGCTGGAGAGGCTGTGTCCGGGCTCAGCGGTTATATAGGACAGGACTCAGCGCGCAGCAGGTGTGACTCGTTGCTCTGCGCTGCCCGTGCGGAATGCGCGTCTCCTCCCTCCACACGCCACCGCCTCGCTAAACCGCCTTCATACTCCCCAGCAGCAATAACATCTCCATTTATTACATTTATTCTTCCCTCTTAACCTAGAAAACTGCTGGGACGTTTCTGTGAACCGATAAAGCTCTCTCTGTTGGTTTTCACACGTAGAAACAATGCACGAGCTGAAAGCAGGAAGTCAAGCACTCCTCCCTCACTGTATATCTGGGTCCAGACTTCCGAAAACTCCTAAAAGTGAATTTCCAGAACGCCATATTAAAGTCTCCCACCCGTTCGTTTCAAATACATCAATTAGATGAGTTTGGGTTATTTTCTGATGTATTTTAATAGTTTGGCACTGTGCCTTGTTAAATATGTTACAAGCAAAGTTTATCAACTTCATGCGAGATTTTGCGTGGATACAAAAACATTATATGATATCTATAACACACGTGAAGAGTGAATCTGAATTAATCAGAATGCTTTGCTGCACCAGAATTGTTATTTACGTATTTTAAAAATACATCTGGTGCATCTGAAGACAGAATAAAACCCAGAACTGTAAAAGGACGACAGACCATTAAACTGTCTGGTGATATTGCTGCATGGGGCGCAAGATCACAATAGAACACGTTATTGTAAAAAATGTTTACATTCGTGAATGAGTATTTTTTTTAATTATACCAAATGTCCGTTAAATAATGAATTACGTTTATCAGACCATAACACTATTATATGAAAAAAAAACATTTACTATATATGCATTTAACTTGCTTTTTTAAAAAAACATGACAATACGGTAGATGAAAATTGTTGTTCAGCGCTCTTGTATTAAATATACTCTACCAGCCTTTTAAGTCATGTGTCAGAAATAAAGTGTATAAAATTCGCTAAATCAAACAAAACACAAGCGCTACGAAAAAAAAAAGGTGTTTATCCTGCAATTTTATCTTGCTGAAACGTTTTTTTTTTCTGTGGCACTAACGGGCTAACGGTTAGGATTCCTGGTTTCCTGATTACATAGAAATGTGTCTCTCTTGTCTTACGGTGTCCAAATGACCAGTTCAGTGTAGAAAGGAGCAGCGTAAAACACCGGGGTAAAGTTAGCTTGAAGTTCGAAAACGATTTTGCCACGCCTGTAGCGTTTACACGAAACCTCTTAGATTCGCGAGAATACTTGCTTTGTGCATAAAATACATTGTGAATGCTTTCTCAGCCTTTACTTTTTCGTTTATATTACAGTTTTTGGACCAAGCACGAATATTCTTTTGTCCATATCTTCGCAACGGAAGCACAGAACGCCTTCAAACCAAATGCATTTTAAAGACCACGACGTGGATATTTCCACAGCCTCTACATCAAAGTATCAGTGAGCTAATTATCTTTTTTTAAACCTCCGGTTTTTCATCGATGCGTAATTACGCACTAAGTGGAACCCGGGGGACCGCTGTATACACAAGTTCACAACGCGAGAAATGCTGTTCAATACGGCTTCATGCGAAAAACCCGTATATGACCATAGGCAACAGAATAGCGCAGTCTCCAATTACTCGGACTGTAAGCACGGGAATAAAGCTTTGTCTGAATTCTGAAACCCTTCCTTTACGTCCTGTTTTCATTCAGGTAAGAGTCAACTATATGCACAATACTACTGACAGCAGGAAGATTAAAATATTCTTTACTCAGCAGCTTATTAAAAACAGCTCCCATGATGTTCAAACCGATTTTTTACACAGAACACTGACACAGCTTTGCGTTCTGAATCTCTTTTTCTCGTGTGTTTATTTAATGTGGCACAATGCACTGGAATAGGGGTATTCTGTTCACAAACCAATAGCATTTAAACCACAGCACCCACAATGCTGCAAGTAAGTGTTTTGCACACTAAGAAGAGAGCGATGTCTTCCTCGTTAGTATAGTGGCAAGTATCCCCACCTGTCACGCGGGAGACCAGGGTACATCAGGACATGCATTGAAGTGAAAGCAGGATGCGCTGCGACATCCACTGTGCAGATCCCGCCACACTAAGAGGTGAGTGGGTCTGTTCGATCACAGCGCTAGGCGAATCCCCAAACAGTGTGCGTGGCAGCAAACGAAACGGGCCTGTGTCCGCCCGGTTTCGATCCGGGGAAATCGGGCCCAGTAGTGGTGGGATCTGTACAGTGCATGTCGCAACGCTTCAATGTGCTTCCTGATGTCCTACCCTGAGAACAGAAAAGACAGCATCCACAGCAACAACAGCTCAGGTCTCTACATGGGAGCTAAGCTGCCCCCATCTCCTCTGTTCTGCGGCTCCTGCGGAGCGGAGTCCTGCCTGGAGCCGTGTTTGCAGGCGGCGGCTCCCCACACCTGTCTGTGCGTCGTGTCCAAGAGCTCCTGGGAGGAAGAGAGAGCCCTCCCACTCGGGGGCTTTTCCACGGTCTGTGTGAGGAGGGGCGGGTGTGTCCAGTAGCTTATCGAGCGGAAGCCTGGGGCGGCGGAGAGCTGTGATCGTGCAGACCTTGAGGTGTCACCTCTTTGTCTGCTTTCCCGCCCCCCCTCCGCCCAAGCTCTGCTCAAAAGTAGCCCGGCAACCCCTCACACCTGCACGTGTCACAACCTAAGGTGCGGTCATGAGACACCCATGGGGTGTCGTTCTGTTCTTGCTAATTGTTTCCTGCCCCTCGCAGGCAGGAGTCCATGCGAGGAAGATGTGCTGGACAGAGCTCAGAGGGCGCACCTGGGTGGCTTTCCTTCTGAGTGACGTTCCTGCAACATTCTCCCGCTACTCTTGGTGCGCTCATGCCACAACACAGGAAGGCTGGAGCAGGTGGCTGTGGGCTTTGCACACCGCCGAAATAGCTCAGTTGGGAGAGCGTTAGACTGAAGATCTAAAGATCCCGGGTTTCGGCATTTTGTTTCATCGCGCCCTTTGTTCCTCTCTCCAGCGCCCCCTGCCTAAAGTGACGCGTCCCTTTCTCAGCCCGAAACGCAAGCGAGACACCAGCAGCCATCCCTGCAGGTTTCTGTAGTGTAGCGGCTATCACGTTCGCCTAACACGCGAAAGGTCCCCGGTTCGAGACCGGGCGGAAACAGCCTTGTTTTGCACGCTCCTGTACTTCACAGAGGTCTTGAGCGACCGGTCATTTGTTCCCAATGTATTTCCGGTGCCTTCGTGCACTCTTGTACCAAACGCACGTTCCTTCTGTACGCGGAGCCGATCTTTTGCAATTGGGCTGTGCCGACAGACCAGGACGAGCTCTGTCGGCTCAAAAGCAGCGCAGGACCTGCAAGAACAACAGAAAGATTAGCATCCAGCGGGGGCCTCTTAGTGAGCCCAAGAGCTCATCAAGAATCGGCTCCAGCAACAGGGCTGGGCGCATTGTTCCATTCTCCGCCCACTCTCGGTGTAAACAAGTCCCTCCTGGTCTCTGCTTGAAATGCACTTTCCTGCGTTTGCTTTGGTGTAACTGGCTTCCCCTGCATGGGCGAATGTGAAGAAGATCCTTAGTAAGTCATTGAAGAAAACCGAGAAGAGGTCGGAGTGGCCTCTGTTGTTCATCAACGATCCAGTCAGGCAGTACTCCTCTGTAAAGCGCCGTTCGTTCACGTCGATTGGCTTTTTTTTGCCTTCATTCGTGCGAGTAGTAAAAGCAGACGCCCCTATTCTGCCGTGAACCGGATTCGAACCGGGGTTGTTGCAGCCACAACGCAAAGTACTGACCACTATACGATCACAGCGAGTTACCGAGACACACGCGGCAGGGCGGAAAGGGCTGTGCTCTCTTCGTGTGACATAATTCGGAAAAGTCCTGACGTTGCATTTCAACTGAGCCCCAGTATACATCGACCCTTCGACACTCTGAGTGACAACTCTCTTGCGTGTTTTCTCATATTTATGTAGTTTGCTTGCATGATGCCGGGAACAGCATGGTTGTTCGCTGCCATATAGTCTAGCGGTTAGGGTTCCTGGTTTTCACCCAGGCGGTTCGACTCGGTTTTGCCTCCTGCTTTCCAAAAGATCAGCACCGTGTACGAAAGAGCCGCATTAAAACTACTCGAACGTGCAAAACGTGCGAGAAGAGGGGGCGCTTGTTTCCAACCGAAACTTCTCGCGTGTGAGACGAGCTGATCATCGCTGTGGGAGGGTTACTCTGGTAGAAAGGGCTGACCTTCGGCAATAGGATTTATAGTCTCCAAGATGATATTTGCACTTTCTGGAGAGGCGATTTTCTCCACTTCAGTAGCCCGATTTCGTCGATTGCGTGGAGAGGGCTGTAGAATGTGGCGCCGCCTTTCCTGCTCCGTCCATGACAGGCGTGCTGGTTTCTGGAGAGAGAGCACGGTCCATCAGCGCACTCCAATAAAGGCACTGGAAGCAGCTAAATCGCATTGGCGAAGCTCAGCACTGGGCCGCTGGGCACGTCTTACCACCGTTTCCGTAGTGTAGTGGTTATCACGTTCGCCTCACACGCGAAAGGTCCCCGGTTCGAAACCGGGTGGAAACAGGCATCTTTTGTCGCCAGGCACAAAAGGAGATTGGGGATTCGCCTAGCGCTGTGATCGAACAGACCCACTGGACCCACCTCTTAGTGTGGCGGGATCTGCACAGTGCATGTCACAGCGCATCCTGCTTTCACTTCAAGGCGCGTCCTGATGCACCCCAGTCTCCCGCGTGACAGGTGGGGACAGGTGACAGGTCCTATACTAACGAGGAAGACATCGCTCTCTCCGACCCCCGGCATCGTGTCCCGACCCACCGTGCTGGAAGCCGACGCGTGCTGTGATTCCTTTACGGAGCAGAAATGACAACCGAGGAGCCGAGAGATTATTTCAGCATTTCGCGTCTGAACGGAAAACACAAACGACCAACTCGGAATGACTTGCCTTTGACGCTTCTCAAAGCGTTCTATGTGCATCGAACAGACCCACTCACCTCTTAGTGTGGCGGGATCTGCACAGCGCATGTCGCAGCGCTTCCTGCTTTCACTTCAATGTGCTTCCTGATGTCGAGTCGACTGCCGTGCGGAGGCTCTGAAAGCGAGAGCAATGAAAAGGTGCATGACGCTGTGAAAGAAAACAGAGAAGTGAAAGGCAGTCATTTCTCTAAGGAGGTGAAAGAAAAGCTACTCCCCGTCGGGGAATCGAACCCCGGTCTCCCGCGTGACAGGCGGGGATACTTGCCACTATACTAACGAGGAAGACATCGCTCTCTCCAACCCCCGGCATCGTGTCCCGACCCAGCATGCTGGAAGCCGACGCGTGCTGTGATCCCTTTACGGAGCAGAAATGACAACCGAGGAGCCGAGAGATCATTTCAGCATTTCGCGTCTGAACGGAAAACACAAACAACCAACTCGGAATGACTTGCCTTTGACGCTTTTCAAAGCGTTCTTTGTGCACGACGACTGCGCCGCCTAGCAGATACAAAGGGGTTGTACAACTTTGAACAAGCAAATGGAAGAGGGCTAAGCCCCCTCTCTTTTAGCCCAGGTTCGATCTGTCTCCCAGAATCACCAGGGTGCACACACACACACACCCGTGCCGTTGAAGTGCTCTGCTTCATTTCTAAGGGCAACTCAACATTCACTCCTACCCCGAGTGCAGAAAAGACAGCATCCACAGCAACAACAGCTCAGGTCTCTGCACAGGAGCTAAGCTGCCCTCATCTCCTCTGCTCTGCGGCTCCTGCGGAGTGGAGTCCTGCCTGGAGCCGTGTTTGCAGGCGGCGGCTCCCCGCGCCCTGTCTGGGCGTCGTGTCCAAGAGCTCCTGGGAGGAAGAGAGAGCCCTCCCACTCGGGGGCTTTTCCACGGTCTGTGTGAGGAGGGGCGGGTGTGTCCAGTAGCTTATCGAGCGGAAGCCTGGGGCGGCGGAGAGCTGTGATCGTGCAGACCTTGAGGTGTCACCTCTTTGTCTGCTTTCCCGCCCCCCCTCCGCCCAAGCTCTGCTCCAAAGTAGCCCGGCAACCCCTCACACCTGCACGTGTCACAACCTAAGGTGCGGTCATGAGACACCCATGGGGTGTCGTTCTGTTCTTGCTAATTGTTTCCTGCCCGTCGCAGGCAGGAGTCCATGCGAGGAAGATGCGCTGGACAGAGCTCAGAGGGCGCAGCTGGGTGGCTTTCCTTCTGTGTGACGTTCCTGCAACACTCTCCCACTAGTCTTAGTGCGCTCATGCCACAACACAGGAAGGCTGGAGCAGGTGGCTTTGTGCTCTTTGCACCGCCGAAATAGCTCAGCTGGGAGAGCGTTAGACTGAAGATCTAAAGGTCCCTGGTTCGATCCCGGGTTTTGGCATTTTGTTTCATCGCGCCCTTTGTTCCTCTCTCCAGCGCCCCCTTCCTAAAGTGACGCGTCCCTTTCTCAGCCCGAAACGCAAGCGAGACACCAGCAACGGTCCCCGCAGGTTTCCGTAGTGTTGTGGCTATCACGTTCACCTAACACGCGAAAGGTCCCCGGTTCGAGTCCGGGCGGAAACAGCCTCGTTTTGCACGCTCCTGTACTTCACAGAGGTCTTGAGCGACCGGTCATTTGTTCCCAATGTATTTCCGGTGCCTTCGTGCACTCTTGTACCAAACGCACGTTCCTTCTGTACGCGGAGCCGATCATTTGCAATTGGGCTGTGCCGACAGACCAGGACGAGCTCTGTCGGCTCAAAAGCAGCGCAGGACCTGCAAGAACAACAGAAAGATTAGCATCCAGCGGGGGCTTCTTAGTGAGCCCAAGAGCTCATCAAGAATCGGCTCCAGCAACAGGGCTGGGCGCATTTTTCCATTCTCCGCCCACTCTCGGTGTAAACAAGTCCCTCCTGGTCTCTGCTTGAAATGCACTTTCCTGCGTTTGCTTTGGTGTAACTGGCTTCCCTGCATGGGCGAATGTGAAGAAGATCCTTAGTAAGTAATTGAAGAAAACCGAGATGAGGTCGGAGTGGCCTCTGTCGTTCATCAACGATCCAGTCAGGCAGTACTCCTCTGTAAAGCGCCGTTCGTTCACATCGATTGGCTTTTTGCCTTCATTCGTGCAAGTAGTAAAAGCAGACGCCCCTTTAGGTAGCCTGTCAGCACCCGGAGTTTTCCCCTTCTGTAAGCTCTCCATAGCCTCTCAGCTCTTCTACTGTCAAATCCCCCTCAAGTATTTCCCTATCTTCTTCACTCAAAACGTTTTCTAGCTTTGAGGTAAAAAAATGAATTTCTTCATCCTTTACCTCTGTAGAGCTTCTCTGTCCTCTCCCTAGTTTCTGGTCTGCTGTCCTTCCTGTCCCTCTCTTTCCCTTGGGCTATATATTTCCGGGTCTTGCACTCTGTCCTTGCTCAGCACTGACGTTCGGATGTCCTGAGACCCGCCTAGCACCAGGGCGCCCCACGTCCGCTCCCTGAGGGCACAGGTTTCTATACGGCATTCCTGAACTCTTTGCACTAATGAGCCCGGGCCTTTTTCCCGTCTCGCCGCTATGCATATGGGTCTTTTTCCGCTCTCCTGCTCCCCACGGTTAGTCCCTTTGGACGTCCGTGACAAGAAGGCCTCGATGCAGGAGAGGATAGCACTCAGCTCTGTACTCTCTCTTCCCTCCTCATCAACTACACTTTCCATGACAGACTTGGAGCCTACCACTTTCCTGAAAAAGAAGCGAGTACACTTCTCATTTTCTTCCAAGAACTGCACTCAGCTTCTTAACAGCACTCCTCGACTACTTTCTTCCGCTATGCTCCGGATGTCCTTTTTTAAAAGGGCGATATCCTCAAGCACATTGAAGCCACTGTGCAGCATCGTGTAGGGACGCTGCAGCTGCCTCTGTTTCCTGGCTAGCACTCCTCTCCGTCTGGCAGCAGCCTTCCTTCCCTCAGCCATGAAAAAGGCCCTTGTCCTCACCTTCACCTCCTCCCACCACTCTCCTACTGACCCATACAGACACTGCAAGGACACCCACTGTGATAGTTTCTCCTTGTAGCGGGATACTACCCCCTCGTTCTCTAGCAGCTTTGTGTTGAGTTTCCAGAGGCCTGGGCCAAAGACAGTCCCACCCTTGAGTTCCACTCTACACCCTAAAGCCTTTTGATCTGAGAAGAAGACAGGCTGAAGAGTGACCCCAACAACTTTCACTCTCTCTGAGACAAAGCAATAGTCAATTCTGGAGCTGCTATTCCCCTCTGACCATGTATATCCTGCTGTTGTGGGATATATACATCTATATGTGTCTGAGAGTTTAAAGTCTTGAACTAAGTTTTGCAGGGCCAGTGAGCTGGAATCCAATTTTATCGGGCTTTTGGCTAAGATCAAGTTCAAGTGGCATGCCCGTAGTTCCTGTCTTTCCAAAGTTCTAGAAGGTGATCGAAGATCCTGAAGAGTGCTTGAGCTGGTATCGCCCTAGGTTGAGACTAGGGGGTTAAGGCCAAGCAGCAGCTGAGCTGGGTGGGATCCGGCAGCAACATTCTCTCTCTCTGCTCTCTCCTCTCCCCTCCCCCTTTCTCTTGCTCCGCCTCCTTGGCCTCTTGGCTGGGAGTAGGTACTCGTGGCCTGCCCGCGGTGCTTGCTTTCTTCCTCGAGACTCGGAAGCGCTATCCGCTCCCTCTCCCTCTCTCTCTCTCTGCCTCCTTGGCCTCTTGGCTGGGAATAGATACTCGTGGCCTGCCCGTGGTGCTTACTTTCTTCCTCGAGACTCGGAAGCACTATCCGCTCCCTCTCTCTCTCCTCCTGCGCCTGCACCTAGCTGGGCTTTGCACACAAGGACAAAGTCCAGGGCTCACTCGCTGCTCCTTTAGCAGCTAAACCCTCCTCTCCACAGGACCTTGCTCTCTCTCTTTCTCTCCTTTTTTCTTTTTTCTCCTTTCCAGATGGCAGACAAGAAGACACTGATCCGGTTCCACTGGACTAAGAAAACAGAGACGATGCCAACTGCGAAATCCTTTTTCATTACCTTTCTGAGAAGGATCCTGCAGTTGGTGGCCGGAGATCTCTACTGCCTGCAAGACAACAAGGCAGAGAGATACATGGAGGCCTACATGGCCACGGTCGCCTCATATGAAAAGGCAACGAAAATGATCAGAGAAAAAGGTAAGCACCCCCGTTTCTCTGATTTCAGGCCGGAGCCTATGAGGAAGACAAACCAGAGGACCATCACAGTCCTCACATACAACCCCTACGTACCAATGGAACTGGTAACAGCTTACCTAGAGAGGTATGTAACTGTGGTGGGCAAACCGACGGAGATCAGGGACAGTTGCGGCGTCTGGTATGGCAAACGCCAGTACCGAGTCCTCCTGAAAGAGGACCTAGAGGGCGTCAATGGTTTCCAGCACCCCCGGCCTGCTTAAACATCGGAGACGACAGGGGGTACCTTTACTACCCCAGGATGCCGGATTTCTGCAAGAAGTGCAGACAGTCCGGCCACATGGAGAACACGTGTGACATCGTCAGATGTCACAACTGTAACAAAGAGGGGCACCTGGCAAAAACCAAAAAGTGCGACGGATGCGGCGCCGAGGGACACCTCCTTCACCAATGCAAGGTAAGCAAACCTTTGTTTGCGCAGGTGGTGGAAGCCGGCCGGCAGAAACCGGTCTCAAGACAAAGGGAGAGAGGTGAGAACAAAGAACCCGCACCTCCCCCGCAGAGAACCGAAACTGCCGAGGCCACACCCCCAGCTGCACCAGTGCCACAAGATGGCCGCCAGGACGACGGACAAAATGGCTGACCGGAGGAAGGGCCTTAATAACTCCCAGCAAGAAGGGAAAGAGAAAGCGGAAGAAGAGATGCAGGGCGGATCCGCCTTCGGAAGGACAAAAGAAAAGAGTGGTAAGGGAGAACCGTTTCCTCGTCCTAGAGGAAGCGGAACTTTCTTCCCCCGAGGTCCAGGAACAACCGGAGGAGGCAGCCCAGGAAGAGGTAACCCCCTCCCCCGAGGCCCAGGGACAACAGGTAGAGGCAGCCCAGGAAGTCGGAACCCCCTCCCCCGAGGCCCAGGAACAACAGGAAGAGGCAGCCCAGGAAGTGGAGCCCCCCTCCCCCAAGGCCCAGGAGCAACTGGAGGTCCCCAAAACTCCTGGAGAAAGGGAAGAAAAAAGCCTTCCCGAAGCAGTGGCGGAGAGTATCCTCGAGGAAGACGAGGATTACTTTGAAGCCGCCGTGGAGCCGGGACTGATGGTAGGGCTGGACCTGTCCAGCATGTTTACCTTTCAGTCCCCAGCGAGACCTGGAGGGAGCCCAGCATATTCCCCCCAGGACCCAAGGAGAGGAGTTACATCTAGGCTAAACAGTGCCCAGATGTAGACTCCCAAGTTTTCCACTGTAAGCACAAAGAGAGGAGGTTCAACTTTCACTTGTTTAATCATGACTGTGAAACTTACCTTTCTAACAACTAACGTGAGAGGGCTAAGAGACCCGGTGAAAAGACGGGGAGTCTTTCATGATCTGGCCTCAAAGTCTTTCTCAGTTTGTTTCTAACAGGAGGTCCACCTGAAGGATGAAAGCGACAAGCTGACATTCAGCAGGGAATGGACGAAGGGAGAATCATGCTGGAGCGTAGGAGGGGTCCACTCTTCCGGAGTGGGAATCCCCCTCGGAAACCCAGAGATGACGCTGGTTTCCTCCTTCTCGGTGGTGCAGGGCCGGATCCTGGTCGTAGACATCGACTGGAGGGGGCAGAAGTTGAGAGCAATTAACGTCTATGCTCCAACAGAACCCTCTATCCTGAAGGAAGTGTTTGCTGACCTGGCCAGCTGCTGCACCACCAACAGACAGGTGGTGCTTGGCGGGGACTTCAACGTCGACCGGGAGAAGGGGAGCGATGCTAGCTCGGCAGAGCTGGAGTCGCTACTCAAGCAGTTCTCCCTGGTAGACGGTTTCAGACGGTGCCGCCCTAACGACGCCGTAACGACATGGAAACACTCCCGGGGAGTGTGCAGCCGCCTGGACTACATCTTTCTGCACACGACCTGCTCCCTGGAGTCGGCGACGGTGTCCCCGGAGTGGTATTCCGACCACGAGTGCGTGACGGTGGTGGCTAACACCAACCTGCCGGCATTCGGTCGTGGGTACTGGAAGCTGAACCGGGAGATACTGGAGGAAGACGACTTCAAGGCACTGTTCCGTAAAGACTACGCGAGCTGGGTCGATCTGAGAGACGGCTACAGCTCCATGGTGGAATGGTGGGAGTCGGTGAAAGACAGGACCCGAACCCTGGCGCAGACGTACTGCAGACGGAAGGCGGCCAGGGAGAGGAAGGAAGCTGCATGACTCCAGAGACAACTAGAGGAGGAGTACAGCTCGGCTAACGGGGGAGGAGCCTTCAATTCAGCCCGGGCACGGGACCTGAAGGAGAGGCTCCGCAAACTCAATCAGGTCCAAGGAGCCCAGAAAAAGAGGGTGATCCACGGCCTGAGACGAGGAGATGGAGAGGAAGTGCTGGACGAGAGCGACAAGGTAGAAGCGGCCACCGCTTTCTACACGGAGCTCTTTTCAGAAAAGCAGACGGAGGTGGAGGCAGGCGATGCTTTTCTGGAGGAGCTGAAGGCACGAGTACCGGAGGAGGTGAGGGAGGACTTGGAGGGTCCGATCGCGGCCGAGGAGCTGAAGCTCTTGTCCATGGAGAATGGCAAGGTGCCAGGGCCAGACGGACTCCCCAAGGAATTCTACACCTGCTTCTGGGACACCCTGGCTGCAGATCTGGTGGAAGTGGCGCAGGAGATCTTCCGCCGGGGGAAACTCGGAGACACCATGAGGGAGGGCATCATCTCCCTGCTCTTCAAGAGCCCTTAGCAGAGACGGTGAGACGGGACCCTGTCATTGACGGCCTTTAGATACCGGGAGGCGCGGGGGAAACCCTGAAGATCTCCCAGTATGCAGACGACACAACGCTGTTCCTGAGGTCGGACAGGGGGTTGAGGAGGGCCCTGCAGGTCATGGAGCAATACTCCAGAGCCTCGGGGTCGAAACTCAACCGCCGAAAGAGCAAACTGAAGTTCTTCGGGCCCTGGAAGCACAGGACGGCGGCGCCGGAGGGTCTCGAGCTCTGCACGGAGCCCCTCAAAATACTGGGGGTTTCCTTCCAGAGCCAGGACAACGAGACCAACAACTGGACCAAGAGGATCGCCAAGGTGAACGCGAAGCTGGGTCTGTGGAAAACGCGGTCGCTGTCCTACACAGGGAAAGTGATGGTGTTGAAAGCAGACATCCTGCCGGCTTTGGTTTACCTGGAGGTGGTGTATATATTTCCACATTCTTAAGAGGAGATTTTCTCCATTACTGTAGTCTGACTTCCTCTTTTGCTAGAGAGCTGTAGAATGTGGAGTCACCTATCCAGCTCTGGGAGCAGTGTGTAGATAACAGGTTTGTTACTGCCAGATGAGCACAGTAAATTAATACAGCAGAATAAACACACTGTGAGTATTTGAAGGGAATTAACAATCTTTTACGTCTCAATGCTGCTGTCATTTCTGTAATATTGTGATTATCACGTTCATCACACATGCGCAAGATCCCCTGTTTGAAATTGGGCAGAAACAGGTGTCTTTTTATCTGTGCAGTGTTTTATGGATCTTGTTTTGTCTTATTGCAAGAATTCAAATTTCCTGTGTCATTCATCACATCACATCACATCAAACAGCCAGCAGATCATGTCACCTTTCAGATAGTCATTCTTCTGCTTCCTAAATTTCCTAGAGACAGGTCTTTTCAGCAGAACTGACAAACGTGGCAAAGCAACCTGATAAGACCAGGTCCTAGAAGTCACTACTCAGTCAGTTGCTACTGCCGAAATGCAAGCCCTTCCTCCAGCCTGAAGAAGTTGATCCTACATTACTCATGAAGAAGATGTATCTACCAAACCTCAGAGAGCTGAGCTGGATCACTCCCCTTCTGAATGACGTTGCAGTAACACTCTACCACTCCTCTTCGTGCACTCATGCTGGAACTTTGGGAGGCTACTGCAGACAGCAGAGGTTGGATCGTACACAGAGGTTGAAATAGCTCAGCTGAGAAAGCCTTAGACTGATGCTCTAAAGGTCCCTGGTTCAATCTGGGGTTTTGGCATTTTGTTTCGTTGCGCCATTTGTTCCTCTCTGCAATGCCCTGTGTCCAAAGTCACACTTCCCTTTCTCAGCCTGAATCCCAAACTAGAGTCTTTGTGTCCTTGAGTCCCTCTTTTACCGACACTGATGAAGTACAGAAATAACTTAACATGTTTTGCACTCCTTATGGTGTTTTATGGTGGGACCTGTATTTCTCTATGAATTTCCTTAGTGACAGCCCATTTGTTTTCAATATATTTCTGGTGACGTTATTACATCGGTCTCCCCTGGTGGCTTGTTTTCATATCCCACTTCTGACAATGACTTTTCTTATGTCACTTTGATGGGAGTACACTTGGAAAAAAAAACTAAAATGTGTGTAGTTGTTTCCATATCAAACCTGTCTTCCATTTTATAAAGTATTCCACAGGAGTGAATCAATTCCTTTTTTTAATTTTGCAAATGACCCTGCTGTCAAAAAAACTAAATTCCCATGTAGCCGAGGAGTTGCTGAAAAGCAACTTCACTTTGATGTTTTGTGTTGTTATAACTAATTCATCTCCTTTTTAAAAAATAGATTTATGTAGAAGAAAGGTGTCTCACACTACAGTTTAAATTGTAAACAGGTCATAGAAAAAGCTCCTTAGCTCCCTGTCAGGAATCAAACCCCACTCTCCTGTATGACAGGCAGGGATTCTCACCATGGTTAAATTGCAACCGTAATAATATTGACAACATTAATAAATGCATATATAATTGAAATTGAAAACATATCTAACACAGCATCTTTTCTGGTTATATACCACAATGCATTGCTGATATTTGTTGTTTGCCATTTAGGTTAAATACTGTCATGTTTTTCTCAGCAATCGTCTTTTGATGCGTAAGTATAAATAATGATAATACTATTTGAATACATACAGGTCTTAATATTATTTTGATTAAAAATAGTACGTTAATAAGCAATAAATGGCATATAAAATAGTGTGAAGGTGAAGATCACACAAAATCAACTACAAATGTGGGAATTTTAATTTTTTAGGATTAAAAATTGCATGTAGCACATTAGCAACACTACAGTAATGCTAATATAACAATAGTCTTAAAAACTCCTGACCTAATTCCTTACAAATGCTGATACAAAATGTGAATGATTTCAGAGTTTTGGGTATTGGGTCTCCTGATAGAGATCAGAGATGAACTGAGGCATGTGGGAAAGTGTACAGAACTGGTGAACTCACAATTCTACTTCAAGAGGCTGAGCACAATGGAAGAGTCCTGTACACACAAGTGAGTCCTTGACAACATGGACAATCAAAACCTACTGGTTTGATATTATATTCTCTCTGTGGTGTAGAAAATATTCACTACTAGTATTATAAGTTACAGATAGGTCATTATATGACAGCTTACATCTGATTAATAGGATCCATCTCTGGCATACATTCTTATTTTTAGTTTATAATGTATAATCTTGCTAATTTTTTAATGCCAAAATAAAGTGTTTTATAAAAAGCTTCATGTTCTAAGAAATTACTACAACTTTTGAACTTTGAAATATGGCCACTTTGTATTCTAGGACTTCATGTATTCTAGATACATGGAGTTAAAATGTGAAAATGTGTAATGGGTATGTCTGATTAGTTGATTAGTGAAGATCCAGTAGTAAAAATAGCTTCTAATATTATTTCTAATATAATATTATTTCCAGATAAACCAACTTTGGAGAGTAGGCAACAGTGATTTCAAAGAATGTGTGTTCACAGTGTTGTTAAGGTATTGCTTATAGATTTTTTAAATGTTTTTACATTACATTTTTATTTTGATCAAGTTAAAATATCCACTAAATTTAGCTTAAAGATACCTTGTTAACCACTGAATTTATTACATTTGATCCTAAATATTTAAATAAACGTTGAGTGGAAACTCGCTTAAAAAATGTCTAAAATTTGGCTTTCAGACTTATGACAAATAAACTGACGATGGAATACAACTTCGCTGGCACAAACCCTAAAGATCAAAAACAAAAGAGCGGCCTGGGAGACACAAATCTTTATAGAGCAATTAAAGGTACTCTTATTCTATGTTGTACTTTCAAACTTTGGAAACTGTTTAATTAGGACAGACTTTATTGCTGAATTACTATGATGCATGCTAAATTTACATTAAATAAGCTTAGTAAACCTTAATGGCTCTTTTTTGAGATTATATTCAAGAAGAGATTAATCATCCGTTATTTGAGTACTAATATTATAGAATTTTCTCCTAGCTGTGGTGCTGAAATCCCACCCAACAGGAAGTCTGGTTCTAACTGTTAGGACAATTAGACGGTGTTGCAAATGCTGGACAGCAAAAATCGACTTAACTTCAGATTGTAATAATATTTTCTTGGAAATATAGAAGTTGTAAATTTTAAAACTTATATTTGAATTGAAATGTGGTTTTGAGTTAAATATTAGCATGTTCGTGTAATTAGTTTGTGTTTGTAAATATACTGCCATGTTACTAGAATTTGTAGCTGAAGTTTACTAGTTGTTTTTTTATGATTTTTGATGATTAGCCACATGTTGATTACAATATTATATATAATGTATAATTTGAACTCGATATTTTTCAGGAGTGAATGATTTTCAGAATAAATTTCTAAACCAAATCATTGGCTTGATTTACTAGTTTCTATGCCTATAAAACATAGCTTTGATGTATAATAGACCTTTAACCATATATGTATTATAGTCCTCTAAAGTAATCCGTATAATAGAACTCCAACCATATATGTATAATAGTCCTCTAAATATATCTGTATAATAGAACTCCAACATTTATGAAAAATGGACATATAATCTTAGATGTATAATCGACATATAAAAATATAAGTATATTAGAATTTCATTCTAGACTAATTATGGACCACATTTATACGTCTAAGGTATGTGTTTAAGAGACATATATTCTACATCTTTTGCCCACTGGGATTGACCTTATTGATACTTGGAGAGAATACAAATGCTTTGCATGTATCGAATTAAAGCACCTAACAACTGAGAGAATCTGAGTCGACATCACTCGGCAATTTCAAATAATGACCAACATCATCAACTTCAAGGAAAATAAGATTCACACATGTAGTTTTATCTTGGAATGGAGGGTGGGAGAATTAATTTATAATCCCATTGCATCTTGAGCGAAACTATTTTAAAAATATGACGCAGATTTGTTCAAGACACTTTAATCGCCTTAAAGAGAGTTTTCATGAAGACGTCGGCTAGCTCTCCACTGTTAATTGACGGGCTTTTGAAGAAACTGTTCTCATACAACCAACATACAAATTACACATCTTAATAAACATGAACGGAAATCCGTGTTGTGAATAACATAAAACTGTCACTACACATGATTCCTTGAGTCTGGCACCTAAGACCACTCAGCCATCCTGACAAGCAGTGGAGGCTGTTGTGTTGAATGTGCCCGTTGCTTTGTCGAAGGATTATGAATACTACTTATAGCAAAGAATGTCTATCAAATTATCTGCTGAGCTGTTTTATGTATCCGGCCACCTCTTTCCTTCTTACTTTGCAGTGAGCACAATTCTTTCAGTTTCTTCTCTTGTATTTTCCTTGCTATTTTACTGTCCCTTTCCCCCATGTGGAGATGGATCCACAACTGAAACCCTGTTTTCACCCTGTGTTTCTGCAGCTCAAGTCTGTATGAGGAGTTGGAGTTGTACAACTCCAGTGGTGCAATCGGTCAGCGCGCGGTACTTCTACAGCAGTGCACAGTGGAGTTATGCTGAGTTTGTGAGTTTGGTCCTCACCTGCTGCAGTGTGGCCTGTGTTTTCAGCTACTGAAAGCAACTGACGAGTTAAGGTGCTAGAAATGAGGTTTAAATTAATTTGAAAGAAACAAGTAAAGGTTTATTCTGTGTCACACCCAAAGAAAGCTACACTGCTGAAATGCTGTGTTTCCTTCTCATTTCAGCATGGAATAAGTAGTTGCAAGAAAATCAGCCACCTGAATAGGGACCCTGAGATGAAAAGTCCGATATTTCCTGACTGGGCTGTTCCCATCTACTCAGTTTCTTTCTGAAACAGTGTTTTTCAAGAAATACTTACAATTTGTGAAATTTGAAATACAATCTTGCTTAAAAATGCAGATTATCTATTTCCCAAAAACTGTAAATGGAGAAAACTAACCCGTTCGAGTATCTGTGGCACAATTGCTTAGTGTGGTCAGATCGAAACTGAAATGATAGTAAGGTGCTGGTTGAAACACAACCAGGCATGCCTTTCTCACTGATCCAACATGAATATCATCTAGAGAAAAAAGGGCATATAATGCTTAATACATTATTAACCTATTGATAATTACAGAGAATACAAATGCTTTGCATTTCTCGAATTACAGCACGTAACAACTGAATACCTGAGTCGATAGCATGGGGCATTTCCAATAATGACCAAAAGCAATTTCAAGGAAAATAAGATTCACACATGGAGCTTTATCTTGGAATGGAGGGTGGGAGAATTCATTTATACTCCCGTTGCATCTTGAACTAAACTATTTTAAAAATATGACAGATTGGTTCAAGAAACTTGTAATCGCCTTAAAGAGAGTTTTCATGAAGACATACGTCTGCTAGCTCTCCACTGTTAATTGACGGGATTTTTGAAGAAACTGTTCTCATACAACCAAAATACAAATTACACATCTTAATGAACATGAAGAAAAATCTGTGTTGTGAATAACATAAAGCTGTCACTACAAATGACTGAGTCCTTGACTCTGGCACCTAAGACCACTCAGCCATCCTGACAAGCAGTGGAGGTTGGTGTTTTGAATGCGCCCGTTTCTTTGTCGAAGGATTATTAACTACTACTGATAGTTCTTTTCTTCTTATTACAGAGATTTCTACATTGCAAGACAATTGACGATATAGATAAAGTCTTGGTAAACGAAACAGGCACAGACAGGGTTCAAACCTGTGATCTTCAGTTTACAAGACCAACGCTTTTCAACTTGGCCACCGCGCCTCCTGTTCTATCTACTTTCCCATCAAGGCTAACACGTTTTTAAAATTAAAAAAAAAAAAATCTTTGTGCACAAATTGTAATGGTAGGAGGAATAAAACAAATATGATAATGATATAATTGTTCAAGTTAATTCTATTGAAACTGATTAAATCACATGGAAGCAACAACAACAAAACCGTGATTCTTTTTTACAGGAAGACGCATTCCGAAACGTATCTCTGTAGTTTTAGAAAAGCTTTGAACGGCGGATGTATACAACACACAAACAGTATTCTAATTGCAGACTGCAGATCTGTGCAGCAATCGTACTCGATTTGACTGAGATTACGAAATACTTTAGCAAACATATTCAGGTTTCCTTGAACCTTTAATAGAAAAACTACATCGTTTCCAATCTCCAAAGTCACTGTAAACTCGGCCATGATGTTCCGCAGATGTGCAGTGTGCCTTTCCTCTTGTTGTATTCAAGAGAACTCACTGCGGGAGCTCCTCACCGTGTGTCCTGTACTCTACTGTGATTTCATTTAGACTATCTACGTGGAGTAGAGTGACAAGATCTACTTGAACATTTTTGGTTTGTGAAAGGAAACACTAAAGAAAATACAAGTGATGGACATTTAAAATAACCACAGTACAGCTAGAGGAGTGAAAGATAAAAGACGATTTCTAATGACATTCACAATAGATTTAAGAAAAGCACACCCACCCAAACAGGGACTTGAACCCTGGGCCCTCAGATTAAAAGTCTGATGCGCTACCGACTGAGCTGTCTGGGGTCTGAAAACAGTAGACACTCTCAGGATCCTCACAAGTCACGTGTCTCTTGTGCCGAAGAGTAGTCATACCTGACCCGTCTGGAATGACCACAGACAGACTTTATCCAGAAGCGACGGCACCACTCCCAGTAGAATGAGAGAGAAATACAGAATGACATGGAGAGTCAAGGGTCTCCCACAATCCATCTTTCCTCACATTACTGATTTTTTCACTAACATTTTGACCTTTTCACAATCAGATTTTTTCACATTTAATAAGATCTTTTAATCAACAACATTTAAGAAAGAAAACAAATGGAACATTTTTTGGAACAATAATAAAAGCTTTCAATGCCTTGGTTGTATAAGTGTGCACACCCTTTCTAAATGGGGTTATAACTGTTGAAATGTAACCAGTCACATTCCAAATTGTGAAAAAGGGTTATTTGCCTTCCCCAGACATCAATTGTATTGATTCTGATAAGTCCTATTTAACATCAGATGATTTCATATAATGAACCAGATCTCAGAGAACAAACATTCAAACTGCACAGCGGAACCTGAAGAGAAATCCGTCTGCTGATTGACACGGAATAATGTCGTTACAAATTATCCTCCAAGCTGTTTTAAGTGTCCGGCCATCTCTATCCTTCCAACTTTGCAGTGAGCACAATTATTTCAGTTTCTTCTCTTGTATTTCCCCTGTGTTTGTACAGTGTCAGCCTGTGTAGAAAGAAAACTCGCACAACTCCAGTGGTGCGATTGGTCTCAACAGCAGTACCCAGTGATGTCATGTTGAGGTTGTGAGTTACCTGGAGCAGTCTCGCCTGTGTTTTCAGCTACAGAAGCTCGCTGTTGAATTTATGTTGGTTCTTCTGTTACGTTTTCCGCTCGATGGAGCTGTATTAATTCAGGCACACCTGCTTCCACAACAAGTTATTTATGCTCACATACCAACATACTGCAGGCACCTCTGATACTGTCACTGCTTGTGTTCTTGCTGTCAGCCTACTAATCCACGTTCATCCACATCTAGAAAGATTACTACTCTAGTACAAGAGCGAAAAATGAAACGAAAGCACAACCACTTAAAAAAAGCATATTTGTCAAACCCTGAAGTCGATGAGGATGGGATATGAACCCAAGCGTGCAGAGCACGATGGATTAACAGTCCATCACCTGTGCTGCACTGGACACCCTGTAGATGATCAAAAGCACATTGAGCTCTTTGGTAATGAAATTGCCAGATAAATGCCATTTCACATCCTTTCTCAACTTGCTCAGCGAGCAGGCTCAGAGCACACCGAACAAGATGTGACAGAGCAGTGTGTCCAAGTGGCTGTAAAAGGACAGTGCTTTGCTGGCACTGTCGTTTAGTTGGTTAAAGTGCCAGGAGATCCTGCATTCAAATCCCAGCGGTGCCTTTATTCCTGTCTTCTCGCACCGTTTATCATTATAGACAACATGCTTCTACATTAAGTTTAATGGAGCTGTTCATTTAGTTTTTGACACAACTTGTTTTTCAAGAAATCCACACATTGCAAAAGATAAAATGCTCATCTTTCTTATCAGTGCAGAAGAATTACTGCCAACTGGCAAGAAAATGACAACGATATCTTTTAACTTTAGCTAAAAAATATGATATGTGTTAGTTTCTATGACACACTCAGTCAGGGTGTCCTTCAGTTAAACAAAACGTTGGTAGATCAAACGCACCCAGAGACACACTTCAAATTAATCCACCTTCTCTAAATGTGATGAGTTTCTTTGCACATCCTCAGCCAACCTGATGTTTGCAGAGATTTTAAACTTTTGACACGAGTCAAACTAGAAGTAAATAGTTGAGTACCTAATTCAATATCACCGGGAATGTGAATATAAACGTAAACGTAAATGCTATTCAATAGAGTACATCACAATTACGTTGTACTTCTTAGAATATTTTAGCTGGAGATCTTCAAATAATGAGTGTAGAAAACAGCACTGCTAAAGATCAATATCTCTGCTGTCTCCTGAGAAACACAAGTATAGAGACAAAATAGAATAAATAATACTACAAATCTATTCAGTTAACACCCAGATGTGACAGAATACATTAAAGACTTACACCCCCTTTAAATATGTATTTCATTAATATCAGTTCTCTTCCCTCCCCAGGATACCTGCAAATTCTCTATTGTCGAAGAAAACTCAGTCTTCACTCAGGTTTGGAGATTGTCAAACAGAGATCTTTAATTCAATCAGCTGAAGGGGAGCACATCACAGAGAAAGGGTTTCCCCTAGCACTCAAAACATGCTCCCTGGACTGAAGTTACACTTTCCTGTCACGATATTAGTTCCCCCTCCTTAAGGGTGCTCCAGCCCTTTCACTAAAGACTTTATTCTATGCACCTGCTCCCTATTCCCAGCCCACCTTAAAAGCCAGGCGCTGACGCTCTTCGGGGCTCTGCATCTGATTTCCATATCGTGCGAGTCCGGGACCAGGAAGCGCCTGGTCCCTTTAAGGTTTTAACCTCGGTTCCCGTTCGCCGGTTCCGACCCGGCCTTCGTGGTTTTTAATTCCTTCCTCTGATGGATCTCCTGGTTTTGGACTTACTCGTGTGTTTTTGGATTTTCCCTAAGGATTACTCTCGGGTTGTTCGCCTCGGCCACACCTCCCCTGTACACCAGCGCACCTTGGACACGCCCCCTTGTCTTCAGCCCCGTTTTCCTGCATGACGTTTCCCTAGTGTTTCCCCACTCCGTCGGACTGTGTCGTCTGCATAGGGTCCGGAAAGAACTGTTCGTTACATTTCCTTTATTTACATTAAAAGTAGGCAAGACTTTAGCAGATCAAAGGAACATACAGGGAAAAGGGGCAGTGTCAGAAGTCAAACAAACAGGACAGGCAGAAGCCATTTGGCATCCTGCAATCTGTTTCATGTCTCTCTGGTTGAATGGGTGTGAGGAATCACAGGCTTTAGTTTGCACCTAAGACAGTGGTCTTAGGTGCGAACAGAAAACCTTTCCCACGAATAGTCTTGACCTTTTGGCTTGGTCTTCCACACTGTCACACATTAAAATCTGTGTGTAAGTCTTACATGTGTCACGTCTGGGTGTTAAATTAATAGATGTCTTGTGTTATTTAAAATATTTTGACTTGTAGAGGCAATGCTTGTTAATAAGACAGAATTAAGCGTTGCTGTAGTTTCCTAAATGAGGCCCCATCTCTCTCTTCATCTTTGTGGTGCAGTCACAGAGAAGCTATTCATGCAGGCTGATTTAAGGTGTGTTCTTTTGATAAGTAGCAGCTCCCAAATGGGGATGCACTTAGCTAAGATTGGCTATCATGATCAATGGTCTTTCCCTGGGACCTATTTGTCTAGGGAGTGCCAACTGGACATCTGCATTCCTAAGTGTCAGGAGTAAGTGACTCATCTCTCACCTTGATCAACCAATCAGGGACTGGGAGGCAGTGGTAACACCACGTTGGTCTCCCATTCCCGCCAAAAAGTTAGCACAAGCTCAGGTCGGAGCTCTCCTTGGCCATTTCCCGCACACTCTCAGAGACAATCACGTGGCAACTGGTGTTGTCTGCACTGGGACTTAGACTTTGTTCTAAGCGCGAGGCTGAGGATCCCATGCGTACTAGAATTCTGCAACAACCAATGTGAACGCTCCGCTTGATCAACGGCAGCCTACAGTTGGACCCTCTCTGACGACTTGAATAATTTATTCAGAAGCACCGCTGGACCGGGAACTAACCAGTTTCTTCCCATGCAAAAGAGTGACTTGTGAAGACCCGCGGTCACATTCTGTGCATAAGGACTTTCTACTAATCAGCCAGACTGCTGGTAGATTCCCTGGGAGCAACGACTGCCCTGTGCGCTGCAGTTAGATTCTTCCGCCAGTCCTACTCCCAGCTGCACCTCGATTGGTTGGCCGGTAGCCAGAGGACGCCTAGACGGGCACCTATTGGACAACCGCTGGAACAGAGGTTGCAACAGAACCTGTCAGCTGGTTGGGTGTTTGTACTGGGAAAGCCGAATCCATACAGTACAGTGGATAAGTAACCCCATGTTCTACATTCCATCTTGAGAATTTCATTGTTACCTCAACACAAGTTTTTATCAATTTAATTCATGAGTAATGTATTTACTTTCGAGTTTAGAGTAACAGTGGGTAATAACACTGATTAGAGATTTGGTATAGCCGGACGGCATATTGAAGTATACTCTCTGTTGTGTATCTCTTTGTGTTTGCATCTCTTCGAGATTATATACCTTGTATATTGATAACTCTCAAAGTAAGGTCTGCCGCCTGTATTCAGGCAGACTGGTATATGTTTGGTACACAATTTATGTTTAATAAATGTATCTCGTGTATTGAACCCGTGTGTGTGCGTTGTTAGTTGTTCTGACGATTGATTTTCTAAAAGCCATAACGAACTACTGTACCACGTGATTACTGCCACAATTAATACTTGTCTCAGTAAAATCACAAATCCCCTACAACTTGCTGTAGTTTTGTCTGGTCAAAGGTGGGCGCGTTATGTAATATCTGCTGACTGGTTCAGACTATGTTCATGTTCAATTTGGAATTTGAGAATAATGTACACAATTTTACTATTGTAACGCTTACGGCCGACAAGCACTGTGTGTAAGAGCCGGCGTACCAGAGCGGGTGACGTCACCGCCCTTCCCTGTGATAGCAGGACCACAGCTACTGGGCTGTGGAGAGATCTCTCTTTGGCTCACGGGGCTAGGTCGCTGCAGAGAGACGCGGAAGTCCCGGGTTCGAGCCCCGGACGGTGCAGGGGCCGACCTAATGCGGCAAGGGCGCCCGCCTGAGCCCCCGTTGCGTTACACTATATTTATAGGAAAGAAATGTATAGCTGAATGCAAAACACACACACGAACATGTAGCTTAATGGCTATTCACTCCTCCTGACTAGTTGGCGCTAGACGGTTGCAGTGAAGTTCATATCGTTACAGAAAATCTCTGTCGACTTCCCTCCTGGGTTGTTTTTAAGCCTCTGCGGCGCTAAAATGACGTCATCAGGCTGCGTGGCTGTGATTGAATCCGCTGTTTAGATGAATAATAATTTAAAAAATGTTATTCTTTTTCTATTTTAGAAGAATAATAAAGGCAGTTATTAAAAAAACGTTTTAACTCCTGGTGGCGCGACCCTGTTTTGATGCAGATTTGTGCAGACTGAATCTAATCGTAAACTCAGCCTTTCTTTTGGATCGACTGTTTAGAAAGATGGCTAATTTATTATTCACGCTGGAGACCGAGCTTCACTCTTTCATGGAGGTTTTGCTTAAATCGATCGTGGATGAATTTTCTGAAGTTTTCCGAAACAGAATGGTTAAAATCACACAGTGTGTGGAAGAGAGTTTCGGGAGTGAAGTGGCGCAGCTGAAGAAGGAAAACGAGAGCCTGAAGTGGAGATTGCAGCTGTGGGAGAAGGAGTCGGGAGCAGGAGGAGATCGGGGACAGACAGATAATGTTGGATACACGCTTCCCTGTGAAGCCACTGCAGGAATAAAGGAAGAAATGGACACGAAACTGGAGCTGTCAGGTCAGTGTGTGTGTTTAAAAACAGTGTCTTTAACTTCCTCACTGGTGAGAATATAGTGGAGAGATACAGAGTGAAGTGGGAAAGTCTTGTGTAGCAGCAGGATTATTTTAATAGAAACTGAACTGTTGTTGTTCCAGTTATGATACTGAAAACATCAGTAATACAGTAACAGGTCTGAAAACAGCACTTTAAGACTCAATAATCTCATTATTGGATTAGCAAAAAATCGGTAAATTATTTTATTTGCATTTGTAAATTCTGATTCCCAACATATAATGTGAAACTTTATTCTGGAATACTTTTAGGTCTTTTGTATGTAATTAATCTAAAGGTAAAAATTATTGAAGACACAATAATTGTATAGGAACAAGTAATGAGAGAGACAAGGCAGTAGGTAAAGGTAATGTAGCGGGAGAACAAAGGTTGGGAGGGAGGAGGAGTGAGAGGCGGGAGCAGGGGACAGAAAGAGAGGCCAATCAAGAGGTGTGAAGTCAGTCAGGATAGGTGTAGAAAGGTGTGAAATGAAATTTCCAATGAATGGAGAAAATTTAGTAGAACAGTAGTCTGTCATTAAGAGAAGGGGGAAGGTGTGATCCTAGCTGCAGGATAAGTTTGGTTTCGGTGGTCTTTCTGATGTATGAGTTCGGAAAACCATCTTTGAGAACACAGACAGAGAGATTAGAGTGGCCGTGGCCGTCAGAGGTGAAATGAGAAACAATGGGCTTGGAGAGATCTTTAATCTTCACAGCCCTGACGTGTTCTCTGAAGCGGTCTCCGAGTCTCCTTCCTGTTTCTCCAATGTAGATGGCTGGGCATTTACTGCAAGAGATACAGTAAATAAGGTTGCTGGAGGTACAAGATGCCATCTGGGTGATCCAGAATTGTCCTGAGGGGCCTTGAATGAGTGTGTTGTGTGAAGTGTACTTGTAGGTGATACAGCAAGCTCTGTTGCAAGGGAAAGTACCTGGTGTGGATGGTTGTTGAGGGCGGTCAAGGGAGCTGTGAACAAGAAGGTTGCGCAGATTAGGTGATCGGTCATGAGATGATGGGGTGGTCAGAAAAGAGGGCCCCAATGGAGGGATCATCCTGTAGGATGGAAAAGTTGTCATTAATAGTCCTGGGGATAGGAAGTGTGTTACTTCTGAACAATTATTGTATAGTTCAGGTGGGTAGCTGCGTCAGCATGCGTAGTCAGCAAAGGAACAAGTAATAAGTGTATTTGATGCTGAAAAGAGAAGAGAGAAAACAACCTTTTGGCTGTGAAGCCTTTTTCAGGTGAAGGCACCCGAAGAAGGCTTCACAGCCGAAACGTTTTCTCTCTGATAGAATCAGTTTTTATAATTTAGCCTCATTACCAAAATTATTGTGTAATATTTGTATAATTAATAATCATTAATAATTGCTTACACTTATATAGCGCTTTTCTGGACACTCCACTCAAAGCACTTTAGAGGTAATGGGGACTCCCCTCCACCAACACCAATGTGCAGCACCAACCTGGATGATGCGACAGCAGCCATAGTGCGTCTGAACGCTCCCCACACATCAGCTATCAGTGGGGATGGAGAGCAGAGTAATGAAGCCAGTTCATAGATGGGGATTATTAGGAGGCCATGGAAATTTTGGCCAGGACGCCGGGGTTACACCCCTACTCTTTTCGAACATATGTATAATAAATAATACTATACAGAAATTATAAAAATAATACAAGTTGCAGTACGTATATTTATGTTTGTTGAAAAATAACTCCCCAAAGCACCAGATTAGTATTTTAAACATCTGTGTGTATTAACATGTATTAACTCAGTGCAGTGTTAATGTACTGTAGTGTCCAGTGTGTCTGTATTAACCCCTCTCTCTCTCAGTGCAGTGTTGATGTACTGGAGTGTCCAGTCAGTCTGTGTCTGTATTAACCCCTCTCTCTCACATTGTAGTGTTAATGTACTGTAGTGTCCACTCAGTGTGTCTTTATTAACCCCTCTCTCTCTCAGTGCAGTGTTAATGTCTTGTTGTGTCCAGAGTGTCTGTATCTTTGTTGTATATCTGTTTGGATATTTGGTCTACATCTAGTTTTTAAATTAGCTTTAACAAGTTAATTTAAAAACAGTTGCCAGATGATATTTCTTTGTTATCTCAAAATTAAGATGTTTAGCTTGTTTTTGTGTGGATATTATTTACTTTTGAACAGTATTCTAAGCTTATGTTAAAGGCCTTGTTCTCTTGTCCTGTGTTTTCAGGGTCAGAGGCCAGTGCTCTCCCTGATGCTGGGGAAAGGGCTCCTCTTGAACAGCAGCACAGTGAGGAGGAGTGGGGCTCCAGTCTGATGCAGGAAACAGAGCTCAGTGCTGCAGAAGGGAAAGAGACACTCAGTGAGCAGCACACAGAGAGCAGTACCTTAAGAGCGCAGGTGGGCTCTCAAGTTGTTTGACTGATTAAAACTCTCTGGTTTCTCTCCTGTGTGAATGTGCCAGTGAGTTTTTAAGTGGCTTATGTTTTTAAAACCCTTCCCACACTCCCTGCAAGGGAACAGTCTCTCTCTCTCCCATGTGAAGGTTCTGGTAGGGTTTTGAAGTGCTAGACTGACAAAAAAACTGCTCATGTCTAGGGCTGGGCGATATAGCCAAAAACGTTATCACGATAAAAAAATTCATATCAGTCGATATCGATAATTATTACGATAAATGTCAAATTATTATTTCTTTCAAGTTTAAAGGCAGATTTTTTCTCCTGAGTGAAAGTTGAAGAAACCAGACAGTTAATTAGTAAATTAAACAACTCTTTATTTTAAGAACACAACAAACACTTGCCAAACAGCAGAAACTGGAACAACAAATCTGAGGTAGAGAGTATTCAAGTCTTTTTTATGTCAAAATATGCATGGTGCTTATAGATGGTCCCCTTCCACTAACAACATTAGTTTGTGCTTGTCATTTTTTACTTTCTGCGTGTTCTAACAGGTGATGTTGTTTTAAATGGTGAAATAGGTTCGTGGTGTTGCCTGTCTTTGCTGGCACGGATCTGCGGCACAGTTTGCAGTGCACGCTGCTCTGTTTTATGTCTGATTGTAAAAAGCCAAAATATCTCCAAATTTCCTAAATTGAATGACCTTTTCTGTCAACGATGTCATCGTCCTTCGAGCTGGTCGTTGGCAGCACTACATTAGCTTCAGTGTCGCTCATTTCTCCACTCTTCAATCCTGTCAGCCACCACCGTGTGGGTAAACAATACCACGTTAGCTGCCCGGTCTGCAACACGCACGCGCACTCACGCAGTATTTTGGCATAAACATATATATCAAACATTTATCAAACTTTTGTTAAAATTATATAGAGGAAAATTATATTGTGATAATTATCGTTATCGAATTATCGCCCAGCATTACTCTTGTCCATCCTGTAATAACAGTTTGTCCCCTTCCTCTAAGCAAGGGCTTGAGTGATTCTTCTTGAACATCTGGCCTTGCTGTGGTTTCTCACCCAGCAAATGTTCCCAGTAATATTCTTGCTCTGTGTGCTGATACTGAGCTGTGTTTACTCCATTGTGTCCCTCAGTGTGTTGCTCAGCAGTGTGCTCTCTGTGAGAATAACCAGTGACCAGCTTGATGAAAGGAACTGGACCCAGTAACTGTTCTGTTTCTGCTTAATGGTGATCTTACTGATTTCCTTATGTGGGTTCAGTTTATAGTTTTGTGATATGTTTATATTTTTTGATAATGTCAAATAATAATAATTTGTGTTGTTGATATTGTGTCAGGGTGGCTGATTACTTCCTGTTATTCTTACAACATTTCTCTAACTAGGAAATATTTCTTGTGCTCTTATAACAGTGAAAACAGTGCCTTTCTTCCTGTCTTGTCTTATAGAATGCATGATCACGTGTGGCTTGATTATCCTTTCTGGAACAACTTGCTTTTCATGAAATACATACAGCTTGTGAAAGATGAAATACAAATCTTGCTTATTAGTGCAAAAGAAATATCGCAGGCTGACAAGAAAAAGCATTTTTTTCTTTTTTTTTAAGCAAAAGCTTACAGGGACACACCTGATTCTCTGGGCACTGTTAATTGAAAGGTTAGTGGTTCGAGCCCACTTCTCATTATTCTGATGTAAAACTCATCTATACTAAACAATTGAGTACGTAAGTCATTATCACTGGGAGTGGCCAATAATGACCAACATTCAAGGACATTGTATTCAGCCATGCACTTTGATCTTCGAATGGCTGGCAGGAGAATTCATTTATTCTCTCACTGCACCCTTAGTTAGAATATTTAAAATTACAACACAGATTTGTTGGAGAACTTGACAAGCAAAAAAGACAGTTGGACAGCATAATTATGTTAGGACTGTACATTTGTATTTTAATACCTTTGTATATTTACCTTAATTTAAATATACATGTAACTTTAAATGCTGTTCTGTATCAATTAAGTTTGTTATATTTTTAAATAGTTTAACTGAGGGTGCAAGGGGTCTGTTATACCTTGCGAAACATCCAAGACAACTGTAATAGAGGCTCAGATTTTCAAATTTGCTTTAAAAAGAAAACCACAATTTGTGCAATATAATCCCTCAATATCAACGTTCAGTTAAAGGATTTGAAGAAGCAACAGCGATTGGAGAGTACATTGATTTTGGGCTGATGAAAATCAAGTAAATAAGACAAAGGCAAAACGTGAATTCATTGGCACTTTCTGCATATTTACCACAACGTTGCATTCTGATCATTAAAAATCTAAAAATCTTGCATTTTGCAAGAACTTTTAATATAGCAGTTTTAATTTTGGACATTTAGAACATGGCAGAATATATGGTTAACCGAGGGTGAGCAAAGGGTGATTATTGCTATGAAACTATCTCCAGGTTATAAAAACAGCTCAAAATTCTGACACTGAGGTGTGAGAGACAATGGAACAGAATGTCAAAATCCTGAACTTCAGGAAATTTTACTGTACCATTTTTAAAATATGACCGTGTAAACATGGCATGTCCCTCCTTCCTCATTACCAAAACATCTTAAAATTCCATCACTAAGGTAAGAGAGACAGAATCACTCATCATGAACATTTGTAATTATGACACTTCAGTGTTGCATTTCTGCATTGTGACATTCTGAACATGGTATGTTAAAGTATATAGAAAATCTGGATGTACAAAACATCTTTTTTCAGTGATTATGACATAAAATACGCTTCAATGCCAGAATAATTAATCATGGAAAAGATGCCTGCAGTGGACATTCATAGTTGTGATTATAGGAATGTTATATACGGTATCAAGTGGGTAGCTGTGCCTGCATGCGTAGGCTGCAAAGGAACAAGTAAAGGACTATTCCATGCTGAAAAGAGAAGAAAGGAAACACAACGTTTTGGTTGTGGAGCCTTCTTCAGGTGTGAGAAAGACAGGGCAGTAAGCAAAGATAATTTTCTTTTTATCTTTGCTGACTCCAGTTTATCTTTGATGATAAAATCAAAGATATAAAGGAATCCTTATGGCTAAAAGCTCCACATCAACTTCCTTTTATAACTAACCTCATCAGATCCCTCAACTCCCAACTCTTCCAGTTTCTCACTTCAGAGAAGGATAAAAAACTCAATCATCCTCTACAGAGAAAAACCATCAACACCCCTACCACCTCCACCAATCATAACCTTGTTGTTACTATACCCTCTGACCTTTCCCTTTCACCCCTTTGCATCCTCAGCTAACATATTTTAATATTTCAACAAAATTACAATAGATTATACAGTATTCATGTTTAAAATTAAGGTAAATATGTCAAAATATCGAAATCCAACTGCAGAGTGCTAATGTAACAATGCTTGTCAAGTTCTCAAACAAATCTGCATTGTATTTTTAAAATATTTCAGCAGAAGATGCAATGGGAGTATAAATGCCGATTCGACTATCATTTTTCTTGGGTGAATATGGTTTTCTGGGAAGTTGAGATGTTAGGCATCATTGGACATTTCCTGGTGATTCTGACATGTGTTAAACACTCGCATTTCCTGCAAATATTAAAATGGTTAAGGTTTTGCTGAAAAATCCAATTGACCTTTGCGGAGACAATGTTTACATCGCAGAATAAATCCGTCCCTGGGTGGGTCGAACCACCGACCTATCAGTTAACAGCCAAATGCGCTTACCGATTGTGCCACAGGGACTGGCGGGTGGGTACTTTTCTCGAATCACAAGTTTCAGGTTAAAAAAATCGCTTGCTTTTTTTTTTGCCAGCAGGCAATATTTCTCCTGCACTGATAACCAAGAACGCTCGCCTTTTACAGCCACTTGGACACACCACTCTGAGACATCTGCGTTCAGTAAGCGCTGAGCCTGCTCTCAGAGCAAATTGCCTCCTTTACATAGCAGACCAGACACTGACCCAGTGGGAAGTGATTCGTCGAATATACGTATATATCACGGGGAAAATACGGCTATACGTATATATACATCGCCGCAATGTATAATCAACGTTGAATTGCAACCGTAAAATCAACGACATTAATAAACGCACATATAACGTTGAAAACACATCTAACACAGTGTCTGAGGCTTTTTACTGTATATATCGTGTGTGCAGCAACTAGGAGTATACAGCAATCTGCACAGTGTACGAAGTAAATTATTTTCGCAGTAATTAATTCATTTACATGTGTATAATAAATATAGTTATTATAGTAATAAATATAGTAAATACATTAACTCCTGCACATCAAACAGTCCCGAGTGACTGTTAGTGTCAATTAGTGTTGTCTGACCATTGACAAAGTACAACTAGTTTTTTAGGGCACAAGTTAACTAAATTCTTCTGCCTAGAACTGAAAGGGCGACACCCCTCCCTCCCCCCGTGATGCCAGGCCTGTCCCCATCCTATTCCATAATGTCATTATATATAATATATAAACAGTGACCGATCCTTACTAACTGCTTGCGTTAAAATTGCACATCAGCACATAGCAGGGGGCACATAGCCGCGATGTATTATCAATGTTAAATTTCAACCATAATATTGACAACATTAATAAATGCATATGTTGAGAAAATCTCTAACCCAGCATATTTTCAGGTTATATACCACATTGCATTGCTAGTATTCGTTGGTCGCCATTTTGGCCACGTTTTTCAATCGTAGAAGAAATCCGCAGAAATCTCAGCAATCCTCTTTTGACGAGTAAGTATAAATAATAACACTATCTGAATACATACAGATCTTACTTAATATTATTTTGTTTAAAATATTACGTTAATACGCAAAAAATGGCACATAAAAATAATGTGAAGGGGAAGATTACACAAAATAGTTTTGCCGTTTCTCTAATTTGAGAATCGGAAAAAACAGCACATGTTCAACAGGTCATTGAAAAGAAGTATGTAACATGTACCATTAACAATGTCAATGCTAACCAACCCTTAATTTTATAGTACCCCATGGATTTGTAAAGTATGTGATGATAATTTTCTCTGATTCTCCTAAAAATATATGGATATTCTTAGAAATTAGAATTGCCCCAGCAAGACAACTTTAAGGAATAACGATATGTTTTTATGGGAAAAAATAATCACATGTTTTTTTTCTAGATTTAACTAGGCAATTATATATGGGAAATACCTGCGTAGTGTGACCTTTTTTTCTCACCATTTTAAATTTAACAACATTTTCATCGCAGTCATTTTGTTCTTGACCCTTATATAAATGTAAATTATATGTACCCTTATATAATTATATGTAAATTAGATTATATAAATGTAAACATTAGAAAATCTCTGTTAAAATCCCAAAAATGAAACTGCTGATGGGAATTGCCGGAAATTACCGAGCGTACGGTACGGTCTAAAACGTGCAACAGTGCTGTATGTAAGTTATTTACACAGCTTTGCATACAGGGGTTTCACAAGGGGGTCTTGCCACCTGCCTGAAAAAATGTAATTAAATGTTGATTTCTTTGAATGACAATATTTCTATTTTTATTTTCTTAAGAAAAGTTGATACCATTTCCTTTTATATTCCATAGTCCTTATTGTACCATACATACAGCAGTTGCTGTTTATTTACTAACTGCATGTGTTACAACTATCTGTAGGTGCACATCAGCACGCAGGGGGCACACAAAATCAGACTTTATGTCAAAGCACTATTCATCCCAATGGAGGAAGCGACGTGCAGAGCTAAATGCACTTGCAGAATCCAACAGTGATGATCAAGATGATGAAGATGACAGTTTTCACATAGATGACACCAAGGATGAGAATGTGGAACAATCGTCTGGTGATATGGGTCCTTGTGTCAATGATGACATTACACGTCAGGATTCAAATGACTATGGGTACACTGAAGAAGTTATTACTTCTGAAGAAGAAATCTTGAACGAGGTTGAAATTTCTGACTCTGATGAATCTGATGTAACTGACCCCAGTCCTGAATCTACTGACCTTGTAGATGAGGCACAGACTGACCCAGCAAGGCCAAATCTATCTACTGAACTTGTAGCTTGGTCTGCTAAGCATGGTTGTTAAAGATAGTGTTTCAATGATTTATTGGAGATATTGAGACGTCAGGGGCACAAGCTTCCAAAGGATTGCAGGACTCTCCTACAAACACCTAATAAAGTGCAAATCAATGATAAATGCGGTGGTCAGTACATTTACTTTGGATTAAAGAAAGGAATCCTGAAAAACATATATTCTTCTAAAACATTCCAAGAAAGCATGTATTCTGTAGACCTGTGTATCAATGTTGATGGAGTTCCTCTCATCAAATCTACATCTGTGCAATTTTGGCCTATTTTGTGCTCTTTTCACCAATGCCAGCCTTTCATTGTAGCATTATTTTGTGGAGGGTCCAAGCTTGAATCAGTTGATGATTATGTGAGTGACTTTTTAGAGGAGTTAAAGTTACTCACCAATAATGGCATTCACTTTGAAGATAGAGTATTTAATGTTACTGTGAAGGCTTTTATATGTGATGCCCCTGCACGCTCATATCTGAAATGCTGCAAAGATTCGTACTTTGGCTGCGAAAGATGCAAAATTAAAGGGAGCTGGGAGGGTAAAAGTTGTTTTCACAGGGGAAGAACAATTCAAGAACTTTGAGTACAAGGAACACCAACAAAGACTTTCTCCCTTAGCTGCTGCTGGAATTGGGTGGATAAGCCAGTTCAACCTTGACTACATGCATCTAGCTTGTCTTGGTGTTGCCAAAATAATTCTTATTTTCTTAAAGCAAGGACCATCTAAATGTCGACTGTCAGGCAGAGGAATTAAATTTCTGATAATTTGGAAATTCTTAGCGGAAAGATGCCTGGGTAATTTGCTAGACAGCCAAGATCCCTCTCAGAGCTTGACAGATGGAAGGCTACAGAGTTCCGCCAGTTCCTTTTGTATACAGGCCCCATTGTGCTTCGTAATGTTGTATCAAAGGAACTATACACACATTTTCTGATGCTAACAGTTGCTCTTTCCATTATGTTGGACTCGGATGAAAGAAAGAGAAATGCCTATCTCAACTATGCCCAAAAACTGCTTGATACCTTTGTTGACAATGCTCAGCATTTGTATGGACCAACATTTGTTGTATACAATGTGCACAGTTTGAGACATCTACATCAGGATGTGGTACAATTTGTTCCTTAAATGATGTATCTGCATTCCCATTTGAAAACTTTTTACAGTCCTTGAAGAAACTAGTGCGGATTAGTCATAACCCTATAGCTCAAGTAGTAAAGAGAATGAAGGAGAAGGAAAGAGTTCAGAGCAACTGTGAATCATCTTGTTCACAGATGTATATTTCGTCAAGACAAAAAGACTGTTGCTTTCTGTTGGATAATGAGGACTTTGCATTTGTGAAGGAGAAAAGAGCAGACAGAAGTCTTCTATGTGATGTTGTATGACAGACTCAGACTTGTAACTTCTTCACTGAACCATGTGAGTCAAAACTGCTTAATATTGTATATGTTAATAGTCTGGAGATGCATGCAAGGGAGAAATTCCTCTCTGTAAAAGAGTTGCACAGAAAAGTAGTGTGTCTCCCATATGGTGCTGGTTATGTCCTTTTCCCTCTTCTACATGGCATAGAACATAATCCTGTTCCATGAAGAAGTTGCAACTTTTATTCACACAGGATGCTTCTGTCTGCTCTTTTCTCATGGTTAAGTTTAAATTTTAAAGTTTGTTAGGAACTGCATGTAGTGAATACCATCTAACTACAAATGTATACATAAAGCAGAATGTTTATTATTTAATTATGTATAATCATTATAAGTGAATACAAGTGTAGTAATCAGCACCACAATCTGAATTAAGACTCAAAATTAAAATGTGTATGTCTGTTTCAGGTGATGTGGACACGCGCTGTTTGGATAGAGCAGGAGGGGGAGGTTGAGGGAGTCCTGCCCTCAAACTGGGTGGATGCCCGAAGAGAGTATGTGTGGTGGCCGAATGATCCAAAGCAGGCCACAAAACTATACAAAGAGAAGGCCAACCCTAATAAAGATACTTGGGTTACCTTCAAGGTCATAAAAGTTAAACATACATCAGGTATAGCTTTCTTTGAAAATAAGAGCAAATTCCTGTTAATTATTATAAATTCCGATTGAATATTTACAGTAACTGTCTATGTACATGTATTAGTGCAACAATACCTTTTTCATATTTGATCATACGTCATGTAAATATAATTATTTGTAGACAAGAAATCAGAGTGTGATCACTTTGATTTAACCACCTCTGTTATGGATGCTGAAGACGAGGATGAGACACCCAATCCAAAACGCAAAAGTAAGAAGCGGGTGTTCTCCGATTACGTTGATGGTATGTAAAACTAACAATCTCAATAGCTATATTTTTAACCAGTTATTAATATCAACTGATGCCTCACTTAGCTTGTACCTTGTTATTGATTTTTTTACAACCCTTTAAAATAAGTCATTTTGAAAGGTGTTCTGTATGAAAATGTTAAAAATCTTATCAGATTTGTTGATCATGGAAATTGCTAAGAATTTTGGTTAGCTTATTCTATGTTAAACTAATTTTCAGTATTATATTGAAATATGATAATTTTCTATTATATTACAGACTTTGATTCTGATGCTGCTACTCCAGGTAAGTACATTTCTCTGCCTTCAAATTTCCCAAAATAAAGGAAATAAATTTATTGTAAAAAGTTACAGATCAAGTTGATTAAATAATGTAATTTGATATGAAATATTTTACTGCCATATTTTTTGTGTTTAGAAAAGAAGAAGCCACTGAAGCTGCCAGTGCCACCCCCAAAACTGAGGTTCTCTCCTAGGAAGAGTGTCTCCCAGAGCTCACTCAGCTGTTCAAGTATGCTTAAAGGTAGGTTATTGGAATTAAAGTTAAAATGTTTTCTTAATGTCCTTAGAAGATAACCATCATCAATCATATTTAAAGACAAGTTAACACAATTCTTTATGTTATTGAAGCCCAACAATCAAAAGTGAGAACCTCCCCAAAGAAAAAAACGGTGCTAAGTTCTGGCTTCAACATTCCTGAAGTTATTACTACATTTTTTGCCTACATCTAATTACTCTATGAAATTGAGATGAAATTCACAAGTTAATTTGTTTTTTTTATTATGTCTGAGGTTGTCACTATACTTTCCTAAGTCTGGAGAACTGTCTACCATAAGCGAATTATATTAAAAGATTATTGGACTGGTGAAAATTTTACTTTTATATTATATTGACAGCCCAGGTAGTCCAAATTGTGACCTCACCACGCAAAGTTCGAAGCCCTAAGCAAGTTATAAGACCAAAGTCTTCAACTGAACCCCAGAGTCACCATGCCTCCTCAGCTTCACACTCACCCTCGCCTTCCCCCTCATCTCGATCAGGTGAGGAAATAATGGCTTTATAAATGTTTTAACACAAGGCATTGTAGACATGAACAATAGTACATTACTTGTACCATATCAATTAAATTATTAAATTTAAGAATAGTTTATGATCCCTCTGCAAATGATAGATTTGATAGGTATGAGATTATTGTTAACTTTTTAGTTTCTAGTATCAAACCAGGATTGGCCAGATGGCAGAAATGATCCTGGAAGACTGTCAAAAAGTATGTATTTTTTATTGTATAAAGTAATAAATAAAACTACCCATATTATAGTTTTACACAGAATGTATTTTAATTATGTGTAGGCTCATACACAATATAAAAATATGTTGTGTTTTACCACAATGCTACAAACGACACAAACGTATTCAAAATTGAAGCTATTTTTTTAAATAAATACACCAATGGAGTTTAATTGACATTGTTTATAGAATCCTAGTTCAATGACAAACTAAATGATTAAATTGAAATATTAAGTTGTGTGATAAAGTAAATGTTTTCCATAACTGAATTCTTTTCAGAGTCTCCCAGGCAGAAAACCACGTCCAGACCAGAAGAGAAGAGAAAGAGAGATCCTCTTTCAGAAGGAAGTAAGTACAGTTAAAATAAACTACAGATGTGGGAATTTTTACTTTTTAAGATTATAAATTGCATGTAGCAACACTACAGTAATGCTAATGTGACAATAGAAACTCCTAACCTAATTCCTTTTAAATGCTGATATAAAATGTAAATTGTTTCAGAGTTTCAGAAGCGGGTATTGGGCCTCCTGATAGAGATGATGGATGAATTGAGGCGTTTGGGTAGGTCCACAGAACCGGTGGACTCCCAATTCCACATCAGAAGGCTGACCACAATGGAAGAGTTCTGTGCATACGAGCAAGCACTTGACAGCATGGACAATCAAAACCTGCTGGTATGATATTATATTCTCACTGTGGTGTAGAAAATATTCACTACTAATATTCTAGGTTTCAGATAGGTCATAATTTTATAGCCTACATCGGATTAATATGATCCATATCTGGCATACGTTCATATTTTTAGTTTATAATGTATAATCTTGCTTATCCTTTAATGGCAAATTAAAGTGTTTTCATGTTTTAAAGAGTGACTACAATTTTTTTTACTTTGAAAAATGGTTACTTTGTATTTTTAGACTGAGAAAATACTGCAAAAAAGTGCAGTTAATATGTGAAAATGTGTTCGTTTCATTGAATGGTCATGTGTAATGGGTATGTCTGATTAGTTGATTAATGAAGATCTAGTAGCTTCTAATATTATTTGTAATATAATATTATTTCCAGATAAACCAACTTCGGAGAGTAGGCGGCAGTGATGTCAGAGAGTGTGTGTTCACAGTCTTGTCAAGGTATTGCTTATTGTTTTTTTAAAATGTTTTTACATTACATTTTTACTTTGATCAAGTTAACATATCCACAGAATTGAGCTTATAGATACCTATGTGTAAACCACTGAATGTGCAAGGTGTAAAACTGCAAAATTGTCTTTTAAAATATAAGGATTACAGTACTATATTTGATCCTAAATATTTGAGTAAATAAATGTTGAGTGGAAAAAATGTCTAAACTAAATGTCTGAATTTGGTTTTCAGACTTATGACAAATGAACTGATGACAGAATTCAACTTCGCTGGCACAAACCGAAAAGATAAACAACAAAAGAGGGGCCTGGGAGACACAAATCTTTATAGAGTAATTAAAGGTACTCCTATTCTATGTTGTACTTTCAAACTTACTCTTTAATTAGGACAGGGTACTCTTTAATTAGGACAGACTTTATTGCTCAATCGCTATGATGCAAGCCAAATTTTATCCGTTTATTTCAGCTTTGAGCTTAGTAAACCTTTATGGTTCATTTTTGAGGTTATACTCAAGAAGATATTAATCATCATTTATTTGAGTAGTAATATTATATAATTTTCTCCTAGCTGCGGTGCTGAAGTCCCACCCTACATCAACAGAAAAAGAAATAAAGGAGCACGCAATGCGTTACTTGAAGAATGCATATGCAAGGCAGGGGGCCAGGAGATCTGGACACTGAAAATAATAGGTTTCTGGTTCTGTTAGGACAATAAGACAGGGTTTGCAAATTGTGGACAAAAATCGTCTTAACCTCAATTGTGATATTTTTTTTCCTTGGAAAAAAATGTATAGAAGTACATTTTAAAATTTATATTTGAATCAAAATGTGGTTTTGAGTTAGTGTGTTAATGTAATTAGTTTGTGTTTGTCATTACTATACTGTATATTGATGTTACCAGAATTTGTAGCTGAAGTTTAAGACTAGTTGTGTTTTTTTATGATTATTGCCCATATGTTGATTGTTGATTGATTGCATACAATGTATAATTTGAAATGCATATTTTTCAGGTGTGAATGTGTATTTTCAGAATAAATTTCTAAACCAAATCATTGGCTTGGTTTACTTGTTTCTACACCTACAAAACCTATCTTTGATGTACAGATGCAGCCATTCAAAATGCGCGGTAAACACCCGCGGTACAGTAACCTACCGGCAGGGCACCGGAGGGCACCGCGGTAAGTGATTGGCTGGCCAAAATGACCGATAGGGGCACTCGTGGTGCATCGGTTGGTAGTGAAAAGATTTAATCATTTAATGTCTTTACTGTGCACATTTTAATCCGCTTAGTTTTGAATATTTATATGGAATTTTACCACTAAAGGGAAATTTTAGTAGCTGAGCATAAAAAGAAGAGGAGCATAACGCATCTGAAGGTCATAAACGATATTAATTTAGGAACATAAATATTACTGTATGTACATAAACTGTACTGTGTATGGCTGGTCTTGATAGTTTAAAGAAAAAATACACACCAGTCTTCCATTTCTCCCTAAACATTTTAAGCATGAAAGTTTTATGAAACGGTACCCAAATATGTGATTGCTGTATAGAATGAATTTTAATTTTTAAAAATTATTTAACACGAAAATTATCCACCTGAGAACAGTCACCCGTTGCTACCCAACGCAGAAACACAGCCACTAACTAGCAAAGAGAGGACATTAGCTAGCCAATATGATAAAGAAATAAATGATTATTTTGTTTATTTCTTTTGCACATTTATTTGAACATTTCCAACGATTGTACAAGCACTTGGAAACTGTCCAATCCCTAGTTCATCAGGCATTTTACCGGTCTGGCGCCGGTCTGTGTCTTCTAGGATATAATGCCAGCGAACTCTTGTTTTTATGTCCACTATAACAGACAATCTCCTTTGCTTTTAACCGAGCGTTTAATAATTTCCTAAAATGAAAATGATTTACTTTATTTCCCTCACGGGATCAATAAAAGTATCTATCATCTGTCTAAACTATGGGACAGAATTCTGGGGTCTCCCCATACCAGAGATTATGGTAGGGCTTCAGAATGGTGATTGGCTGACACCATCTGACACCCCTCTGATTGGAGAAAAAAGACGTGCTGGTTTGCTATACATACAGTACTGTACCAGGAAGAGGATTTCTTTCTATTCGAAACGTGTATTTTAAAAGTTTAAGAAGTAGAAACCTTACAGCGTACACAGATTTCTAAACTGATTAAGATCGTTATCTTTGTCTAATGCATAATAATGTTCACCGCTCTGTCTAGCAAATGAATAATAAACTTTATTTTATATAGCGTTTTAAACGAATAAGTACTTAGATTGCTCATAAACATAATCACTTGCTTTTTCTTTTTATTTAGGCTCTGATTTCAACTATAGATCGTATTATTAATAACCATAATAACAACCAACCAACAAAAAACAACCATATAAACATAATACCAACCAAAAACATAGATAACAACCACAATACAAAATCAAATATATCAAACCATTTTACTCTCGCAAAGTCCTCCAATTATCATAATCCCGCCCCTTATGCAAAACCAAACCTTCCTCCCATCCCAGTTTATCCTCTTTATCATCCTCAAAATCCACCTCAATTTTCAACATAAAGCATTACTGCTTACTGGGTTTTTGAGGGGGAGAGGTGTCTTTCGCTGGAAATCTCGCCTGCTTCTACTTTACGAGTACAACCCCCTCTCTGCCGGAGTGCTGGCTGTGACAAATTAAACCGGTTTCACAGGTATTTTCAAAGTAGGAAGTACAGTGTTAACTGGTAGCTGGGCTCCTCAATGGAATCGCTTTAACATGCTAATGCGTTGGTTTAACAGTCCGGGAGTGGCAAGCTTCCAATGTCAACTCGACTCGATTGGAAGACAATGAATGTATATTAGCCCTAAATGAATTAATAGTTTAGAATACAGTTAGTCTAAGCTTTATCAGCTTTATTTATGGGTTGCAATTTAGAAAAAGTCAAAAACCGCACTCAAAATGCAATTTAGAGCTTTCTGGCAAGAGGAGACACCCAAATTATTATGTAACATGCCACTGTTTGTGCATGAACAAAGTTATACTGCAATTTTCCTTAGATACGCGATTAAAAAAAATAAATTTTTTGAATCCCCGGCGGAACACACTCCATAAGAATCAGCGCTTTTATACAGTATATCGCCTTTAAACACATATATTTAAACACGCGTTTACGATTTAAATCAAAACACGATTCAAATCAATGTAAATGTTTATTTTGTAACGCATAGGTGACAATTCATTGTTATTAAATAGACTTAAATTCGATCATGTTGTGATATTTAGAAATATAAATTTGTTTGGTGCGAGTGAGGTTTTATTTAATCTCTGACCAAGGGAAACGTTTCATTTTTTCAAAGAAATGTTTGTTAACAAACAAAGTCATAGTTCCATGGGATTCAATCACAGACCATGTGACATGGGAGTCAGGAAACTAACACACAGCGCCACCAGATTGATAACGCTATAAAAACGCTATAAAATAATGTGACTAGGCACAGAACAAGTTTACAGCACAGTACAATAATAAATGCTGACCATGACTTTAGAAGCATAAATTACCTTACACTCAATTTAAACACAAGCTGTCTTTAGCCCCCTAAGCTGGTTCATACAGAAATGTAGAGATCCAGGCTCAGAACACACAGCTTCATTAGCAAATACATATGCAGGACAACTAGAGAAGACGTTTTACAGAGGATGGATTTTTAGAAACATCCCATCAGTGACATCACTGAAGTCAACTCCTAGGTACTGTAACTGTCGTGTGGATAGTTTCACAAGAATCAGACAAAGGTTTAAGCATCGCTTGTTCTAGATAAAACTGCAAAAAAAAAAAAAACAACAACCCATAATGTACTTCTTTGCGGCTGTTTGCCCAAATCATATATTCACAACGTGAAATCTAGAAAATAATATTACGTAACCAAAATCCGCAATATGGAAACAGAACCTGTGTAATTGTTGATAGATGATGTACTCGTAACATTTTTACAAGACGAACTACAACATTTTTAAAATGACTTGTATGTACTTGATATCTCTAATCAATCCACGGCGACATTGTTAAAAGCAGAGTCCCAGCACAAAACGAAGCTAAAACGCATACCGTTTCGCGCTTCTTATTAGTTGCTCAAAAGTAATTTGACTGTATGAAATGCATAAACCTAGAAACATATACGTGAGCAGTATTTACGCACTGTAGTATCGGTGTTAAGACATACCTCTCAAATACTGTAAATCAAGTTAAAAATATCTCAAGACCGATTCTGGTCATAATGAAACCATGTTTCGTGTATGTTTTCTTTAAAGTACCGAGACCAGCCATATACTGTATGTTTATGTTCCAAAATTAATATCGTTTATGGCCTTCACATGCGTTGCAGTATGCTACTATTCTTTTTATGCTCAGCTACTAAGATTTCCCTTCAGTGGTAAAATTAGATATGAATATTCAATACTTAAACGGGCACAGTTAAGACATTAAATATACATATACATACTGTATACAGTACAGTTTGCATACGGTAATATGTTTATGTTCCTAAATCAATCTCTTTTATGAGCATGTGAAAGGCATGGTGAATCGATTCTCAAAAATTACTGTACTTTGCATGATTGGAAACAAATGCGTGATTGCGAAATGCTGTGGTGTTACTTTTACAAAGACGGTCAATGAAAAAAAGAATGTTGACCAGGGCAATACTTTGAGTTTACATTTACAGCTTGTCCAAGGTCATTCATTATTAATACTATTAGTTATATCTTCGTTAAAGACTTTGATGGCCACAGCTCAAACATGAGAGGTTGAGCTTTATTAGCTCCACCTTGCAGAAATTCCGGATACTATTATTTTGCTTGTCGTATTATAGGAGAATTTACGGTAACTAGCGGTATTTACCGGTAACTCGTGGTATTTACCGGTAACTTGCGGTACACTGCGTACAGCATACTGGAAAATAATGCGGTATCGCCCGCGCATTTTGAATGGCTGCATCTGTATAATAGACCTCTAACCATGTATGTATAATAGTCCTCTAAAGTTATCCGTATCATAGAACTCTAACCATATACATAAAATAGACCTCTAAAGTTATCCATATAATAGAGAGGACAGCTCTGTCACCTCTTTTACGACGCTGCTTTTTTTCCCTTCTGTTTTTCTCTTCTTCCCACGTTCTCTTTCTTCACTGCCTTCGTCTCCGCTCGATTTCACTTCAGCCTTTCACTCTTGCTTCCTTCCAATGAGGACAGACCTGCGGGAGAAAGGGCGCTATAGAGGATCGCTGTGGAGAGCTGCTGCTGTGCTTTGACATCTGAGCTCTGTTGAAAACGATCTCAATACAATTCTGAAAAACGCGACTCCCCGAACGCCAGCCGAGCAAGTCTCCACAGCCGAAGCGCTGTGTCTCTTTTCAGCTGGCGATAAACCTTTCCTCGATCCTTTGCAGACTTGTAAAACTGTTCCTGATCAGAATAAAAAACGCTCACGCTAATACACAAGCACCCGTGTCTCACCAAAGCTGACAAATAAACAGACGGACAAGCCGCACTGCACTTGTGAACAGGGGAATGAGCGAGCGAGCGGGGATAGGGCACCTCCTGTGCTTTAAAGCTTACAGCACCTGGTATTCCCAGGCTGTCTCCCATCCAAGTACTAACCAGGCCCATCTCTGTTTATCTTCCGATATCAGGCAAGACCAGGCATGCTCAAGTGGGTGTGGCCATAAGTGAGTGCAGGGTTCAATGGCACCTTTCTTATAGAGAGGACAGCTCCGTCACCTCTTTTACGACGCTGCTTTTTTCCCTTGCGTTTTTCTCTTCTTCCCACGTTCTCTCTCTTCAATTGCCTTCGTCCCCGCTCTATTTCACTTCAGTCTTTCACTTGTAGCGGCAATGCTTGTTAATAAGACAGAATTAAGTGTTGCTGTGCTTTCCCAAATGAGGCCCCATCTCTCTGTTCATCTATGTAGTGCAGCCAATGAGAAGCTATTCATGCAGGCTGATTTAAAGATGTTTTCAATTGATAAGAGACAGCTCCCAAATGGGGATGCACTTAGCTAAGATCAATCATGATCAATGGTCATCCATTGGCGCCTATCTGTCTAGGGAGTGCCAGATGGACATCTGGACTGCATTCCTAAGTGTCAGGAGTAAGTGACTCATATCTCACCTTGATCAACCAATCAGGGACTGGTAGGGCCGAGTAACCCACGTGGGTCTCTGATGCCAACGAAACTTTCAGCCAATGAACAAGCTGAAGTTCCTCCAGGTAAAAACAGGCAACACAGAACTATTCAAAGGAGAACTCCAGGGGTGCGAGACAGTTCCAGGGCAGGACAGCCCAGGTGCAGAAAGGCTCCCAAGGGCAGGACATTCTCGCAGCGCGCCTCCTGACCATCCTGAGACTCAGCCCGGACAACCACGGAACGGCCAGTGTGTCAGAGTGCCAGAACTTTCCTCTATTCTAAGAGTCTAGAGCGGAGGTTACCAGAGAGTAACCAGAGGATCCACACGAGGTTAGCACCAGCAGCAAGCCTCGTGAACAGGTCAGAACTGTGGACAGCTGAATCACTATTCAGAACTAGCGCTTCATCAGGAACGAACCGGTATTCTTCCTCACCTGCTGGGACCCACACTCATCTTTTCTCCTGTGCACAAACTTTGCTAGTTAAAGCCAACACTAACTAGCCGGTCAGTGAGCATCAGCAGCGCACCGTCGCAAGCCACACAGCACAGCCTGGCACGGAGCCAGAGAGCCCGCAGGATATCTACATCCCCAGAGATTGGATGAGCATTCAACTGCACTGCATCACAGCTCGAGAATTCAATTGTTATTCCAACCAGTTGATATCAGTTTCATTCCTAAGAGTTATGTACTTGTTTTGAGTATCTAATGTAGAAGTTATAACCAAGTTCATTTACGAAACGGTCTAAATGAATGATATACTGAACGTATGTCCTCTTGATACAGTATATGTAACTCTTCGTAACTGATTGAATATATACCTTTTGTATTCTGATAACCCTCTCGATAAGATCTGTTAGGTTTACATGCATATTTTATGTATAAATATTTTATGTATAAATATTTTATTAATAAATATTTCCTCGTGTATTAGTACCTGTGTGTATGCGTTGTTTGAGTTATATCGCATGGTTGGATTCTAAGGCCATTAAAATAATCATTTTATTATTTACTGCTACAATTAATAATTGTCCCAGTAAATGCCCAAACCCTACAGAACTGGTGCCTCGTGAGAGCACACTACAACTGTATTATTATTATTATTATTATTATTATTATTATTATTATTATTATTATTATTATTATTATTGAGAGACAGGCTCACTGTCTGTTCCTCAGGCTGGGACAGGAGATCACACACTGTATTTTTATTATTGAGAGACAGGCTCACTGTTCCTCAGGGTGGGACAGGAGATGACATACTGAATTATTATTATTGAGAGACAGGCTCACTGTATGTATTTTTATTACTGAGAGAGAGGTTCACTGTCTGTTCCTAATGCTGGGAAAGGAGATCACACACTGCATTATTATTATTGAGAGACAAGCTCACTGTTCCTCAGGCTGGGACAGGAGATCACACTGTATTATTATTATTGAGAGACAGGCTAACTGTCTGTTCCTCAGGCTGGGACAGGAGATCACACACTGTATTTTTATTATTGAGAGACAGGCTCACTGTTCCTCAGGCTGGGACAGGAGATCACACTGTATTATTATTATTGAGAGACAAGCTCACTGTTCCTCTGGCTGGGAGAGGAGGTCACACACTGTATTATTATTATTACTGAGAGACAGGCTCACTGTCTGTTCCTCACGCTGGGACAGGAGATCACACATTGTATTAATATTATTGAGAGACAGGCTCACTGTTCCTCAGGCTGGGACAGTAGATCACACTGTATTATTATTATTGAGAGACAGGCTCACTGTCTGTTCCTCAGGCTAGGACAGGAAGTCATACACTGTATTATTATTATTGAGAGACAGGTTCACTGTCTGTTCCTCAGGCTGGGACAGGAGATCACACACTGTATTATTATTATCGAGAGACCTGCTCTTTCCTGACTGTTCCTTAGGCTGGGACAGGAGATCATAATCTGCTTTATTATTATTGAGAGACTGGCTCACTCCTGTCTGTTCCTCAGGCTGGGACAGTGGATCACATACTATATTATTATAACTGAGAGACAGGCTCACTTTCTATTCCCCAGACTGGAACAGAAGATCACACACTGTATTATTATTGAGAGACAAGCTCACTGTCTGTTCCTCATGCTGGGACAGGAGATCACACACTGTATTATTTTTATTGAGAGACAGGCTCACTGTCTCTTCCTCAGGCTGGGACAGGAGGTCACACACTGTATTATTATTATTATTGAGAGACAGGTTCACTGTCTGTTCCTCAGGCTGGGACAGGAGATCACACACTGTATTATTATTATTGATAGACAGGCTCACTGTTCCTCAGGCTGGGACAGGAGATCACACTTTATTATTATTATTATTGAGAGACAGGCTCACTGTCTGTTCCTCATGCTGGGACAGGAGATCACACTCTGTATTATTATTATTGAGAGATAGGTTCACTGTCTGTTCCTCCGACTGGGACAGGAGATCACACGGTTTATTAATATTATTGTTGAGAGACATGCTCACTGTCTGTTCCTCTGGCTTTGGCAGGAAATGACACACTGTATTATTAGTAATGAGAGACAAGCTCAGTGTTCCTCATGCTGGGACAGGAGATCAAAAACTGTATTATTATTATTGAGAGACAGGCTCACTGTCTGTTCCTCAGATTTGGACAGGAGATCACACACATTATTATTATTATCGAGAGACTTGCTCTTTCTTGACTGTTCCTTAGGCTGGGACAGGAGATGATAATCTGCTTTATTATTATTGAGAGACTGGCTCACTCCTGTCTGTTCCTCAAGATGGAACAGTGGATCACACACTATATTATTATTACTGAGAGACAGGCTCACTTTCAATTCCCCAGACTGGGACAGAAGATCACACACTGTATTATTATTATTGAGAGACAGGCTCACTGTCTGTTCCCCAGGCTGGGACAGGAGATCACACAATGTATTATTATTATTATTGAGATACAGGCTCACTGTCTGTTCCTCAGACAGGGACAGGAGATCACACAGTTTATAAATATTATTGTTGAGAGACATGATCACTGTCTGTTCCTCAGACTGGGACAGGATATTCCACACTGGATTATTATTATTGAGAGACAGGATCACTGTCTGTTCCTCAGGCTAAGACAGGAGATCACACACTGGATTATTATTATTGAGAGACAGGTTTAGTGTCTGTTCCCCAGGCTGGGACAGGAGATCAAAAACTGTTTTATTATTATTGAGAGACAGGCTCACTGTCTGTTCCACAGGCTGGGACAGGAGATCACACAGTTTATTTATATTATTGTTGAGAGACATGTTCACTGTCTGTTCCTCTGGCTGGGGCAGGAAATGACACACTGTATTATTATTATTGAGAGACAGGCTCGCTGTCTGCTCCTCAGGCTGGGACAGGAGATCACACACTGTATTATTATTATTGAGAGACAGGCTCACTGTCTTTTCCTCAGGCTGGGAAAGGAAGTCACACACTGTATTATTATTATTGAGAGACTGGCTCACCCCTGTCTGTTCCTCAGGTTGGGACAGGAGATCACACACCGTATTATTATTATTGAGAGACGGGCTGACTGTCTGTTCCTCAGGCTGGGACAGTGGATCACACGACGTTGCGCTGCTGATGCTCTCTGAATACCGGCTAGTTAGTTTTGGCTGAAACTAGCAAAGTTTGTGCACAGGAGAAAAGATGACTGTGGGTCCCAGCAGGTCAGGAAGAAGACCAGTTCGTTCCTGATGAAGCGATAGTTCTGAATAGTGATTCAGCTGTCCACAGTTCCGACCTGTTCACGAGGCCTGCTGCTGGTGCTAACCTCGGGTGGATCGTTTGGTTACTCTCTGGCAACCTCCGCTCTCGACTCTTAGAACAAAGCAAAGATCTGGCACTCGGACACACTGGCCGTTCCGTGGTTGTCCAGGCTGAGTCTCAGGATGGTCAGGAGGCGCGCTGCGAGAATGTTCTGCCCTTGGGAGCCTTTCTGCTCCTGGGCCGTCCCGCCCTGGAATTGTCTCACAGCCCTGGAATTCTCCTTTGAATTCCCTTTAGAATAGTCTTGGAGCTCCGTGTTGCCTGTTTTTACCTGGAGGAACTTCAGCTCGTTTATTGGATGAAAGTTTCATGGGCATCAGAGACCCACGTGGGTTACTCGGCCCTACCAGTCCCTGATTGGTTGATCAAGGTGAGATATGAGTCACTTACTCCTGACACTTAGGAATGCAGTCCAGATGTCCATCTGGCACTCCCTAGACAGATAGGCGCCAATGGATGCCCATTGATCATGATAGCCAGACTTAGCTAAATGCATCCCCATTTGGGAGCTGTCCCTTATCAAAAGAAAACATCTTTAAATCAGCCTGCCTGAATAGCTTCTCTGTGGCTGCACCACAGAGATGAAGAGAGAGATGGGGCCTCATTTGGGAAAGCACAGCAACACTTAATTCTGTCTTATTAACAAGCATTGCCGCTACAATTAGTAGGAAGAAAGATACAATATTTTGAAAATGTAATATGTTTTAAAGGATTAAAGGGAAAAGAAATACTTTATATACGCAAACTAATTCTACTGAGCTCCTCTAAACAATATCGCCTGATGAGTTGTCAAAGCACAGTGTATCAATTTGGGTGACAGTGGGGGAAAAGGATCACAACATTGAAAACCACAAGGCTTATTTTCAACAACAAAATTTGTGCTTGATAATATTTGACAAAAAAATGAATATTACACGCACGGAAATCAATATTTACCATTAGGGTAGAATGCAGCATAGAACAGTTGGATAGAAGGTTAGTGTAACTCTATAGTGCATCACAGAGGCTGGTCTCTTCCCCTCATTATGCAGGCTGACTTGTTCACAGTGAACTGTCCTCCAGCGATAGTCAGCTGTAATCACTGATGCAGACATGATGTTAATACTCTGACAGCATCTTGGCTGATTTGGTTAAAGTGTTTTCCTATTAAACAGGAGATTCTGCGTTCAAATCCCAGCAGTGTCTTTCTTCTTGTCTTGTCTTACAAAATGTATCACTATGGATGATTACATGCAGCTTGATTTTGTTTAATGCAAGTTTTCATTCCCTTTCTGATGGCTCTCTACAGTAATTTTTAAAAGTACTAATCGGGATGGATTACTGTACATATCCTCAGTAAAGGGGAATATATAAGTAGTGACTATCCAAATTGCATTTTTGTGTGAAACACATTTCAGAAAATCGAAAACCAATTTTCAAAACTCACAATAACAAGACAAAGGCAAAACATAAGTTCACTTGCACTTTATGCATATTTACCACAACCTTGCCTTCTGATCATAAAAAGTCTTAATTTTAATATAGCAGTTTTAAATGGGACATTCAGAACATGGCATATGAGAATATATGGTTAACCGAGGATGAGCAAAGGATGATCGCACTTTCTGCTTATTGCTATGGACCTACCCCTGGTTATAAAAATGTCTCAAAATTCTGACACTGAGGTGTGAGACACAATGTAACAGGCTCTCATAATCCCGAAATACAAGAAATTTTACTGTAGCGTTTTATAGATTTGACCCTGTGAACATTGCATGTCCCTCCATCCTCATTACCAAAACATCTCAATGTCTCGACACTATGTACTTTTGTAATTACAACAATTCACTGTTTCATTAATGAGTTGTGACATTGTGAACATGGCATGTTAAAGTATTTAGAAAATCTAGATCAGAACAGGCTAAATGCAATTCATAGTGATTTATCATTTTCTTACTTTCTAAATGAAAAAAATATTTTTTCAGTGATTATGACACTTCAGTATGACATAAAATACGCTTCAATGACAGAATAAATAATAATAATAAATAATCATCGAAAAAATACCCAAAGTGGACATTCATAGTTGTGATTATAGGAATGTTAGATATCGGGTGGGTAGCTGCGTCAGCATGCGTAGGCTGCAAAGGAACAAGTAAAGGACTATTCCTGCTGAAAAGAGAAGAAAAGAATCACAATGTTTCGGCTGTGGAGCCTTCTTCAGGTGTGAGAAAGACAGGGCAGTAAGCAAAGATAATTTTCTTTTTATCTTTGCTGAGTGCAGTTTATCACTGATGACAACATCTAAGACATTAAGGAGTTTTTACAGCTAACAGCTCCACATCAACTTCCTTACATAACTAACCTCATCAGATCCCTCAACTCCCAACTCTTCCAGTTTCTCACTTCAGAGAAGGAAAAAAAACTCAAAATCCTCTACAGAGAAAAACCATCAACACCCTTATCACCTCCACCAATCCTAACCTTGGTGTTACTACACCCTCTGACCTTTCCCTTTCACCCCTTTGCATCCTCAGCTAACATATTTTAATAGTACAACAGGTCCTCTGACTATTCCCAGCTTTGTTTTGGGTTATGGAACCTTTATTTTTTTATGATTTTCTGAAGATAACACTACAGTTAACACACTGGGATAGGTGGGTCGTCTTCATGGCTCAATAGCATTTCAAATACAACAGCCACACTGCTGAAACCAAGTGTTTTAAACACCAGATAGGCCCCAGAACCTCATCCAACCTTGCTGTGGCTGTGGCCCCTTTCTTTATTTTTTTATGATTTTTTGAAGATAACACTACAGGTAATACACTGGGACAGGTGGGTCGTCTTCATGGCTCAATAGCATTTCAAATACAACAGCCAGACTGCTGTACCCAAGTGTTTTACACACCAGACAGGCCCCTGAACCTCATCCAACCTTGCTGTGGCTGTGGCCCCTTTCTTTATTTTTTTATGATTTTCTGAAGATAACTATACAGGTAACACAGTGCGAAAGGTGGGTTGACTTCATGGCTCAATAGCATTTCAAATACAGCAGCCACACTGCTGTACCCAAGTGTTTTACACACCAGACAGGCCCCCGAACCTCTTACAACCTTGCTGTGGCTGTGGCCCCTTTCTTTATTTTTTTAATGAGTTTCTGAAGATAACACTACAGGTAATACACTGGGACAGGTGGGTCGTCTTCATGGCTCAATAGCATTTCAAATACAGCAGCCACACTGCTGTACCCAAGTGTTTTACACACCAGAGAGACCCCCGGACCTCATCCAACCTTGCTGTGGCTGTGGCCCCTTTCTTTATTTTTTTATGATTTTTTTAAGATAACACTACAGGTAATCTTCTGGGACAGGTGGGTCATCTTCATGGCTCAATAGCAAATCAAATACAACAGCCACACTGCTGAAACCAAGTGTTTTACACACCACACAGGTCCCCTAACCTTATACAACCTTGCTGTGGTTGTGGCCCCTTTCTTTATTTTTTAAATAAAAAATTTAGTTTTTCAATATGGCACCATTAGACAGGCGGTACATGGGGATTGGGGGGTGCTATTCATGAGTCAATAGCTCTTCAAGCACAACAGCCACAGTGCTGCAACCAGGTGTTTTACACCAGACATTTCCCCTAACCTTATACAACCTCGCTTTGAGCTGTGGAACATTTCTTTATTTTTTAATGATTTTTTTACTGTAATCAAGTGTTGTCCTCACTAGGCAGGCCTCCTGACCTTTCACAGTCATGCTTTATTGTGTGAAACTTGAATTCTCTTTTTAGGATTTTTTGAACATGGCAACTTCCACCGAGATGTGTAGGGGGTGTGGGGGTGCTCTTCAATAGCTTTTTCATCTATACACACAAACGGATGTAACCAAGACACTCAGAACCTGTCACGCAGGGGCTGACTGCTGAGGATAGGGATCCAATGCGGTGCCCTTGGTATGGTTGGCGCGAGAAGCAGGCGTAGTCGGAGTAAACAGGCAGGGGTCTGAGTCCGGGAAGGCGTAGTACAGGCGTAGGCACAGAATCGACAGGCGAAGGCGTAGTCAAGGGACTGGCAGGGGTCGGAGTCCGGGAAGGCATAGAAGTTGCGTCGGTAGGCAGAGGCGTAAATGAAGAAACAGGCTGGGGTCAGGATCCGAGAAAGCGTAAAACAGGCGAAGGTACAAAATCGAGTGGCTAAAGCGAAGTCGGAAAAGCGGGGTCGAGGTCCAGGGGAGAAGTCGTAGAAAGGCAAAGGCGTAGTTAGTAGGTAAGCTCCGGGAGAGAATCTCAATCGTGAGCAATGACCGGGGGACAGATGAGGGTTTAAGTAGAGGACTGATTGACACTTGCACGTTTGGTACGGGGAGAGCTTGAGGGAATGCGGGAGCGCTTGCCTGCGTGAGGGAGATTCGTGACAGAACCAACAGAATCAACCTGAACTCATAGAAAAACAAGAATGCCCCCGAGACACCTGCACCCCCCCCCCCCCCGGACCACTCTGGTATCAACACCCCCAAACCCATCCATACCAGCTAACAAGACTCAGAATCGGTGCAACCCTCCAACCTGGACCAAGAGCAGGATTGGACAAGAACCTGTACCACACTACGTAAACAGGTTTGTATTTTTGGCTGAAGATGAAAATGTTTACATAGATTGTTTTGGTTCTAGCAAACAATAATAATAGGTGTTAAAATCCAAACACACATAATGAGATCACTCTCTGTCAGTATGTGTAACATTCTGGGTCTGGGCTCCTCTGTATTTGGGCTAAAGAGAGTTCAACAACATTATTAAAAGCACTGACATCATCATCTGACAAGAGACATTGTCTAGGGGAGACTTGAACACCCACTGTCCCCCTGGTATCATGAAGCTCATTGTCCTTTAGCTTTCCAAAACCAGAATCACTTGGGACTCCGGGGGGATCGGTGTATGCAGAATATGAATTCCTTATGCAAGAAATTGTATATGGTCAATAAAGCGATCATATCTTATCAGCAGATGGTAATCTCCAAGGAACAAGTAATAGGTTTATTCCACGCTGAAAAATGATCAAATGATTGATGAACCCAAGTGATTTGAAAGAAATGTTAAACAACTCAAAGCGAGGTTGTATAAGGTTAGGGGAGCTGTCTGGTGTGTAAAACACTTGGTTGCAGCACTGTGGCTGTTGTGCTTGAAGAGCTATTGACTCGTAAATAGCACCCCCCTATCCCCATGTACCGCCTGTCTAATGGTGCCACATTGAAAAAATCATAAAAAAATAAAGAAAGGGCCCACAGCCACAGCAAGGTTGTATGAGGTTCAGGGGCCTGTCTGGTGTGTAAAACACTTGGGTACAGCAGTCTGGCTGTTGTATTTGAAATGCTATTGAGCCATGAAGACGACCCACCTGTCCCAGTGTATTACCTGTAGTGTTATCTTCAAAAAATCATTACAAAATAAAGAAAGGGGCCACAGCCACAGCAAGGTTGGATGAGGTTCTGGGGCATATTTGGTGTTTAAAACACTTGGTTTCAACAGTGTGGCTGTTGTATTTGAAATGCTATTGAGCCATGAAGACGACCCACCTATCCCAGTGTGTTAACTGTAGTGTTATCTTCAGAAAATCATAAAAAAATAAAGGTTCCATAACCCAAAACAAAGCTGGGAATAGTCAGATGACCTGGTTTTTCGCATGAAGCCGTATTGAACAGTATTTCTCGCGTTGTGAACGTGTGCACACAGCGGTCCACCGGGTTCCAGTTCGTGCGTAATTACGCATCGATGAAAAACCGGAGGTTTAAAAAAAGATAATTAGCTCACTGATAGTTTGATGTAAAGAAATATCCACAAGTCGTGGTCTTTAAAATGCATTTGGTTTGACGGCGTTCTGTGCTTCCATTGCGAAGATATGGAGATATGGACAAAAGAATATTCCTGCTTGTTTAAAAAAATGTCATAAAAACGAAAAAGTAAAGGCTGAGAAAGCATTCACAATGTATTTTATACACAAAACAAGCATTCTTGCAACTCTAAGAGGTTTCGTGAAAGCGCTACAGGCGTGCCAAAATCGTTTTCGAACTTCGAGCTAACTTTACCCTGGTGAGGAACCGGGAGAGAGCAGGACAAAAATGAAAGAGAGAGAGAGACGGTGGAAATGTGACAGTTAAAATAAACTGCCAGAAGAGAATAACTGTCTCCATCCTGTCCCGTCCCTCTCCCTGTAGGCGGAGTGTTTAGTCACCGCCGACCTCACGAACCCTACAGCAGTTAGTGAACAGGGCAGAAGGTACTACTGAGCTTCCGTCCGTACTAAGCCCGGAGAGGACGGCGGTTCACTCACCCCTGGGGCGGCCCGGACCCGGATTCCCGTCTCGGGTTTGACAGCCCGTCTCCTGCAGAGCCGGAGCGGACTGGCGGACGCGTACACCGGCCAGTCAGCAGATTAATTGGAGGGTGTAATCGTGGGGGGGAATTTAACCTTACGAGAGTTTTTTCTGTTACATTTTTTTTCTGTTAGGGAAATTCATATTACAGGATAATGTAAATTTACTATGTAAGGCGTTTAAAGGTCGAGGAGAGGTTGGGAAAGCCCCTGAAACCCAGCGCTGGAAACGTTGTCCATCTCCACTAGGTATAGAATGCGCTCTTTACTCGTCATTCACAGGCGTCACGTTACTCGGGCAACGGAGGTACGCTTATCCTCGGTGGGCAAGTTGATGTAATTCAGTAAAGCTGGAAAAGATACTCAGACACGTTTATTTATCACCTCCATATATTAACAAAGTTATTTTAGATGGACTTGCAGAACTATATCTCTAAGCATTTAAGTTCCAATGTTAGATTTAAGGCGTTTGATATTATGTTATACTGTGCAAGATGTAATGTGGAAGTTGACTGTTTACATTTGATCTGTTAGTAAAACTGGCTAGATATCGCAATCACAAAACAAAACAGCCCATTGATACCCCCTCCTTTAACGCTTATAAAATGGAACTGCAATATCACTTAAACTGTATTATGAAGATGAAAAATAACAATGTTAAAAAAACAATAGATGTATATAAAACTGATTTATAATAACCTCTAGCTGTGTATTGCTTCGCGTGTGTGTGTGTGTGTGTGTGTGTGTGTATTTTTTTCGTTCACATATTTTTTGGATATCTTTCCTCCCTTTGTTTGTTTGTCTCTCTCTCTGGGCTGCAGAACCCAACGGCATACCCAGTCGCGTCCTCAGAGCCTGCGCCAATCAACTGGCTGGTGTATTCACAGACATTTTCAACATGTCTCTGGCTCAAGCCGTAGTCCCCACCTGCTTCAAGATAACCACCATCATCCCAATACCAAAGAAAACCACAGTAACATGTCTTAATGACTACCGACCAGTGGCACTAACACCTGTCATCATGAAGTGCTTCAAGAGGCTGGTCATGAAGCACATTAAGGACACCATCCCAAACACAGTGGACCCATACCAGTTTGCCTACCGGTCCAACAGATCCACAGATGACGCAATCTCCATTGCCACACACACGGTCCTATCCCATCTGTACAAAAAGTACACATACACAAGACTACTATTCATCGAGGAGGTCAATCTCCTTACAACATGGTGTGATGACAACAACCTCACCCTCAATGTCAGCAAAACCAAGGAGCTGATCGTTGATTTCAGGAAACTGCAAACCGGACATGCCCCTATCCACATCAACGGGACTGAAGTGGAAAGGGTCAGTTACTTTAAATTCCTTGGTGTCCATACACCGAGGACCTCACATGGTCTCTCAACACCACCTGTCTGATCAAGAAAGCGCAACAGCACCTGTACTTCCTAAGACGGTTGAAGAAGGCTAAGATATGTTCCCAGATCCTCACTAACTTTTACAGATGCACTACAGAAAGCACACTGACAGGCTGCATCACAGTGTGGTATGGCAACTGCAGTGCTGCTTACCGCAAAGCCCTACAGCGGGTGGTGAAAACTGCCCAGTCCATCACTGGGGTTACCCATCTATCCAGGACATTTATGACAGACGGTGCTTGAGGAAAGCTCTAAGCATAATCAAAGACCCCACACATCCCAGCGACAGACTTTATGATCTGCTACCATCTGGAAAATGGTACCAGAGCATTCGGGCCCAGACTACCAGACTCAGAGACAGTTTTTACCCCTGCACTATCAAACTGTTAAATTCCCAGCCTCTCTCAATCTCACTCTCACCTCACCTCTCACCTATGATCTGAACCTCACAGTGCCTTCTTCCTTTCTTTCTTTCTTACCAAAAACCCAAACACACATTGAAAATCTACCTCTACCATACATGTCAAAAGCTCACTCCCCATAATTTCTATCCCTTTATTTTATTCTGTTGATGCATATTTTTGCACACAACCTGTTACCTTACCTGTTTTGCACATTGCCTGTTGTTGGTTTTTTGCACATTGCCTGTTGTTGTTTTTTTGCACATCGTCTGTTGTTTTTTGCACACTGCCTGTTGTCTCTGCCTTTTTTTTTGCTACACAACTGTATTGTTGTTGTTGTTGTTGTTGTTTTCTTATGTCCGAGAGCTAGCTAAATAGCCTTTTGTTATACCATGTACCATTTATATGAGTGTAATGACAATAAACTTGAACTTGACTTGACTTGACTTGACTTGATTTGATGTTGAACTAAAGTTTGAAAATAAGAACTCGCTGCCTCATTTTTTTCCGGGTTTTCATGGGTTAATGACTTGTCAGAACGTCTGAGCATCTTATGGGTCGCTTGGAGGTGTTGTGTTACAGTGCGTAAAAAAACTTGGAGACACCCAGATGTGCCTGAACACATCTAACAGTCACATCTCATTTACTTATATCTTCATGTGCCTTAATTTCAGTTCCCTTTCTTTCTACAAGATGCTTACCTCAGAAGGGGGGCGCAGGTGTCAGTACTGGGAGTCTGGTGTCCTGTGTGTGTCTTGTGTGTGTCTTCTGTAATGGACTGGTGTCCTGTCCAGTGTGTGTCCTGTGATGGACTGGTGTCCTCTCCAGGGTGTACCCCGCCCTGTGCCCGTTGAATGCAGGAGAGGCTCTGGCTCCCCCGCAAGACGATTTGATTTTGGAAAGATAAAGTTCTAGAAGCTGATCTAAGATCCTGAAGAGTGCTTGAGCTGGTATCACTCTAGGTTGAGCCTAGGGGGTTAAGAGACTCAGTTCCTGCAGCCTGTCAGTGTGGGACTCTCCCTTCAGACTTAAGAGACTGAGTTCCTCCAGGCTGTCAGGGTGGGACATTCCCTTCAGACTAAAGAGACTCAGTTCCTGCAGCCTGTCATTGTGGAACACTCCCTTCAGACTGAAGAGACTCAGTTCCTCCAGGCTGTCAGTGTGGGACATTGCAGCCTGTCTTTAGTCTCCTTCAGACTAAAGAGACTCAGTTCCTGCAGCCTGTCAGTGTAGGACACTCCCTTCAGACTGGAGACTGTGTTCCTTCAGGCTGTCAGTGTGGGACATTCCCTTCAGACCAAAGAGACTCAGTTCCTCCAGGCTGTCAGTGTGGGTCACTACCTTCAGACTAAAGAGACTCAGTACCTTCAGTCTGTCAGGGTGGGACACTCCCTTCAGACTGAAGAGACTCAGTTCATGCAGCCTGTCAATGTGGGACACTCCCTTCAGACTAAAAAGACTCAGTTCCTGCAGCCTGTCAGTGTGGGACTCTCCCTTCAGACTTAAGAGACTCAGTCCCTCCAGGCTGTCAGTGTGGGACATTCCCTTCAGACCAAAGAGACTCAGTTCCTGCAGCCTGTCAGTGTGGGACTCTCCCTTCAGACTGAAGAGACTGTGTTCCTCCAGGCTGTCAGTGTGGGGCATTCCCTTCAGAATAAAGAGACTCAGTTCCTGCAGCCTGTCAGTGTGGGACACTACCTTCAGACTAATGAGACTCAGTTCCTTCAGTCTGTCAATGTGGGACACTCCCTTCAGACTGAAGAGACTCAGTTCCTTCAGTCTGTCAGGGAGGGACACTCCCTTCAGACTAAAGAGACAGTTCCTGCAGCCTGTCAATGTGGGACACTCCCTTCAGACTGAAGAGACTCAGTTCCTGCAGCCTGTCAGTGTGGGACACTCCCTTCGGACAAAAGAGACTCAGTTCCTGCATCCTGTCAGTGTGGGACACTCCCTTCAGACTAAAGAGACTCAGTTCCTGCAGCCTGTCAGTGTGGGACTCTCCCTTTAGACTTAAGAGACTCAGTCCCTCCAGGCTGTCAGTGTGAGAAACTCCCTTCAGACTAAAAAGACTCAGTTCCTGCAGCCTGTCATTGTGGGACACTCCCTTTAGACTAAAGAGACTCAGTTCCTTTAGCCTGTCATCTGTCTTCAACCCTGGTACGTATCTGGTTGCTTTTCTCTGGACTGATTCCAAAGTTGCAATAAACATTGCTTCGTTTAAATACAACACATCTAGATAAGTACTGAACACAGTTCATACAGTGAGGCTCAACTGGACTCGACCTGGGGTTTGTAAGCCGGTTATTCATGGGTCAGTTCCTGCTTAAAGTGTAAATACAGAGCAATTAAATGTCTCCAAATCTTGATTTTTTTTCACTCATTTTTGCTGGGAGGAGACACAAGTTTCTGAAACTACTCGCAGGAAACCAAGCGACATGTCACCCCCCGCCCCATCCCTCCAGCATAGCAACAGGGGTTCAAATAGCTGTGCCGCTCACACCCGCGCCTGTGTGAGTGTGACACAGCTGGCCTCTGCAGAGACGCCATGGGACTCCGAGCCTGCCTCTTCATCTCCCTGCTCCTCCTGCTGCTGCTCCCTCTGAACCGCGTGGGGGAAGTCACCGGATGCTCCGGCGACTCCACAGGTGAGTGAGCTCCGTCTTCCCATCGTCCTTCCATCACCTTCCATAACCTGGCCCCCAGCACACTACCGAGTCCCAGAGCGTTCTACACACATACAGTACGTGCATTTCGACAAACACATCCAGCAGATGTTTGGAGATATTTGGGTGTTCTGTTTTGTTACATCTCTGTGTGTAAAACAAAGCTGCTGGGAGGCAGGACAAAAATTGTAGAAATGAAAGTATTACTGTAGTGTAAATGTTCATATCCATAGTTCTCCACAGACATACGATATGTACATGTACTGTACACAGATCACGTAGGGAGCTGCGTCAGCATGCATAGGCTGCAAAGCAACAAGTAAAGGTTATACATGTACGTACATATCATATGTGTGCTGAGATCTATGTATATGAACAAGTACAGGTTTATTCCACGCTGAAAAGAGAAGAAAAAAAGAAGTTTATATGATGAAATGTTGTTTTTCTTTTCATTGTGGAATAAACCTGTACTTGTTCATATACATAGATCTTGGCACACATACGATGTGTAAATAGGTCTATAATTTATACATACTGTGCATCACACCTTTCAGAGAGCTCAGCAGCCGAAACAGTGGGTTTTTTCTTTCTGTTGATCTCTATATGACTTTACTGGTCTCTTAAACACCAGTGCATTTAATTTCATCTCCCTGTCCCAGTACTGTCGCTTTCCACTGTGTATGTACGTACAGTATACACATAGATACAGAGGATAGGAACCAGATCATTTACTGTAGGAGCTGCACCACAGACAAAATATCTACATACTGTATTGCACGTGTTTTATATCTAAACATATTCTGTAATTCCAGCTTCAAAGCTAAATATCTGGTTTCTCAAAAACTGAAAAGGATTATGAGGAGTAGAAGCAGCAGCAATTGGAAGAAAAGCATCAAAAGCATCGACGTTAGTAGAGAAATGGAGCTTTTCTTCAAGTTAATATGACGCAGTAAGAGCAATCACTCTGGTAGAGCAGATGCAACCCGCTATCTTGTTTGGAATTAGCAGTGTTAACTCAAAGACACATCTACAACAAACTACTTCCCATGTTAACTGGTTAATTACTTCTGCAAATACATCAGAAGAACACCCCTTAGATAAGATCATAAGATAAGATGACTTTATTGGCCATATAAAGTTTCTTGCATTAGGAAATTGTCTTTTTGCAGACCCCAGCTTGCTCTCCATGAGACACACAGGCACACAGACGGGGAGAGAAGCTGGGGGTCAGAGCACAGGGTCAGCCATTTATACAGTGCCCCTGGAGCACTTGGGATTAAGGGCTGTGCTCGAGGGCCCAACAGAGTAGGATTCCTCTGCCAGCTGTCGGATTCTGTGGCAACCTTCCAGCCACAGGCACAGATCCTTAGCCACAGAGCCACCACACCGCCCCTTTGTTTAAAGAAGTGTCAGTTGGCCCATCTGGCCTGTGTGACAGCTCATGGCCAATTGGGCTGAGAGAAGCCAGGGTATTGGCTTCAACAGCATGGCTGGGCAGCTTGTTCCACACTCCCACCACCCTTTGTGTGCAGAAGAGCCTCCTGTCCTCACTGGAGGATCTCATTCAGCTGTGTCTTCAGAGAAGCCAGGGTATCGGCTTCAACAACATGGACTGGGCAGCTTGTTCCTCACTCCTCTCCACACGAGCGTTTTCTAATTTGTCTGACACTCAAAATTCACCTCTTCCTTACACGAACATACAAAAAACATTGCCAGCAATTGCAAGATTGCAAGGAAGCCTTTTTTTACCGTTTCTATTTTCTCTGCTCTTGTCGATCGTATCTATCTGGCTCTTGTAACTCCAAGAGGAAATCGACAAACGGCTTTTTAAAAAGCCACAGAAACCCAACAGGAAGCTGCTGCACTAAATATGCAGTCAGAACTGTGGGGGTGTGTGTGTGAGTGTATATATCCCTCTAAACAGTAGGAAAAAATATGTATTGCAAAAATATACAGGTACATTCACAAATAAAAAAGAACATCTGAAAACCTAAAATAGGTTCCAGCTGACCCCTGTATTAACTGAACCAGGGACACAGACCCCTGGACTGACTGGACCAGAGTCACAGTCCCCTGGACAGACTGGACCAGGGACACAGAGCCCTGGACTAACTGAATCAGGGACACAGACCCCTGGACTAACTGATCCAGAGTCACAGTCCCCTGGACTGACTGGACCAGGGACACAGAGCCCTGGACTAACTGAATCAGGGACACAGACCCCTGGGCTAACTGGACCAGAGTCACAGACCCCTGGACTGACTAGACCAGGGACACAGAACCCTGGACTGACTGGATCAGGGACACAGACCCCTGGACTAACTGGACCAGAGTCACAGACCCTTGTATTAACTGGACCAGAGACACAGACCCCTGGACCAACTGGATCAGGGACACAGCGGACAGTAGTGATCCATCTTTCCATTCCCCTGCTTCTTCTCTTTCCCTTCTTTCGCTCATTTCCATTTTGCTACACACTGGTTAAAGAGTGAGCAGGGGCTGAGGTAGCCATGCTGGTTTTGCAGTGTCTCATCAAACTCTGTTTCTTTTTCAGACTTTAATAAAAGCAGCACTGATTGTTCAGGTGAGAAAGTATATAACTACATTAAGGGTCTCCAGCCTCTATATAAATTAAATATAAATATATGTTGTCTGCATGCTCGTAATGACACAGTACGGAACAACAGGTCACGCTGTTCACGCTCGAACTGACACTGTACTGAACAACAGGACTCGCTGTTCACACTCGTATTGACACAGTACAGAACGACAGGACTCGCTGTTCACACTTGTATTGACACTGTACTGAACAACAGGACTCGCTGTTCACACTCGTATTGACACAGCACTGAACAACAGGACTCGCTGTTCACACTCGTACTGACACTGTACTGAACAACAGGACTCACTGTTCTCACTCGTATTGACACTGTTCACACTCATATTGACACAGTACTGAACAACAAGACTCACTGTTCACACTCATATTGACACAGTACTGAACAACAGGACTCACTGTTCACACTCGTATTGACACTGTACTGAACAACAGGACTCACTGTTCACACTCGTATTGACACAGTACTGAACAACAGGACTCACTGTTCACACTCGTATTGACACTGTACTGAACAACAGGACTCACTGTTCACACTCGTATTGACACAGTACTGAACAACAGGACTCACTGTTCACACTCGTATTGACACTGTACTGAACAACAGGACTCACTGTTCACACACATATTGACACAGTACTGAACAACAGGACTCACTGTTCACACTCGTATTGACACTGTACTGAACAACAGGACTCACTCAACATGACTGCATGCTGGTTAAAGGGTGAGCAGGGGCTGAGTTAGCCAGGATGGGTTTGCAGTGCCTCATCAAACTCTGTTTCTTTTTCAGACTGTGATGCATGTTGCAATGGATGTCCAGGTGAGAAAGTATATAATTTTATTAAGGGTCCCCAGCCTCTATATAAATGAGGAATAAAAGATACGTTGTTTGCACATTGGTTAAAGGGGACAGAAAGGATGCCAATGTCAATTTCGCCCCCTGGTGTCTGGAGCTGGTGCCGAACCAACCTCTTTTATTCATTCCCAGACTCAACAACATGCAGCACCACTGCTACAGTGTCTTCTGCTCCTCCAAGTCCCAGTGAGTATGGCTGGAATACCACTTCAAGGGTGTGCACTGGGAACACTGGATATCCTCTGAATATTGGGTTTGCACTGGGAACACTGGGTAACCTCTGAATATTGGGTGTGCACTGGAAACACTGGGTATCCTGTGAACACTGGGTGTGCTCTGGAAACACTGGGTATCCCGTGTACCCTGGTTTGCACTGGGAACACTGGGTATCCTCTGAACACTGGGTGTGCAATGTGAACACGAGGAGTGCTCTGGGCACCCCGTGAACACGAGGAGTGCTCTGGGTACTCTGTGAACACCAGGAGTGATCTGGGCACCCTGTGAACACCAGGAGTGCTCTGGGCATCCTGTGAAAACTAGGAGTGCAGTGGGAATACTGGGAGTGCACTGTGAACACCAGGAGTGTTCACCCTGTGAACACTGCTAATTGCATCATGAAACAGCCTCCAGTGTACACTCCTCTGCACATGTCTGAATTATCTCAGCACGCTCTCTGGTGTGTCTACAGAGGAGAGGCAAATGAACTGGGCTGCGATCTGGTCTTCACTAGGAGTCCTACTGATGTGCTGTGTGCTCGTGCTGGGGATCCTGTGTCACAGAAAGAGAAGGAGACCCAGAGGTAGGATCCACTCATCTCTCCATTCCCCCGCCCATGCTCTGGAGATCAATCATCTAGAACAGGGGTCCAGGGGTCCCCCCCCACACACCCACATCTCTAAGTCTTCATTCCAGCTGAACTCTGAATCTCCAGTGCTAACTGATGACATCATTCAGGGGTCCCCAATCCTGGTTCTATGGGACCCCCAGCCACACCTTTACAGATACCCACCCTGTCCGTTCTCCTCTCTCTGCAGACAGTCAGACAAAGCCAGAGCTTTTCTATGAAGTCATCAAGGACACAGGAGCTAGAGCAAGCCGTGAGTACAGGGATCACTGTCCTAACTCTCCAATGTGTGTCTGATCCTGTCTCTGTCTATGGATCTTCTCTGTGTATCTGATCTCCTCCATGAGGACTCCTTCACTGTCCTGATTCTCCACTGTGTCTCTGATCCTGTCTCTGTCTGTGCCTTTTCTGTCAGTGTATCTGATCTCCTCCATGAGGACTCCTTCACTGTCCTGACTCTCCGCTGTGTCTCTGATCCTGTCTCTGTCTGTGCCTTTTCTTTCAGTGTATCTGATCTCCTCCATGAGGACTCCTTCACTGTCCTGATTCTCCACTGTGTCTCTGATCCTGTCTCTGTCTGTGCCTTTTCTCTCAGTGTATCTGATCTCCTCCATGAGGACTCCTTCACTGTCCTGATTCTCCACTGTGTCTCTGATCCTGTCTCTGTCTGACTTAGGCTCTTCTCTCAGTGTATCTGATCTCCTCCATGAGGACTCCTTCACTGTCCTGACTGTCCTGAGTTTGTGGGTTTGTGGGTTTTAAGGGATCCAGCGTGAGCAAGTTTGGTTCAGTTAGCAAACCAGCGGTCCACGATCTGCATTCAACTAATTTTAAAACTGTGGTCTCTCATCATGTGTTTTGAGTTTTTTCAAAACGCCTGGAGAAAACGGATTCCGATTACTGCCTGGTGCAAACTCCACTCCCAGCCAGTAACGGTGAGATCCGAGACCTCTTAGAACAGTAGTTGTAAATATGTCCCTTCTATCGTCATCAGAAGTATAAAGTGGCTCTGCGGGTTTTTTAAAAAATTGTGCCTTTTCCTTCCAACCATTGAAACACTGTGTTCCCTTGGTGGTACCAACCAGGAAACAGTGTAGTGAGAGGATGAGCACTTAATGTCGAACTGGTTTCCCTGTGGAACACCTCCAGACACAGGAGATATCGAGAGAGAGAAGGGGAGCTGGGATAAGACCATCCAGAGACGGGTCAGTTTTACTCCAGTGATGATGAGCTGTCACAGCAGTGATCCTGCTCAGCAGGAGGAGGAGCCACAGGTTCGGACAGTCAGACAGGTTGAGGCGGGGCTCCACTGAGATTGTGTTTGAGATTATGACAGAAGGCCCCTGGAGGGGCCCCTCAGGAGATTTCCCAGTGCGTCTTGTTCAGACTGCACCAGTTCCTCCTGTGACTTCACAGCAGGGAGCTTTCAGTTGACCCGAGAGAGCGCAGTAAGCTCCCCCTGGTGGCTTGGACCCATTCCTAGTCCAGTGCCTTCCGAACCCAAGGAGCAGCTGCCTGCTGGTAGGCCTCGGTGGCGTGCTGTGACCGCGTGTAGTTCGGGCCGTGGGTTCGAGGCCCCCGATGCAGACGCTGCTGTTGTAACCTCCTGTTGTGGCTCCAGTCTGCCCAGCTGGAGAAGTGGGGACCAGTAATGCTGGAGGGGTGGAACTGAAGACGTGAGATAGGTTCTGCAAAGGCCCGACATTCCATCTGGGAGGGTGGATAGATCACATCTGTCCTGTTGTTGTGTACAGCGTCAATACGAGTGTGAAAAGTGAGTCCTATTGTTCAGTACAGTGTCAATACGAGTGTGAACAGTGAGTCCTGTTGTTCAGTACAGTGTCAATACGAGTGTAAACAATGAGTCCTGTTGTTCTGTACAGTGTCAATATGACTGTGAACAGTGAGTCCTGTTCTGTACAGTGTTAACACACAGAGATCACTGTTGCTCTGCACAGTGTTAATGGGTGAGAACATGTGTTTTATTCTTTGCAGAATTAACACAGACAGATACTGCTGTTGAATACTCCACAGTCAACAAATCCCAAGCTGCACAAAGTGAGGACCTTTTACTTATACCTATAAAACTAGCAGAAATTTTAAAACATAACTTCTTGTTGCTCTGTCCAGTTTTAACACAAGTGTGAACAAGTGTAATAAGAGTGAGTCCTGTTGTTGTGTACAGCGTCAATACGAGTGTGAAAAGTGAGTCCTGTTGTTCAGTACAGTGTCAATACGAGTGTGAACAGTGTGTCCTGTTGTCGTGTACAGCATCGATACGAGTGTGAACAGTGAGTTCTGTTGTCATGTACAGTGTCAATACAAGTGTGAACAGTGAGTCCTGTCGTTCTGTACAGTTAATGTAAGTGTTGTTTAAGTGTTAGTATAAGCGATGACCTGTATAGTATAAGTTAACTTAAGTGTTGACCTGTATCCTGTTCTTTACAGACATCACACAACCAAACAGTGATGTTGAGTACGCCACCATCAACAAACCGAGAGCAGCACAAAGTGAGGACTTTTTTAACTGTTAACCACAGTATAAAACCTGCAGAAGTAATGAAAATGACACTAAAAACAACAACACTGATAGTGAAAAAGAGATTTTGTACAATACACATTCTAGTAAGATTTAAATACCCAGAGATCTGACCGTTGAAGTAGTAAACAAATGAAATATTTTTTTTCTGCATACAGGTTTTCTAAAAACTGAAGAAAGGTTAAAAACAAGAGAAGGTTTTTAGTTTTTTCAACACTGTCTGGTAGTTAGTGATTAATTGATCTCATGATTTAATCCAGCTGTGTCTGGAGAGAAGCCAGGGTATCAGCTTGTTCCCCTCTCTGTGTACAGTAGAGCCTCCTGTCCTGACTGGAGGAGCTCACCCAGCTGTGTCTGGAGAGAAGCCAGGGTATCAGCTTCAACAACATAGCTGGGCAGCTTGTTCTTTACACACCCCACCCTTTGTGTAAAGAAGTCTCCCATTCTTGGTTTTATTTCACTGTTCACTATAGGAGAAGAATTCCAAAAGGTGCACAAATGCTCTGGAGCATTTTTCACAGTGTGAGACTTCTCTGTGTGTCTCCCTGAACACAGAGTCTGACTGAAGGGGCACTGACCTGCAGGAATGGACCAACCTGGAACAATTCTTCCACGCCAGCGAAATTCTGGACCTCGTGTGCTTGGAAGTCATTAATCTGCCAAAGAAATAGCAACGTCAAATAACTCAGTCAGCGAGTTCAACCGACACCGTCTTTCTTTCCATCTCTGTGTGTCCAGTCTCTTTACAACCCATCTCCTATCAATCCCACTGTATTTCATTTGCTCCTCTGTCTCCTGTCCGGTTGTGTCTACTTAAAACTGAGGGATTCTCTGTGATCTCCTCTCTCTCGCTGTGTCTCCTGTCCTGTGTGTTTGTATGTTTGTTACTGAGGTATTTCCTGTGATCTCCTATCTCTTATTGTGTCTCCTGTTTTTCAGTGTTTTAATCCTTTTAAATAATTTAGTTCATTCCTCTCTCATTCACTGTGACTCCTATCCATTTTGTGTTCAGTTCCTATGACTTGCCTCTTGCATCAGCGTTAGCAATATAATGCATATATTTAATTTATAATTATTTATTTGTAACCTTGATAGTTTGATCTTAGCTACAGTTAGCATAGATGACAAAATATATTTTAATTAAAAGGATGATGAGCTCAACATCTGTGCATGTACAGTATAATTAACTGAAACATACAGAACATCCTGCTTTAGCTAGTCTCTCGCTGGCGGGATCGCTTATCGGAGAGACCACATCTCAAGGAGATTCTGCAGACTGGACACTGTAGGATTGGCACTGTGGGAGGGTGGTACTGTATTTCTGCCTGAACGCCGGAAATCACTCAGGATTTCCAGAGAGACTCCTGTAGCCTTAAAGCATCACAGTCACAGGCCTCAGCATTGCAACTGTATAATATCAAACACCCAAACACCCTGAGACGAGGCCGACCGGTCTGAAATATTACTTGTAAACACAAGGCACAAGGGAACCTGACTTTATCAGGAGGCCACTTAGTGCAGAGGTGGGGCGAACAGTCAGTTTTCTGGGGAGAAAAAAAACAAGACCAAGAATTAAGGGTACTGAAAGGATCATGGTGTGAAAATCTGTCCGAACCAACTTGGCTGAGGAGGAGGAGTGACCAGGGGACAGCTGCACAGGTGGAGACGGGGTGGAGGAGGGATGTGAGGGAGAGGGGGATCACGTGCAGTATTCACAGTGTTTCAGGAGAGGAGTCAGGAGTGAATGCTAAAATACTGACAGCCTGTCTGATTGAACTTGGCTGTTGCCATCCCTCCCGAACTTTCATCACAAACTCCTGTCTTCCTGTGGTGTCTCTCAGGAAGCTACCATGTTTCATTGGCTAATAAGGCCCCTCTGTAGTTGAGATCTCTGTTATACCCATCTAGAAACATGCAATCAACATGTTATTAATGGAGCAATAGTTACAACGTTATTTCACACCTCTAACCCTGCACTAGGGGGCGAGCCTCAGGCTCGGGCCAGGACGAGAGGTGGGTTATGTTACAGTCATGCTTTCTACACCTTACACTGAGCTCAGAAATAGAACAAGCAGACATCTCATGAGCAAATCGCTCCACATACTGTATAAGTAAGGCTACTTGTCTAGACAAAGCTCAACAAAAATAACAGATTCACATCCGAAATATCATAAAAATGCAAAAACCACATGCTTGTAATGCAAACGTACTTGAATAAGGAAAAACTGTTTTAAGATAAGATCAACTTTATTTGATGTCCTATCCCCCTAGGGAAAACTTTTTATGGACACACATTGCTTCGGCTCATCTGAATACATCACAAAATATTACACATCACCTAAATTACACATTACGTAGTTTGTTACAAAGTAAGCCGTTACTGACACAGATTTATTTACCCCGTTTAAATAGATAAGGGAACATGAATATTAGCATCAATTTGATCTACATCTGGGAACCCTAAAATGTTTTCCAGAGAGGAGAAGTTGATTTTCAGAATTGAGAATATGAAAGTTATCTGATATCATTTTTTTTCTGCTGTCCAATCGAGGATTGTTCAAAAAGTATCTGAAAGGATACAGTACAGAAGGCTATCATAATACTCATTACATTTTTTCTAAGTATATATGCAGGATTTAAAATGTATATGCACTAAACCTCACGTTCCAACTACAAGAATACTGTGTATATTTCTTTAAGATAAACTGTAATACTTATTACTGTCATTCCCCACGACATTCTTAAGGCAACTGTTCATACTTTGGGGGGGGGGGGGGGTCTCTATGTTTCTACTATTTTGGAATTTTGTTCAAGATCAAATTCGGTATGGATTAATGAGTTACAAGCCATTTACATTTAAGTCAGCCATTTACAGAGTCATTCCCACGAGGGGCATTCAAACAAAGCAACAGCAATACAATAAACCTGACAGGAGCTACTTTAACACTCCACACTCTATCACACTTCAATTCTCTCAACAGACAGTTCGGGCAGAGCAGGAATTTCAGTTTTTCAGCCAAGAGACAGATAAAGTGGACGACCGCAGCTACTGTCTGCGATGCAGTGTGGGGTGAATGATACAGGAAGTAAAAACCTTTCAGATGAGCTGTGATCACAGGTTTGGAATACAAAGGAAACAAAACTGGAAATTAGACAATCTAACCACCCAGCAAACACAGCTGAATGGATAAGAATACCTGTAACTTAATAATCAAATATAAGGTAACGATACGACAAATCACAGGAGAAAATATATCAAATAATGAGAAAACAGGAATATAACAGTGGAGCAGATATATGATATGTAAATAGACAAAAGGAAAGATCAACACATAAGGCCCCAAATCAGAGTTTTTCCATTGAAGATATTCTGGGCTGCCCGGTCACCCCTACAGGAGACGCACTCACACAGCTGTGCACTTTCATAATGTCCTATCACTACTATCAGTTGCTGCCAGTGACTGTGCAGGGTGCCGGGAGCCATACAGGGTGTAAAGACCTTTCAGACGAGCTGTGCTCAAAGGATCGGAACGCAGTGTGTTCTGAAAGACACCAGATGGCGGCCAGAGGGCACCAGCTGTGAGCTCTTGGGGAGACTCCATTCACTCCACATCTGTTCTGCAGCGAAAAAAGAGGGTGACACTCCCTCTGGTAGGGAAACAGGCACTCAGTGCTCATACTGAAACTTGTTCTGTGTGGTGGCAAGTTCCTGTAGTCTGTAGGCGATGTAAAGGAAGTTGTAACCCCTCTGTCCCCTCTTCTGAACGGAAACAAGGAGAAGGGAACCAGAAAGAGTAACTGAAAGAGTTCCGGCTGAATTTATGTTGGATTGAACTTGTAAAGCAGGAGGTGTTTCTACCAGGGTTGAGCCACTGTTAGGAACAGCTCACTGCCCAGTCTCATCCCATTAATAATAATAATACTTTAACAACTCTAAAAGGGCTTCTCAAAGTGAGTCTCAGAAAGAAAACAACATAAAAGATAGGAGAAACCAGATGTAGTACAATTAAATTCAAGGGATTAGAAGTGTAATAGAAGATGGAAGGGAGCAGACAGAGGGATCAACCAACGAAAAAGCTTTTCTGAAGATGCAGGCATTGAGTCAATGTGCAAGGGCTCAGGCAAGGTGACTCTCTGATGTCCTTGGGGAGAGAATTCCAGAGCTTTGGGGTGCAGCAGCAGGAGAAGACCCTCTCACCCCTAGAGTGTAGAGGGCTTGAGAACAGACAGGAACTGAGTCTCTTTAGTCTGAAGGGAGTGTCCCACACTGACAGGCTGGAGGGACTGAGTCTCTTTAGTCTGAAGGGAGTGTCCCTCACTGACAGGCTGTAGGAACTGAGTCTCTTTAGTCTGAAGGGAGCAGGTTACAAGAGCTCCTTGATTAAGATTTCCAAACAAATGTTTGAAAGATAAAAGAACACAGCGCTGTGTGTGTGTGTGTGTGTGTGTGTGTGTGCGTGTGTCCTCCTGCCTTGTTTGTGCTTCCTGCACTGTTCCCACTGAAACCCCCTGACAGACACATTGTCACGGACGTCCAAAGGGACTAACCGTGGAGAGGCAGGAGAGCGGAAAAAGACCCATATGCGTAGCGGCGAGACAGGAAAAAGGCCCGGGCTCCTTAGTGCAAAGAGTTCAGGAGTGCCGTATAGATACCTATGCCCTCAGGTAGCGGACGTGGGGCGACCTGGTGCTAGACGGTCTCAGGACATCCGAACATCAATACTGAGCGAGGGCAGAGTGCAAAACCCGGAAATATATAGCCCAAGGGAAAGAGAGGGACTGGAAGGACAGCAGGCAGGAAACTAGGGACAGGACAGAGAAGGAGCGCCCTCTGGCTGCAGAGGGTGTGACACACAGGGAGAGAGAGTCAGAGAGAGTGATAGGTTAAAAATGGGTGTGTGAGAGAGAAAGACAGGTTAGAAATGGGGGTGAGAGAGGAGAGAGAGGAGAAGATAGAAATATTGGTGTACCTAAAGAGATGGGGCATCTGTTCTTCAGGAATGTTTTAGCCTCTGTGGTCACTGACTAAAATACTGTCTCTTAATTACTTGAAGAAATTATTTATTTTAACTAAGAGAGATATCGGTATTGTTATTTATTTACTCCCTCTTGGTTGTTTGTTCACCTATTGTTTTTTAAACAAATGTATTTCCTTCATGAGTTCATTTATAGAGAACGGACAATCTGTGTCTGTAGGCAAATCAGAGGGAGAGAAAAAAGAAAGACAGGAGACAGACAGAGAGGAGATAGTAAGTGACCAGGAAATTCAGACATTATCAACTACTGTACATTCCAAAACACTGCGTATCAAACCACCAAATCAGGCATCAACAGGGCTATAACAGATTGAAATCTCATATTTCAGAAACCAGCCTCAAAATTTAAAATTCAAAAGAATGAATACAAAACGAACTCAAGAAACAAGCGCACAAGAAGAACGGTTTGATACAGAGTGCAGAAACGCTAGAAAACCACTGCGAGAACGATCAAACCAAAAACACAGACAACCACACAACACAGATATGCACCTCACCTACTTACTGTGAGATGATAAAACACCGCAAACACAACCTGAAGAGGAGAAGAAGCACACACATAACCGGACAGCTCTCGGAAAACCGAGGAATCGATAGATCAAAAAGTTTCTATTAAAAATGGAAGAATTTAAATAAACCAAAACCAGAAGAATTGGCAAGCCAAAATAGATCAATCTGGAAAAACTATTTTAAACATCTCTACTATTAGAAAGAAAACACAGACACATAAGACCAAAACAACATACATGAAAAACAGAGAACTTTCAGATCAGCTATACAAGACCTAGACTCTCTGACCCAGAACAGGGTCAGCAGCAGACCCTGGCACTGCTGGGGCAGTACTGTCAGACCTGGGCACTGCCAGCCCATCTGGACCCAGAACAGCAGAGCCTGGCACTGCTGGGGCAGTACTGTTAGACCTGGGCACTGCCAGCCCATCTGGACCCAGAACAGCAGAGCCTGGCACTGCTGGGGCAGTACTGTCAGACCTGGGCACTGCCAGCCCATCTGAACCCAGAACAGCAGAGCCTGACACTGCTGGGGCGCTGGACACTGCCAGCCCAATTGGACAAGACCAGAGTCAAGAACATTTCCTTAATGCTATCAGCAGGGAAGACAGGAGAGCAGGATGAGAATGAAGAAATCCACTGTTGGGAATCTCTCCCAGCAGTGCAGTCTGGTGTTTTTGAGTGGAAGTGGGGGGTCCTGACAGTTTAAACGGGGATCAGGATCTCGAGAGTATTCCCCAGTCTCCACTGGTGACCGATCCACACCAGCCAGGGGGATCAGTAGCAGCCCAGCAGGGCTGAGTTAATTCAGATCTGACTGAACCCATTAGCGAGACCTGAGCACGCCAGTTACCTGTAGGAACTGTGTCAGACGTGTCTGTGCTGTGTCACGCAGGAGGATTCGAACCCGGAGCCGAGAGAGACGCTGTGTCTTCACCTCTGAGCAGATCTGCTAGGATTGAGAGGAAGGGGCTGGTGTTTCTCTTCCTGGCAGATGAGCCTGTGACTCTGCTCCCAGGTCAAGCAGCAGGGCGCTTGTGCAGGACTGGGGGAGTCCAGCAGCCCCTGGGCACGCGTCTCCAGTCAGCCCCTCAGCTCTCATCCGCTGCAGAGAGAGAGAGTCTCTATTATTCTATTACTCACAGCAGCAGTGTGGGCGTCCAGAGAACCAGACAAAAAAAATACGACCACAACACCAACATGCAGGTGGATGCTGCACATTGGTGATGGTGGAGGGGAGTCCCCATTACCTGTATAGCGCTTTGAGTGGAGTGTCCAGAAAAGCGCTATATAAGTGTAAGCAATTATTATTATTATTAAATTTGCATAGATAATCAAGTGCTAAGGATATGGCTGCAGGTATGAATGAGATCTTAGATCTGTTGGTTTTGAAGTTGTGGTGTCGGTATCTGCATTCTGAGGGGAGTAACAGAAATTCGTTAAACAAGGGGGGCGAAGGATAGGCACAGATGGGTATTGCTTCACACAAAACACGAGACTGAGAGATGGTGATCAGCACCAAGGGCCCCCTGACACAAGGCTGCCCAGTTCTTCCTCACACTTGGATCCAGCAGATCCAAACACAAGGACCCAGACTTAAATACACAGCCGCTGACACAGAGGTAGAGATCACCCACAGGCAACGATACCAGTCACACAGAAACAGGGTCTGGAAATATTCTCCGGCACAAACATTAGGACCAACTACAGAGCTGCTGCTTCTCATCAAGCAGCGAGGACAGCACTGGGCGCGTCTTCCACAGGGATCTGAGCTAGAAACCCTCCCAGTGACCCACCCCGGCTCAGGATGGCTTGGTTTGTATGAGAGGTCAGGAAGAGACGAACCGCCTGTGTAAAAACACAGCACAGGAGGACCTGGTTCCCCCAGGTCATTATTGTAAGATGGACAGTGTTCAGTCTGTCTCACTCAGCAGACCCAGCTGCATTGTCAGTGTCTACAGGGCTCAGGAACAGTACAGCCATGCTGTCAGAGTCACACACAGACTTGTCCGTTACAGACAGGAGGGTCACCTCTCTTATCGCCGGTGTGACGGGTGGAGTACAGCAGCAATGTGGTGTTACTGTGTCTCACAATGTATTTAAACAAACTGACTCTCTAGCTTATAGACCCTTTTAACTGCAATACAGATTAATTTGAGAAACTTACACAACCCATGGTTCTGTGTTACCAGTGCTCTATCCTTCTGGATCCAGCCTCATCAGGAAGTTCTACTTTGTGGACTCACCCCTGAACTGGGCTGACGCTCATAGACACTGCAGAGACAACTACACTGACCTGGCCTCCATCAACAGCACAGCAGAAATGGACACAGTCCGCAATACTACTAACCTGCCCAGTGGCACAGCCGGGATGGGCCTGTACTGAGACTGCAGAGAGAGCTGGCGGTGGACTGGCAGAGAGGTCGTGACCTTCGCTCACTGGAGAAGTCAGCTACCCTGTGCTGCTCTCAACGCAGCGGAATTCTGGGAGGAGAGAGACTGTAGTGAAGAGAACTACTTCATATGTGAGAGTCAAGGTGAGACAACCCTGTACACAGGACTGAATCTCAGAGTGATATCTGAGTTAAACTGTAGAACACAGGAATAAGCAGGGAACAGGAAGAGCTCAATTGCAGTGCATTTTGGTATTTGTAGTCTCATCACATGTTGCAGTCATTGTATTGCATTGCATCAGGGGAAATGTAGTCCTAAATTACGTGTGCATTTACAAATCAGGTTTAAAATACACAAACTTCAACACATTTTTTCCCTGGGATCATATCACAGGAAAAGACCTATAAAGACCCCTTTTCTTAGAATTTTAAATGTATTTTCATTATTACAGTAAGCTGTAACTTAACACTAATATCTCTCAGAATGACAGAGCATTCAGTAATCACAAATATCATACAGTATCCGAGAGCATAAACCACAGAGACCTCTCTAAATCACACTGAGAAGGTTATTGTATTAATGTTTGTAAGAGGACAGTCCATCACACCAGTATCTCACTGAAATCTCTCTGCTCTAAATCAGAGTCACACTTCACCACTGTCACTCAACAGAGGTAAGAGGACAGTCCATCACTCGAGTATCTCACTGACATTTTGACTCACTGACTCACTGATACATTATCTTGTCTGCTCAGAGTGCAGTAACGTCACCCTAATTGAACTTAACCAGACCTGTACTGAAGCCCAGAGTCTCTGCAGACAGAAGCACACAGAGCTGGTCAGTGTGAGGAGCCAAAGTGAGAATGAGGAGGTTTGGAGGTCAGTGCGGGGTCACAGGATGTGGATCAGCCTGTACAATGAGCCCTGGAAGTGGTCAGACCAGGAGGTGTCCAGCTTCAGGAACTGGGCAGGAGGGCAGCCTGGGTCAGCAGGTGGACAGAGACATGCACAGGTGGACCTGCAGGGCAGCCTGAGAGGCAGATGGACAGTCTGTTGAGTCCACCCTGGTCTGGCTGGGCCTGCGACAGAACCAAGTCTTGGGGTCCTGGTTCTGGGCGAACGAGGCTCCCCTAATCAATCAGAATTGGGGTGCAGGGGGAGCCCCTGGTTGGCCTGCTTCCAGCCCCTGTGAAGCCTGAACAGAGACAGGGGGCTGCTGGACCAACCGCAGCTGTGAGGAGCATCTGAGCTTCCTCTGCTCCAGAGATGATAATAATAATAATTGCTTACACTTATATAGCGCTTTTCTGGACACTCCACTCAAAGCACTTTGCAGGACATAGGGACTCCCCTCCACCACCACCAATGTGCAGCATACACCTGGATTATGCGACGGCAGCCATAGTGCGCCAGAACGCTCACCACACATCAGCTATCAGTAGGGAGGAGAGCAGAGTAATGAAGCCAATTCATAGATGGGGGTTATTAGGGATTTTAAGACTCATTATCTCATGATTGATAAGGGCCAATGGGAAATTTTTCGAGAAGCACCCTGGATTTTTAATGACCACAAACAGTCAGAACCTCGGTTTTACGTCTCATCCGAAGGACGGCGCCTGTTTACAGTATAGTGTCCCCGTCACTATACTGGGGCATTAGGACCCACATGGACCGCAGGGTGAGCGTCCCCTGCTGGCCCAACTAACACCTCTTCCAGCAGCAACCTTAGCTTTTCCCAGGAGGTCTCTTATCCAGGTACTGACCAGGTTCACACCTGCTTAGCTTCAGTGGGTTGCCAGTTGTGAGTTGCAGAGTGATATGGCTGCTGAAGGATGTACTAAGGGCGGCTCCCTGTTCTGCACGTGTTTGACCAGCAGGTGGAGACAGCAGAACCCAGAGTCTGTCTGCTTTCAGACCAGGCCTCTCGCCTGACATCTGAGCAAGGAGAGATCTGCGCTCGATGTCACACTCCAGAGTGCTGGGTCTGCAACAGAACCTCACCTTACCTCATCACACACTCACACACCTCACCTGACCTATTCACACACTCACACACCTCACCTGATCTTAACACACACTTAAACACCTCACCTGACCTCACCACACTCACACACCTCACCTGACCTTTTCACACACTCACACCCCTCACCTGACCTCACTGATGCCTGTTGCCCCAGACCCACAGAGGAGGAACGGGAAGAGGACCATCCTGAGGCTGAAGAGCAGACAGCAGATTTGGAATTACACCAAGGAGACTGGGGTTCCCCCAGGAAGGGAGTGTTTCAGACTCCGATGACAGACTGTTCCAGATGTTGAGAGGTGGGTTATAAACTTCCTGTCCTTGATCCTCAGGGATTCAGATCCAGGTCTCATCCAGGGGCTCAGCAGGAGAGACGGAGAAGATCTGGTCTCCGACAGGATGTTTCAGAGCTCGAACCTGTGTTGTTTGAATCCAGGGGTGTTAGCGATGTGTCTGAGGTGCACGCCGGTGCTGTGTGAGCTGTCCAACAGTGCAGCAGGCCTGATTGTTGAGTCACTGAGCACAGCTGTAAGCACACAGCCTGGCGCTCAGCGCTCAGTCCATCTGTGTCTGCAGATGGAGGACCTGCTGGCCCAGCGGGGTCTCCTGGGGAACCACACCCTGCACTGGAGGGAGCAGGCAGACGGACAAGTTTTCTATCCAGCGGAAGAGGGAGAAGGTGAGTCTGAGACCCACTGCCTGAGACAGGACCCGCTGCCTGAGACAGGACCCGCTGCCTGAGACACGACCTGCTGCCTCAGACAGGACCCACTGCCTGAGACACGACATGCTGCCTCAGACAGGACCCACTGCTCCTGACAGGACCCGTTGCCTGAGACAGAACCCCCTGCCTTTGACAGGGCTCAATGCCTGCAACTGGTCACGCCGCTTGAAAGAGGACCCTCTGCCTGCGACTGGACATGCTGCCTGAGACAGGGCCCGCTGCCTGAAACAGAACCCCCTGCCTGTGACAGGGCCCGCTGCCTACAACTGGACCTGCTGTCAGGTGTGATTTAGAGAAATAGGTCACAGGCAGCATGGAGATGACTGAACACTGAACCCTAGCACCCTGTGTTCAGCTGTGTCAGTACAGTGTGTGTGTGTGTGTGTGTGTGTGTGTGTGTGTGTGTGTGTGTGTCCGTCCTCTGATGGACTGTTGTCCTGTCCAGGGTGTGTGTTTCTGTGTCTGTGTGTGTCCTGTGAAGGACTGGTGTCCTCTCCAGGGTGTGTGAGTGTGTGTGTCCTGTGATGGACTGCTGTCCTGTCCAGGGTGTGTGCAGAGTGCAGAGGTGAGTTGCATTCAGTGACTGTAGCTGTTAATAATTCACACTGCTGTGGGGTAGTAGCTGTCGTTTAGCCCAGTGGTCAGTGCTTTACAGGTACAGTAGTGCCTGCCAGAGCACAGGGGGAGAGCAGTTTGTTTGTCAGGTTGGTTGGGATTCTGAAAGCTAGATCAATCGGGCTTTACTGCCACTGCAGATGAGCTATAGTGAGCTATAGTGAGTCCTAGTCAGGAAACCTTCTGTGATGCTGGGGTAGGAGGGGTTGGATCCCATCCAACTTTCTGAAAAGAAGCCACACTGTATTAGACACAGTGGGAGTAACACTATATTAGACATGCTCACCATGGGAGTGGGATTAGGCAGACCCGCCAAATTAGACACACCCACAAGGGGAAGGGCCCACGTCTGACACACCCAAAATGGGAGCTCTCCCCCCCGGCATCGGACACACCCACAGAGAGATGGGACACACACAGTGAGTATGACCCTTTACTAGATAAACCCGCAGTGAGCCAGGGTAGTGGGGGTGTGGAACAAGCTGCCCAGGTGTGTTGTTGAAGCCGATACTCTGGCTTCTTTCCAGACACAGCTGGGTGAGATCCTCCAGTCAGGACAGGAGGCCCTTCTGTACACAGAGGGTAGTGGGGGTGGGGAACAAGATGCCCAGCCATGTTGTTGAAGCAGATTCTTGCCAAAGAAGCCAAGAAAGAAGCTGCTTTGAACGCTTGTTAAGGTAAAAGTTTGCTGCATGTCATTTTTTTTCCAATAAAAAGAATTAAAGACAAAACGGGCTTCTTTGTGCTTTGTTTTAGAAAGGCGTTCTTCATTCAGAAGCTTTGAGTGTCGGTTTGCAGGCCTCTCCAGCGGAGAGACCGAGAGCCGCTCTTCCTCGCTCCCAAGCCGAGAAGATTCGGTCCCCTGGGAGATCTGGGCCTCGAAGCCCGCTCTGTATTCAAACCTCGGACATGGTCTCCCTGAGATCTCGGTGGTCTTGATCTCCGTGAAGAGAGGGGGCTTGGTTCTCTTGTCCAGACTTCCCAGTCCTGCTGCTCGGAGCTTGGCGGCTGTAGTGTCTCTCCACGTTTCCTAACAGCCATCCAGCCTGCAGAACCGCACACCCAGGGCACCCAGCTCCTGTCTGAGGGGGACCGGTCCGGAAAGACAGGTGTGAAGATGACACCCCTAGGATTGCTCCCTGAGTGCAGGCTGGGCTGGAGTCTTGAATTAAAGAGATCCCCTTACTTTATTTAATTGATGTATTCTTTTGATGTTGTATCTCACTTCCGCTTGTCCTATAGGGGCTTATTTTAATGTTTATGTCACAGTAAGGTGAACCCTATGGGCGAGGAATGTTCCTGCCTCGTGTCCGACTACACCACCTAACAATACAAACGGGGTGCTAGGGCCCCTCTACATGACCACAGGTTCTGTTTATCTCCCAGAATCACCAACGCACACACAGACCAGCGACAAGCATTTGTATTGTATAAGTGCCCTTTTATTTACTAACAACATTCACATTCATTGTCACTTCATCGAAAAACAGCATTCGCAGCAGCAAAAGGTCCTTCCCAGGGTCATATTGAATACAGAGGGGCAGCAGTCTTCCCTGTAAAATACTGAAGAGGGCCACACAAATGTTTCTACTTAGTCCCTGTAGTCTCTGATGGCCCACTTGAAGGAGAGGAGTATCGCCCAGTCCTATTTCCCCAGTCTCCGTTCAGGTAGTGATAGAAATCCTCTGCAGGCTGTATTACATTCCCCTCAGTTTGAATCGGCTAGCTGTGCCAGTTTCCTTGTTCGTCACCTTCAGGAGTTAAAAGTCTCTGTACAGTACCTCTGTTCCAATGCCAATGTCTCCCGTTGTCGTCAGTTACTGAACCAGTAGTTCCTTCCCTCCAGGTATTAGAAGTCTCTGCACAGTTCCTCCGTGGTCTCGCACTCTGAAAAGCTACTCCCCATCGGGGAATCGAAGCCCGGTCTCCCGCGTGACAGGCGGGGATACTTGCCACTATATTAATGAGGAAGACATCGCTCTCTCCACCGGGGTAAAGTTAGCTTGAAGTTCGAAAACAATTTTGGCACACTTGTAGCGTTTACGCGAAACCTCATAGAGTTGCGAGAATACTTCCTTTGTTTATAAAATACATTGTGAATGCTTTCTCAGCCTTTACTTTTTCGTTTTTATGACATTTTTTTGACCAAGCACGAATATTCTTTTGTCGATATCTTCACAATGGAAGCACAGAACGCCTTCAAACCAAATGCATTTTAAAGACCACGACTTGTTGATATTTCCACAGCCTTTACATCAAACTATCAGTGAGCTAATTATTTTTTTTAAAACCTCCAGTTTGTCATTGATGCTTAATTACGCACTAACTGGAACCCGGGGGACCGCTGTGTACAGACGTTCACAATGCGAGAAATACTGTTCAATACGGCTTTGTGCGAAAAACCTGTATATGACCATAGGAAGCAGAACAGCCCTGTCTCCAATTACCCAGACTGTAAGCACGGGAATAAAGCTTTGTTTGATTTCTGAAACCGTTCCTTTACGCCCTGTTTTCACCCAGGTAAGGGTCAACTATATTGACAATACTACTGACAGCAGGAAGATTAAAATATTCTTTACTCAGCAACTTATTAAAAACAGCTCCCATGATGTTCAAACCGATTTTTTACACAGAACACTGACACAGCTTTGCTTTCTGATTCTCTTTTTCTCGTGCTTTTATTTAATATGGCACAATGCACTGGGATAGGGGTATTCTGTTCACAAACCATTAGCATTTAAACCACAGCACCCACAATGCTGCAAGTAAGTTTTTTGCACACTAAACAGGTCCTCTGACTTTTACCAGCTTTGTTTTGGGTTGTGGAACCTTTCTTTATCTGTTTATGATTTTTTGAAGATACTACAGGCAATACACTGGGATAGGTGGGTCGTCTTCATGGCTCAATAGCATTTCAAATACAACAGCCACAGTCCTGCAACCAGGTGTTTTATACACCAGACAGCTCCCCTAACTTCATACAACCTTGTTTCGAGTTGTGGAACATTTCTTTATTTCTTAATGATTTTTTTTTTTTACTGTAATCAAGTGTTGTGCTAACTAGGCAGGCCTCCTGACCTTTCATAGTCATGCTTTGTTGTGTGCAACTTTAATGATCTTTTTAGTATTTTTAGAACATGGCAACTTCCACCGAGATGGGTGGGGGGTGTGGGGGTGCTCTTCAATAGCTTTTTCATCTATACACACAAACGGATGTAACCAAGACACTCAGAACCTGTCACGCAGGGGCTGACTGCTAAGGATAGGGATCCAATGCGGTGCCCTTGGTAGGGTTGGCGCAAGACGCAGGCGTAGTCGGAGTAAACAGGCAGGGGTCCGAGTCCGGGAAGCCGTAGTACAGGCGTAGGCACAGAATCGACAGGCGAAGGCGTAGTCGAGGGACTGGCAGGGGTCGGAGTCCGGGAAGGCGTAGAAGTTGCGTCGGTGTGGATTCAGAAGGCAGAGGCGTAAACGAAGAGACAGTCTGGGGTCAGGATCCGAGAAAGCGTAAAACAGGCGAAGGTACAAAATCGAGTGGCTAAAGCGAAGTTGGAAAAGCGGGGTCGAGGTCCAGGGGAGAAGTCGTAGAAAGGCAAAGGCGTAGTTAGTAGGTAAGCTCCGGGAGAGAATCTCAATCGTGAGCAATGACCGGGGGACAGATGAGGGTTTAAGTAGAGGACTGATTGACACGTGCACGTTTGGTACGGGGAGAGCTCGTAGGAATGCGGGAGCGCTTGCCTGCGTGAGGGAGATTCGTGACAGAACCAACAGAATCAACCTGAACTCATAGAAAAACAAGAATGCCCCCGAGACACCTGCACCCCCCCCCGGACCACTCTGGTATCAACACCCCCAAACCCATCCATACCAGCTAACAAGACTCAGAATCGGTGCAACCCTCCAACCTGTACCAAGAGCAGGATTGGACAAGAACCTGTACCACACTACGTAAACAGGTTTGTATTTTTGGCTGAAGATGAAAATGTTTAACATAGATTGTTTTGGTTCTAGCAAACAATAATAATAGTTGTTAAAATCCAAACACACATAATGAGATCACTCTCTGTCAGTATGTGTAACATTCTGGGTCTGGGCTCCTCTGTATTTTGGCTAAAGAGAGTTCAACAACATTATTAAATGCACTGACATCATAATCTGACAAGAGACATTGTTTAGGGGAGACTTGACCACCCACTGTCCCCCTGTTATCGTGAAGCTCATTGTCCTTTAGCTTTCCAAAACCAGAATCACTTGGGACTCCGGGGAGATTGGTGTATGCAAAATATTTATTCCTTATGCAAGAAATTGTATATGGTCAATATTGTGATCATATCTTATCAGCAGATGGTAATCTCCAAGGAACAATCTCTGGCCATCACAGAGGACAGTCACCACCCCGGACATGAGCTCTTCACCCCACTGCCCTCAGGCAAGAGATATAAGAGCATACGGACACTTACCACAAGATTCTTCAATAGCTTCTATCCACAAGCAGTGAGCAGTGAGACTGGCGAACACATTTAGCCATCCCCCTCGGACCACACCTACACCATCACCATCTAAATCTTCATGATTTCTTATCTATTGCACATCTCCAGTCATTGTTTACACGTCTGTATTGTTTACATTCAAACTGTCTACATGTTTACTTGCACATTGTCTATTGTTTGTTTGTACATTGTCTTGATGCACTGTTTGCACTTTGTTTTGTTTTTTACACTTGTTTTACAATCGAGAGACTTTCTGTAAGTAAGAATTCCATTGTACCAGTATCGGTTACATATGGCAATAAAGTTCAAGTTTAAGTTCAAGTTCACAAGTAATAGGTTTATTCCATGCTGAAAAATGATCAAATGATTGATGAACCCAAGTGATTTGAAAGAAATGTTCCACAACTCAAAGCGAGGTTGTATAAGGTTAGGGGAGCTGTCTGGTGTGTAAAACACCTGGTTGCAGCACTGTGGCTGTTGTGCTTGAAGAGCTATTGACTCGTGAATAGCACCCCCCTATCCCCATGTACCGCCTGTCTAATGGTGCCATATGGAAAAACTCATAAAAAAATAAAGAAAGGGGCCACAGCCACAGCAAGGTTGTATGAGGTTCAGGGGCCTGTCTGGTGTGGAAAACACTTGGTTTCAGCAGTGTGGCTGTTGTATTTGAAATGCTATTGAGCCATGAAGTCAACCCACCTATCACACTGTATTACCTGTAGTGTTATCTTCAGAAAATCATAAAAAATAAAGGTTCCACAACTCAAAACAAAGCTGGGAGAAGTCAGAGGACATGCTTAGTGTGCAAAAAACTTACTTGCAGCATTGTGGGTGCTGTGGTTTAAATGCTAATGGTTTGTGAACAGAATACCCCTATCCCAGTGCATTGTGCCACATTAAATAAAAGCATGAGAAAAAGAGATTCAGAACACAAAGCTGTGTCAGTGTTCTGTGTAAAAAGTCGGTATGAACATCATGGGAGCTGTTTTTAATAAGCCGCTGAGTAAAGAATATTTTAATCTTCCTGCTGTCAGTAGTATTGTGAATATAGTTGACCCTTACCTGAATGAAAACAGGACGTAAAGGAAGGGTTTCAGAAATCAAACAAAGCTTTATTCCCGTGCTTACAGTCTGGGTAATTGGAGACTGCGCTGTTCTGCTTCCTATGGTCATATACGGGTTATTCGCACGAAGCAGTATTGAACAGTATTTCTCGGGTTGTGAACGTCTGTACACAGCGGTCCTCCGGGTTCCAGTAAGTGCGTAATTACGCATCGATGAAAAACCGGAGGTTTAAAAAAAGATAATTAGCTCACTGATAGTTTGATGTAAAGGCTGTGGAAATATCCACATGCCGTGGTCTTTAAAATGCTTTTGAAATGAAGGCGTTCTGTGCTTCCATTGCGGAGATATGGACAAAAGAATATTCGTGCTTGGTAAATAAAATGTCATAAAAACGAAAAAGTAAAGGCTGAGAAAGCATTCACAATGTATTTTATACACAAAGGAAGTATTCTCGCAACTCTTAGAGGTTTCGTGTAAACGCTACAGCCAACATCATTTTCTAACCTCAAGCTAACTTTACCCTGGTCACGCCTGTCATGGACGGAGCAGGAAAGGCGGCGCCACATTCTACAGCCCTCTCCACGCAATCGACGAAATCGGGCTACTGAATGGAGAAATGGAGAAAATCGCCTCTCCAGAAAGTGCAAATATCATCTTGGAGAGTATAAATCCTATTGCCGAAGGTCAGCCCTGTCTACCAGAGTAACCCTCCCACCTCCTGCAGCGATGATCAGCTCGCCTCACACGTGAGAAGTCTTCGGTTGGAAACAAGCGCCCCCTCTTCTCGCGCGTTTTGCATGTTCGAGTGGTTTTAATGCGGCTCCTTCGTACACGGTGCTGATCTTTTGGAAAGCAGGAGGCAAAACTGACACACTCCCATACTGGGGGTCGAACCCAGGCCGCCTGGGTGAAAACGAGGAATCCTAACCGCTAGACCATATGGGAGCACACAACCCTGCTGTTCCGGGCTTCATGCAAGCAAACTACATAAATATGAGAACACACGCAAGAGAGTTGTCACTCAGAGTGTCGAAGGGTCGATGTATACTGGGGCTCAGTTGAAATGCAAAGTCAGGACTTTTCCGAATTATGTCACACGAAGAGAGCACAGCCCTTTCCGCCCTGCCACGTGTGTCTCGGTAACTCGCTGTGATCGTATAGTGGTCAGTACTTTGCGTTGTGGCCGCAACAACCCCGGTTCGAATCCGGGTCACAGCAGAATAGGGGCGTCTGCTTTTACTACTCGCACGAATGAAGGCAAAAAAAAGCCAATCGATGTGAACGAACGGCGCTTTACAGAGGAGTACTGCCTGACTGGATCGTTGATGAACGACAGAGGCCACTCCGACCTCTTCTCGGTTTCCTTCAATGACTTACTAAGGATCTTCTTCACATTCGCCCATGCAGGGGAAGCCAGTTACACCAAAGCAAACGCAGGAAAGTGCATTTCAAGCAGAGACCAGGAGGGACTTGTTTACACCGAGAGTGGTCGGAGAATGGAACAATGCGCCCAGCCCTGTTGCTGGAGCTGATTCTTGATGAGATCTTGGGCTCACTAAGAAGCACCCGCTGGATGCTAATCTTTCTGTTGTTCTTGCAGGTCCTGCGCTGCTTTTGAGCCGACAGAGCTCCTGCTGGTCTGTCGGCACAGCCCAATTGCAAATGATCGGCTCCGCGTACAGAAGGAACGTGCGTTTGGTACAAGAGTGCATGAATGCACCGGAAATACATTGGGAACAAATGGCCGGTGGCTCAAGACCTCTGTGAAGTACAGGAGCATGCGAAAAGAGGCTGTCTCGAACCGGGGACCTCTCGTGTGTTAGTCGAACGTGATAACGTTACACTACGGAAACCGCCAGGGGCCGCTGCTGGTGTCTCGCTTGTGATTCGGGCTGAGAAAGGGAAGCGTCACTTTAGGCAGGGGGCGCTGGAGAGAGGAACAAAGGGCGCGATGAAACAAAATGCCGAAACCCGTGATCAAACCAGGGACCTTTAGACCTTCAGTCGAAAGCTCTCCCAATTGAGTTATTTCGACTGTGCGCATCGCCCCCATCGCCACCTGCTCCAGCCTTCCTGTGCGCACCAAGAAGAGCAGGAGAGTGTTGGTGAATCCCCAAACAGTGTGCGTGGCGACAAACGAAACAGGCCTGTTTTCACCCGATTTCAAACCAGGGATCTTTCACGTGTGAGGCAAACGTGATAACCACTACACTACAGAAACGGTGGGAAAACAAGCCCACCGGCAGTGAGTATTCAACTTCACTGCATTACTGCTCGAGAATTCAATTGTTATCCCAACCAGTTGATATCAATTTATTTCCTTAGGGTTATGTACTTGATTGAGTATCTAATGTAGAAGTTGTAAACAAGTTCAATTCCGAAACGGTCTAAATGAATGATATACCGAACTTATGTCCTCTTGATATGTGTAACTCTTTTTAACTGAATGAATTTATATATTTTGTATTCTGATAACCCTTACGATAAGATCTGTTAGGTTTACATTCTATATATTAATAAATGTATCCTCGTGTATTAGTACCTGTGTGTGCGTTGTTTGAGTTATATCGCATGGTTGGATTCTAAGTGTAAGGAACAGTTCTTTCCGGACCCTATGCGGACGACACAGTCCGACGGAGTGGGGAAACACTAGGGAAACGTCATGCAGGAAAACGGGGCTGAAGACAGGGGGGCGTGTCCAAGGTGCGCTGGTGCACGTGGGAGGTGTGGCCGAGGCAAACAATCCAAAAGAGAAGTCCTTAGGGAATATCCAAAACACAAGGGTAAGTCCAATACCTGGAGATCCATCAGAACGAAGAATTAAAAACCACGGAGGCTGGGTCGGAACCGGCGGACGGGGAACAGGAACGGGAACGGGAACAGAGGTTAAACCTTAACGGGACCAGGCGCTTCCAGGTCCCGGACTCGCACGATATGGAAATCAGGTGCAGAGCCCGGAAGAGCGTCAGCGCCTGGCTTTTAAGGTGGGCTGGGAATGGGAAACAGGTGCACGAAATAAAGTCTTGAGTGAAAGGGCTGGAGCACCCTTAAGGAGGGGGGACTATAATCGTGACACTAAGACCATTAAAATAATCAATTTTGTGATTTACTGCCACAATTAATAATTGTCCCAGCAAATGCACAAACCCCTACAGAACTGGTGCCTCGCGAGAGCACACTACAACAGTGTGTGATCTCCTGTCCCAGCCTGAGGAGCAGACAGCGAGCCTGACTCTCAATAATAATCATCAAGTATGGGATCTCCTATCGCAATCTGAGAAACAAACAGTGAGCCTGTCTCTCAGTAATAATAATAAAGTGTGTGATCTCCTGTCGCAGCCTGGGGAACACTGAGCCTGTCTCTCAATACTAATAATACAGTGTGTGATTCCCTGCCCCAGCCAATGGAACAGACAGTGAGCCTGTCTCTCAATAATAATAATACAGTGTGTGATCTCCTGTCCCAGATGAAGGAACAGCGAGTTTATCTGTCAATAATAATAATACAGTGTGATCTCCTCTCCCAGCCTGAGGAACAGACAGTGAACCTGTCTCTTAATAATAATAATCCAGTGTGGAATGTCCTGTCCCAGGCTGAGGAACAAACAGTGAGCATGTCTCTCAATAATAATAATACAGTGTGTGACTTCCTGTCCCACCCTGAGGAACAGACAGTGAGCCTGTCTCTCGATAATAATAATACAGTGTGTGACCTGATGTCCCACCTTGGGGAACAGTGAGCCAGACTCTCAATAATAATAATACAGTGTGATCTCCTGTCCCAGCCTGAGGAACAGACAGTGAACCTGTCTCTCAATAATAATAATAATACAGTGTGTGACCTCCTGTCCGAGCCTGAGGAAGAGACAGTGAACCTGTCTCTCAGTAATAATAATACAGTGTGTGATCTCCTGTCCCAGCCCAAAAGAAGAGACAGTGAGCCTATCTCTCAATAATAATAATACAGTGTGTGATCTCCTGTCCCAGCCTGAGGAACAGACAGTGAACTTGTCTCTCAATAATAATAATACAGTGTGTGACCTCCTGTCCCAGCCTGAGGAACAGACAGTGAACTTGTCTCTCAATAATAATAATACAGTGTGTGACCTCCTGTCCCAGCCTGAGGAACAGACAGTGAGCATGTCTCTCAACAATAATATTAATAAACTGTGTGATCTCCTGTCCCAGTCTGAGGAACAGACAGTGAGCCTGTCTCTCAATAATAATAATTCAGTGTGTGACTTCCTGTCCCAGCCTGAGGAAAAGACAGTAAGCCTGTCTCTCAATAATAATAATACAGTGTGTGACCTCCTGTCCCAGCCTGGGGAACAGTGAGCCAGACTCTCAATAATATTAATACAGTGTGTCATCTCCTATCCCAGCCTGAGGAACAGTAAGCTTGTCTCTCAAGAATAATAATACAGTGTGTGACCTCCTGCCTGAGGAACAGACAGTGATCCTGTCTCTCAATAATAATAATCCAGTGTGGGATGTCCTGTCCCTGCCTGGTGAACACTGAGCCTGTCTCTCAAAACTAATAATACAGTGTGTCATTTCCTGTCCCAGCTAGAGGAACAGGCAATTAGCATGTCTCTCAACAATAATATTAATAGACTGTGTGATCTCCTGTCCCAGTCTGAGCAACAGACAGCGAGCCTGTCTCTCAATAATAATAATAATACAGTGTGTGAACTTCTGTCCCACCTTGGGGAACAGTGAGCCAGACTCTCAATAATAATAATACAGTGTGATCTACTGTCCCAGCCTGAGGAACAGTGAGCCTGTCTCTCAATAATAAAAATACAGTGTGTGATCCCCTGTCCCAGCCTGGGGAACAGACAGTAAACCTGTCTCTCAATAATAATAATCCAGTGTGTGATCTCCTGTCTTAGCCTGAGGAACAGACAGTGATCCTGTCTCTCAATAATAATAATCCAGTGTGGGATCTCCTGCCCCAGCCTGGGGAACACTGAGCCTGTCTCTCAAAACTAATAATACAGTGTGTCATTTCCTGCCCCAGCTAGAGGAACAGACAGTGAGCATGTCTCTCAACAATGATATTAATAAACTGTGTGATCTCCTGTCCCAGTCTGAGCAACAGACAGTGAGGCTGTCTCTCAATAATAATACAGAGTGTGATCTCCTGTCCCAGCATAAGGAACAGTCAGTGAGCCTGTCTCTCAGTAATAATACAGTGTGTGATCTTCTGTCCCAGTCTGGGGAATTGAAAGTGAGCCTGTCTCTCAGTAATAATAATACAGTGTGTGATCCACTGTCCCAGCCTGAGGAACAGACAGTCAGCCCGTCTCTCAATAATAATATTACATTGTGTGATCTCCTGTCCCAACCTGAGAAACAGACAGGAGTGAGCCAGTCTCTCAATAATAATAAAGCAGATAATGATCTGCTGTCCCAGCCTAAGGAACAATCAGGAAAAAGCAGGTCTCTCGATAATAATAATACAGTGTGTGATCTCCTGTCCCAGCCTGAGGAACAGACAGTGAGCCTGTCTCGCAATAATAATAATACAGTGTGTGATCTCCTGTCCCAGCCTGGGGAAAAGTGAGCCAGACTCTCAATACTTATAATACAGTGTGATCTACTGTCCCAGCCTGAGGAACAGACAGTGAGCCTGTCTCTCAATAATAAAAATACACTGTGTGACCTCCTGTCCCAGCTTGGGGAACAGTGAGCTTGTCTCTCAATAATAATAATACAGTGTGTGACCTCCTGTCCCAGCCTGGGGAAAAGTGAGCCAGACTCTCAATACTAATAATACAGTGTGATCTACTGTCCCAGCCTGAGGAACAGACAGTAAACCTGTCTCTCAATAATAATAATCCAGTGTGTGATCTCCTGTCTTAGCCTGAGGAACAGACAGTGATCCTGTCTCTCAATAATAATAATCCAGTGTGGGATCTCCTGCCCCAGCCTGGGGAACACTGAGCCTGTCTCTCAAAACTAATAATACAGTGTGTCATTTCCTGCCCCAGCTAGAGGAACAGACAGTGAGCATGTCTCTCAACAATGATATTAATAAACTGTGTGATCTCCTGTCCCAGTCTGAGCAACAGACAGTGAGGCTGTCTCTCAATAATAATAATACAGAGTGTGATCTCCTGTCCCAGCATAAGGAACAGTCAGTGAGCCTGTCTCTCAGTAATAATACAGTGTGTGATCTTCTGTCCCAGTCTGGGGAATTGAAAGTGAGCCTGTCTCTCAGTAATAATAATACAGTGTGTGATCCACTGTCCCAGCCTGAGGAACAGACAGTCAGCCCGTCTCTCAATAATAATATTACATTGTGTGATCTCCTGTCCCAACCTGAGGAACAGACAGGAGTGAGCCAGTCTCTCAATAATAATAAAGCAGATAATGATCTGCTGTCCCAGCCTAAGGAACAATCAGGAAAAAGCAGGTCTCTCGATAATAATAATACAGTGTGTGATCTCCTGTCCCAGCCTGAGGAACAGACAGCGAGCCTGTCTCTCAATAATAAAAATACACTGTGTGACCTCCTGTCCCAGCTTGGGGGACAGTGAGCTTGTCTCTCAATAATAATAATACAGTGTGTGACCTCCTGTCCCAGCCTGGGGAAAAGTGAGCCAGACTCTCAATACTAATAATACAGTGTGATCTACTGTCCCAGCCTGAGGAACAGACAGCGAGCCTGTCTCTCAATAATAAAAATACACTGTGTGACCTCCTGTCCCAGCTTGGGGAACAGTGAGCCAGACCCGCAATAATAATAATAATAATAATAATAAACTTTATTTTATATAGCGCCTTTAAAGGTGGCTTCTCAAAGCGCTTTACAGGATGACAATAACAATAAATAAGAAGACTACAACAATAAATAAGAAAATTTCACAAGACAGGACACAATTATAATTACAACAATACAACAATAACAATAGAGGAGACCGTGTAAGATGGTATTAAGAAGAGCAGAGGGGTGAAGAATGGAACCAGTTAAGTAAAGGCTTTTCTGAAAAGGAGGGTTTTGAGTCTGGATTTGAAGGAGTTTAGAGAAGGTGACTCTCTAATATCCTTGGGCAAGGAGTTCCAGAGCTTGGGGGCATAGCAGGAGAAGGCCCTGTCGCCCATACAATGTAGACGGGCTTGTGGGACAGTAAGGAGGGCAGAATTTGAAGAGCGGAGGTTGCGAGGTGGGGAGTAGGGCGATAAAAGTTCGGACAGGTATTGAGGTGCCAAGCCATGTAAAGCCTTGTAGGTGAGCATGAGGATTTTAAAGTCTACGCGGAATTTGACCGGAAGCCAGTGCAAGGACTCCAGGATAGGAGTAATGTGAACACTTGCACTAGATCTGGTCAGGATTCTGGCTGCTGAGTTTTGGACATACTGCAGCTTGTTCAGAGTAGATTTAGATACCCAAGGGAGCAGAGCATTGCAGTAGTCAATTCGAGAGAATACAAATATGTTGATCAGCTTTTCAGCCACAGTTAATGATAGCATAGGGCGTAGTCTTGCGATATTTCTAAGGTGAAAAAAAGATGTTTTGACAATATGCTGTACATGTGGGTCGAATGTTAAGCCAGAATCGAATATAACCCCAAGGTTTTTCAATTTTGATTGGAGCTCAAGTACAGAGCCATCTACAGACAGGGTTACAGGACTGGCTTTACGAAGTTGATGGGGGGTTCCAATAAGCATGACTTCAGTCTTGTCACAGTTAAGATGAAGGAAGTTTTGAGTCATCCAAATTTTTATGTCAGAGATGCAATTAGATAGAATAGAGACAGCCACATCAGTGTCGGGTTTGGTATGGATGTATATTTGAGTATCGCCAGCGTAAAAATGAAAGCTGAGGCCATGTGATCTTAAAAGCTGACCAAGTGGGAACATGTAAATGCTGAAGAGCAAGGGGCCCAGTATTGAGCCCTGAGGGACACCAGACTTGACAAGACCAATTTCAGACCTGTACCCATTGAGAGAGACAAAGTGACAGCGATCAGTGAGGTAAGACTTAAACCATTTGAGGGCAGTGTCAGAGACTCCAAACACAGTCTCGAGACGAGAAAGCAAGATGTAATGGTCAACAGTGTCAAAGGCAGCACTGAGATCAAGAAGGATGAGTATGGAAAGAGAACCAGAATCAGAAGCTATTAGGAGATCGTTGGTGACTTTGACTAGGGCGGTTTCTGTGCTGTGAAGTTGATGGAAGCCAGATTGGAGGGGTTCGAAAAGGTTGTTTGTCATGAGGTGGTTATGTAACTGAAGTGTGACAGCACGTTCTAGAATTTTAGAGAGAAAGGGTAAGTTGGAGATGGGGCGAAAGTTGTTAAGATTGTCGAGAGCCATGTTAGGCTTCTTTGGCACTGGGGTAATAGCAGCAGTTTTGAGGACCATTGGTACAATGCCGGTGCTCAAGGATTCATGTATTATATTGAGGACAATGGGACAGAGAGAAGAGAAACAGGACTGGAATAAAGTGGTGGGAATGGGATCTAAAATAGATGTGGTGGGTTTCATGCGCGTAACTAGTTTGTTTAGGGATGCTGAGTCAAGAAGAGAGAAGCTGGAGAGACGGGAACCAGAGAAGTTGGATGAGGAGGGAGGAGGTGTGGAAATTATATCCGTAGTGGAGAGAATGTGATGCCGGATGTTGTCAATCTTAGAACTAAAGAAATCTAAGAATGTGTTGCAAAGTTGTGATGAGGCAGGTAATGTGGTGGGGCAGTTTGGCTTGAGCAGTCTGTTGATGGTGGAGAAAAGATGCCTGGGATTGTTTTGGTGATTTTCAATGATGTGAGAATACAGTGTGATCTCCTGTCCCAGCCTGAGGAACAGTGAGCCTGTCTCTCAATAATAATAATACAGTGTATGATCTACTGTCCCAGCCTGGGGAACAGACAGTAAACCTGTCTCTCAATAATAAGAATCCAGTGTGTGATCTCCTGTCTTAGCCTGAGGAACAGAGAGTGATCCTGTCTCTCAATAATAATAATCCAGTGTGGGATGTCCTGTCCCAGTCTGAAGAACAAACAGTGAGCATGTCTCTCAATAATAAAAGAACAGTGTGTGATCTCCAGTCCCAGCCAGAGGAACAGTGAGCCTGTCTCTCAATACTAATAATACTGTGTGTGATCTCCTGTCCCAGCCTGAGGAACAGACAGTGAACCTGTCTCTCAATAATAATAATCCAGTGTGGAATGTCCTGTCCCAGTCTGAGGAACAAACAGTGAGCATGTCTCTCAATAATAATAGAACAGTGTGTGATCTCCAATCCCAGCAAGAGGAACAGACAGTGAGTCTGCATCTCAATAATAATAATACAGTGTGTGATCTCTTGTCCCAGCCTGGGGAACACTGAGCCTGTCTCTCAATACTAATAATACAGTGTGTCATTTCCTGCCCCAGCTAGAGGAACAGACAGTGAGCATGTCTCTCAACAATAATATTAATGAACTGTGTGATCTCCTGTCCCAGTCTGAGCAGCAGACATTGAGCCTGTCTCTCAATAATAATAATACAGAGTGTGATCTCCTGTCCCAGCATAAGGAACAGACAGTGAGCCTGTCTCTCAGTAATAATACAGTGTGTGATCTTCTGTCCCAGTCTGGGGAATTGAAAGTGAGCCTGTCTCTCAGAAATAATAATATAGTGTGTGATCCACTGTCCCAGCCTGAGGAACAGACAGTCAGCCCGTCTCTCAATAATAAGATAGCAGATTATGATCTGCTGTCCCAGCCTAAGGAACAATCAGGTGTAGTGTGCCCTCTGAAGGCACCAGTTTTGTAGGGTTTTGGCATTTACTGGGACAATTATTAATTGTAGCTGTAAATCACAAAATTGATTCTTTTGATGGCTTTAGAATCCAACCATGCGATATAACTCAAACAACGCACACGCACAGGTACAAATACACGAGGATACATTTATTAATACATAGAATATGCATATAAACCTAACAGATCTTATCGAGAGGGTTATCAGAATACAAAAGGTATATATTCAGTCAGTTACAAAGAGCTACATATATCAAGAGAACATACGTTCGGTGTATCATTCATTTAGACCATTTCATAAAGTGAACTTGGTTACAACTTCTACATTAGATACTGAAAACAAGTACATAACTCTTAGGAATTAAATTGATATCAAGTTGTTGGGAAAACAATTGAATTCTCGAGCTGTAATGCATTGAAGTTGAATACTCATCCAATCTCTGGGGATTCAGACCTCCTGCGGGCTCAAGGAAACAGTTGCAGGCTTCTAAATTGTCCAATCCGCACTCTCTGGCTGCGTGCCAGGCTGTGCTGTGCGGCTTGCGACGGTGCGCTGCTGATGCTCACTGACCGGCTAGTTAGTGTTCGCTTTAACTAGCAAAGTTTGCGCACAGGAGAAAAGATGACTGTGGGTCCTAACAGGTCAGGAAGAGGACCAGTTTGTTCCTGATGAAGAGCTAGTTCTGAATAGTGATTCAGCTGTCCACAGTTCTGACCTGTCCACGAGGCTTGCTGCTGATGCTAACCTCAGGTGGATCCTCTGGTTACTCTCTGGCAACCTCCGCTCTAGACTCTTAGAACAAAGGAAAGTTCTGGCACTCGGACACACTGGCCGTTCCTTGGTTGTCTGGGCTGAGTCTCAGGATGGTCAGGAGGCGCGCTGCGAGAATGTCCTGCCCTTGGGAGCCTTTTGCTCCTGGGCCGTCCTGCCCTGGAATTCTCCTTTGAATTCCCTTTAGAAAAGTCCACGACATAGTCTGTCAGGTCCTCTGTGTTGCCTGTTTTTACCTGGAGGAACTTCAGCTCGTTCATTGGCTGAAAGTTCCATGGACATCAGAGTCCCACGTGGGTTACTCAGCCCTACCAGTCCCTGATTGGTTGATCAAGGTGAGATATGAGTCACTTACTCCTGACACTTAGGAATGCAGTCCAGATGTCCATCTGGCACACCCTAGACAGATAGGCGCCAATGGATGACCATCGATCATGATAGCCAGGCTTACCTAAGTGCATCCCCATTTGGGAGCTGTCCCTTAACAAAAGAAAACATCTTTAAATCAACCTGCATGAATAGTTTCTCTGTGGCTGCACCACAGAGATGAACAGAGAGATGGGGCCTCATTTGGAAAAGCACAGCAACACTTAATTCTGTCTTATTAACAAGCATTGCCGCTACAAGTGAAAGACTGAAGTGAAATAGAGTGGGGACGAAGGCAGTGAAGAGAGAGAACGTGGGAAGAAGAGAAAAACGCAAGGGAAAAAAAGCAGCGTCGTAAAAGAGGTGACGGAGCTGTCCTCTCTATAAGAAGGGTGCCAGTGAGCCCTGCTCTTGCTTACGGGCGCATCCCCTTGAGCAGACCCTCTGATGTCACAGGGGGCGTGGTCAGCGTGAGAGCAGGAAGAAGGAGAGGAACAGAGGTTTTGTTTGTCTCAAGTAAGACTTTGCTTTTTGTGAATTTTTGTGTTTTTTGGTGTTTTTGGTTGATTTTTGAGGCCCTCCCCTTCAGCCTAGCTCTGTTTGGGGAGGGGAGAGACTTTTGGTTTTTTTTGTTGCTTTTTTGTTGCTTTCTGAGTCCTGTTTGTGTTTTAATGGAAGGAAAAAACATGGAGGCAGAGAATGTTATTGTAGTGGAGGAGGAGAGTGGTGTAGGAAAGAGAAGGATGAGGAATTCAGACCGACCCCCCCGGCGGCTTTTTGCAAGGGCGCATACTGTTGTGGTGGATGTGAGCGGCGTGGAGAAACCGTCTGCGGGTGCTATTATCGCAGCTGTGTACGGCGTCTGTGGGGAGGGCTCTCTTTTTGCCTGCCACCCCCGGACGCCAAAAGAGTTTGAACTGACTCTGGACTCAAAAGAACATGCGGACGCGGTGGCTGTGGGGCTGGATGTGCAGGGCACACCCTGCTACTGCCGCTGGCTGGAGCGGAAGGAGGTAGTGGTGTCCTTCCTCCACCTCCCGGCATATATCTCAGATTAGACTATCAAGGAGAAGCTGAGTAGCTGGGGGGTGAGAGTGATTTCGGACATCAGGATGCGCCACTACCCCGGGACCACCATTGCTGATGGCACGAGGTTTGTTCGGATTCACTTTCCCGAGCATGTAGCCTCGTTGCCATACAGCACCCGCTTCGCCACGGCAGAGGGGGAGCAGTAGTTCAGGGTCCTCCACGACCAGCAACAAAGGGTGTGTCATGTCTGCCTGGACTCGGGGCACATCGCCAAGGACTGCCCTGAGTTCCTCTTCTATGAGTGCAGACAGCCCGGCCACCGCGCCAGGAACTGCACCGCTGCCAAGTGCCCGGACTGCCTCCATGCG